>NW_005370944.1:185490-224774 GCF_000412655.1 Myotis brandtii | reverse complement strand
GATGAGGACACATTTGTTATACCTTAACTAATAAAGAATTTTTTAAAAAAATAAAAAAATAAAAAATGTCAATAACCAACACACACACACACACACACACACACACACACACACACACACACACACAAAGCAGAGCATTTCAGAATGGAAAAAGATAGCAGTGCAAAGATGTCAATCCTGACTGGCTGGCGTGGGTCAGTGGTTGAGTGTCAATCTATGAACCAGGATGTCATGGTTTGATTCCTAGTCAGGGCACATGCCCGGGTTGTGGCTCAATCTCCCGTGGGGGGCATGCAGAGGCAACTGATTAATGTTTCCCATCACTGATGTTTCTATCTCTCTCTCCCTTCCTCTCTGAGAGCAATAAAAATATATTTTAAAAAAAGATGTCAATCCTCTCTAAATTAATTTATCAATTATTTATCTATAATAATAAAAGTGTAATATACAAATAGACCAAACAACCGAAGAGCAGAAAGAATTCCCGGACGACCTTCCAGATGACCACGCTATGACACCCACTGGTGCCAGGCCAGCCAAGGTGGGTGCAATGCGATTGGTCGGGGGCCCAGTGTCACCCCATGATTGCCCTGCAGAGGGAGGCCCAGGCCACCGGCCAGCAAGGCAATCGATCAATTGGAGGGCTCCCCGATTGCCCCAAAGAGGGAGGCCCAGGATACTGGCCAGCGGGGTAACTGATCAATTAGGGGGCTCCATGATCGCCCCCAGTGATGGTTCTGTGGCAGGTGGGCAGGGCCTCCCTCTGCAGGGGTGATCCATTGGAGCCCTGGCCATGTGGGCAGGGCCTACCTCTTTGGGGTGATCGATCACGGGGCTCCCAGACTGTGAGAGGGCACAAGCTGGGCTGAGGGATCCCCTCCTGAAGTGCACCAATTTCATGCATCAAGCCTCTAGTATTCAAATAAAATCCCAAAGTGTCTTATTTCCCAAAACTTGACTGAATGACTCTAAAGTTCTTCTAATCAAAAGATGACACTTAAAAAAATTTTTTTCTCATCAAATTTATAATTTTGAAAAAGTTACCTCTGGGGAATGGCACTGGAGTGGCTGAGGGAGGGGGTCAGAGACTTTTCCTTCAATTGCTTTTATAATTAAAACTAGTGGCCTGGTGCACGAAATTCATGCACATTATAAGAGAATTAATTAGAGGAAATATTTTAATATTGCTATTTGCCCTTTCTCTATAATAGAAGTGTCAGAGATGAAAGAAAATTAGTAATATGTATATAAAAATCTCCCTTCTGTCAGAGTCTGGGGCGCGCCGTGGGACCCAGAGTCAAGTCCCCGCCCACCCACGTGCGCCTTGAAATCGCGTGAGACCCAGACCCCGCCAGCCCCACCCCCGTCAAACCCTGCAGGGCGAGGGGGCGCAGCCTCAAGTCCCCCGTCAAGCCCTGCTGGGTGAAGGGAACAGCCTCAGGTCCTCCCCTGTCAAACCCCGCCAAGCAGGGGGCGCAGCCTCAGGTTCCCCAGCCCGGCACCAGGGCGGGGGGCATGGCTTCACGTCCCCCAGCCCAGCCTCAGGTACCCCAGCCCCGGCGAGAGGGTGTGAGGGCATTATGACCATTTGCATATTAGCTCTTTATTATATAGGATAACTAGTAATAAAGTTTATTTTAAGAATGTATGATTGATTTTACATATATACTAGTATATATATACTAGAGGCCCAGTGCACGAAATTCGTGCATGGGGGTGTCCCCTCAGCCCAGCCTGCCCCCTCTCCAATCTGGGCCCCCTTGGGGGATGTCCAACTGCTGATTTAGGCCCGATCCCCAGGCAGTCGGACGTCCCTCTCACAATCCTGGACCCCTGGCTCCTAATCGCTCACCGGCCTGGTCACCCCTAACTGCTCCCCCCTGCCAACCTGATCACCCCTCACTGCCTCTGCATGCTGGCCTGATCACCCCTAACTGACTCCCTGCCAGCCTGGTCACTCCTAACTGCCCCCCCTGCAGGCCAGGTCACCCCTTACTGCCCCCTCTGCCGGCCTGGTCATCCCCAACTGCCCCCCTCTGCCAGCCTGGTCGCCCCTCACAGTCCCCCTGCCAGCCTGGTCGCCCCACGTAGCCTGCTTGTTCATTCGTTTGGTCGTTCCTCAATAACCCTCCCTGTCGGCCTGGTTACCCCACGCAGCCTGCTTGTTTAGTCATTTGGTCGTCCCTCAATAACCCCCTTGCCAGCCTGGTCATAGGCAGCCATTTTGTGAGGGCATGAGGGTTAATTTGCATATTACCTCTTTATTATATAGGATATATATATATAAACTTAAATAAAAACATATGAAAATGCATATAAAAGAATATCTGTAGCTAGGCCGGGTGGCTCAATGGTGGAGCATTGACCTATGAACCAGGAGGTCGCAGTTCGTTTCTCAGTCAGGGTACATGTCCAGGTTGCGGGCTCAAACTCCAGTATGGAGCATGCAGGAGGCAGCGAATCAATGATTCTCTTTATCATTGATGTTTCTATTTCTCTCTCCCTCTCCCTTCCTCTCTGAAATCAATTAAAAACATATTTTAAAAAGATAAATTTCAAAAAAAGAGTATCTGTAAAAACAGCCAAAACAACTTTTATGGGGAAGCTTATCATACAAGATATTAGACTTTATTATAAGGGTACAATAAATAAAACAGTGCATATATTAGTCTACATGGCTACATAAACAGAACAGAACAGGGAGTCCATACATAGACACACTGAGCATATGGGAATTTAGTATAATATAAAAGTACTATCCCAAAAGAGTAGGAAAAAATGTATTAATTAGTGTTGCCAAGACAGCTATTTGATGGGAAATTATTTTACCTACAATATTATTTATCATATATGATGATATATAATATTACATATGCTACATATAGTATAGCATATAAAAATTACAATGAAAAATAAAACATAGTAGTATGACAGTACACACCATAAGTTGAACAAATTATAAACTGCAAAAAGTGCTGGTAACACATACTTAATAATATTCTTAATAACAAGTCTTATAAATCAATAAGAGAAATACTGCAATAGTAAAATGGGTACAGCATATGAGAAAAAATCTTTTAAATAAATAATTATTGACAATAAATATCAAAATATGTTGAAGCTCATCAGTAATTAAAACAACACAAAATAAAAATATGACTGTTTAAAATCTGAATAATAAATCAATGTTGATGAAACTGGTGAAAAGGGTGTTGATAGAAGTGTAAATGTGAACCAAGTTTTTAGAGGGTTATTTGGCAATATTAACCAAATTTTCAAATACATGCACTCTCTGACACTACAAATGTACCCTGAGGAAATGACTGGTCAAATATACAAAATATACACAAAATGATGGTCCCCGAAGCCTTTAGAAATAACACACAAAAAAAGCTATACACCCCATTTTTTCGTCTTGGAATAACTGCAGCCATTAAAAAAAATGAAGAAAAAATTAGTAAGAGCTATATGCATTGACATAAAAACAAGATTGAAGATACACGGTTAAATAAAAAATGGCAAATTATGCCCTAGCCAGTGGTGAGCATCAACCTGACTACCGGAAAGTTGCCGATTCGATTCCTGGTCAAGGGCATGTTGCAAGGGCACGTTCCTGGGTTGTAGATCTGATCCCTGTTCCTGGTCAGGGCTCATACAGAAGGCAACCAATCAATGTGTCTCTCTCACATCAATGTTTCTCCCTCTCTCTCTCTTGCTCTCGCTCTCTCTCTCTCTCTCTTCCTGCCCGCTATCTTCCACTCTCTCTAAAAATCAATGGAAAAAAATATCCTCACTCCTTGGATGAAAATTAAAAAAACAAATCAAAGGTAAGTTATAACTACTGGATATAATACAACTCCATATTTGTAAAGAAAAAAATCATAAATTTTGCTCATCCTGTATGTTTATACATACATATACGCGTACATAATTTAAAGCCTGGACATATGCATGTATGCATTACCTATGGACACAGACAATAGAGTGGTAAAGGCCTGGGGCATGGCAGAAACTAGGACAAGGGGGGAAATGGAGCAAAAAAGGGGGGACATTTGTAATACTCTCAACAATAAAGATTTAAAAAATAAAATCAATGAAAACAATATCCTCGAGTGAGGATTAACGACAAGAATAAAAGGACTTAGCTCTCCCTCCCGGGGGCACACCTGTGTCTTCTTTCCCTTTCCTCTCTCCCTCCCCCTCCTCCAGGCATGTTACCATTTGCTTACTCACTTCCAAGCTCCAGGGGCCCTTCCTTTACCTCCATAACTCGTTTCCTAAGCCCATTTCTTCTAGGAATTACTTCGTCTACGTCTATAATTTACCCAAATAAATGTTCTCTAACAACAACAAAAAAAGGACTTTATAAAAAGTGAGATAAAAAGCTATAAACAAAGACAGTATTTATCTATACTAATAAAAGGGTAATATGCTAATTAGGGCGGTCATCTTCCGGACATCCATCCGGACATCCATCCGGATAAAGCCACAGAGGCTGCAAGGCCCGGGGCTCAGGCAGCCATGGGCTCAGGCAGCCGTGAGCCCCAGCAGCTGCGAGGCTAAGCCGTCAGAAGGACATCTCCTGAGGGCTCCTGGACTGTGAAAGGGGGCAGTCTGAGGGACTCCCCCCCTCCAGTGCACAAATTTTTGTGCACCGGGCCTCTAGTATATATATAAAAGCCTACATGAACAAACGACCGGACCACCAGTCGCTATGACACACACTGACCACCAGGGCCAGACACTCAATGTAGGAGCTGCCCCCAGGTGGACAGTGCACTCTCACAGCTCCCGGAGCTTATCGAGCAGCTGCGGCAGCAGGTGCAGTTGAGGCCGGGATGAGCAGGAGCAGCATGGCGCCTGGCCTGGGCTCAGGCTCCTCCCTGGCCTCCTGGCCCTTTGTGCACTACTACATCCCTCGGGGGATGTTGGACTTCCAGTTTCAGCCTGCAGGGGTTGGCCGAAACCGGCAGTCCGACATCCCCCGAGGGGTCCCAGATTGTGAGAGGGTGCAGGCAAGGCTGAGGGACCCCACCAATGCATGAATCTGTGCACCGGGCCTCTAGTATATTAATATATATATGTTAATGGCTTAGTATCAATAATATGAAAAACTACATAAATGGACAAACGAATAGGAAAATGGGTAAAAACCATAAAAAGTATTTTTCAGAAGAAAAAAACACGCGGCAAATAAATCTATGAAGAGATAATCTCACTAACAAGAGAAATGCAAGTTATACCACAAGATACCATTTTATCCCACTTGATTGGGAAAACATTAAGAAGTGAGATATCGGTTGGAGAACCAAGATGGCGGCATAGGTAAACACCAGAGTTTGCTGCCTCGAACAACCACTTCAAAAATACAGACGCGCGGCCCCTTAGGGCAGGGCTGAGAATCAGCCATAGCTGCTTGCTCCGCCCTGTTGATTCCGAGACCCCGCCCCATCCAGGCTGCTGCAAAGCCTTTTGCATATGAATGCCCGGGTCCTTTACAATCTGACAACTACCTAACAAATTGCAGCTGGGCCAGACAGACCCAGAACTTCCAAGAGAAGGCCCAAGGCCCCACAGCAGCTTGCATTGCTTCTCAGCTGGGCCTCATCTGGGCACCCCCAAACCCCCAAAAAAGGAAGGGGAATCTGCATATCTCTTCATAGCTCCTGCTGGGTAACCTCAGGAAGAGGCTTAATTAGCACCTCCTTAGATCCAAGAGCCAGTGTACCCAGTGGTCAGAGTGGGACCACCCAGATTACAACTCCTCAGATTCATAAGGAACACACTCAGGGGGCAGACTCAGTGAGCACCAAAGCCCCACTGAAGCAAGTCTTGCCCCAGAAGGGTGTCTTCAGCACAGAAGTTCTCCCACTGCAGACACAGCTGATTCTCACTGCCAATTGGCCTGGAGGTCAATTCCTCCCAGTGACACCTAAAACAATCAAGGCATAACTACAACAAGACTGTGCACAAAGCCCACAAGGGGGTGCACCAAGAGTGTCCACCTCAGGTAACTGGGGAGGCTGAGCCACTGGGCCCTGTAGGACACCTAGCACACAAAACCACTCTACCAACACAGGGAAGCAGACAAAATGCGAAGACAAAGAAACAGGTCACAAATGACAGAAATGGAGGACAGCAAACGACTGGATATAGAGTTCAAAACCACGGTTCTAAGATTTTTCAAGAATTTTATGGAAACCGCCGATAAATGTATTGAGATCCTTAAGAAATCTAGTGAGACCCTCGATGTTGTGATAAAGGACCAACTAGAAATTAAGCATACACTGACTGAAATAAAGAATATTATACAGACTCCCAACAGCAGACCAGAGGATCGCAAGAATCAAGTCAAAGATTTGAAATGCGAAGAAGCAAAAAACACCCAACCGGAAAAGCAAAATGAAAAAAGAATCCAAAAATACGAAGATAGTGTAAGGAGCCTCTGGGACAGCTTCAAGCGTACCAACATCCGAATTATAGGGGTGCCAGAAGATGAGAGAGAGCAAGATATTGAAAACCTATTTGAAGAAATAATGACAGAAAACTTCCCCTACCTGGTGAAAGAAATAGACTTACAAGTCCAGGAAGCGCAGAGAACCCCAAACAAAAGGAATCCAAAGAGGACCACACCAAGACACATCATAATTAAAATGCCAAGAGCAAAAGACAAAGAGAGAATCTTAAAAGCAGCAAGAGAAAAAAAGTCAGTTACCTATAAGGGAGTACCCATACGACTGTCAGCTGATTTCTCAACAGAAACTTTGCAGGCCAGAAGGGAGTGGCAAGAAATATTCAAAGTGATGAATAGCAAGAACCTACAACCAAGATTACTTTATCCAGCAAAGCTATCATTCAGAATTGAAGGTCAGATAAAGAGCTTCACAGATAAGGAAAAGCTAAAGGAGTTCATCACCACCAAACCAGTATTATATGAAATGCTGAAAGGTATCCTTTAAGAAGAGGAAGAAGAAGAAAAAGGTAAAGATACAAATTATGAACAACAAATACACATCTATCAACAAGTGAATCTAAAAATCAAGTGAATAAATAATCTGATGAACAGTAAAAAAAAAAAAAGAAGAAGAAGAAGGGAGATATCACAGGTTTCAAGATGGCAGCAAAGTAGGTGGATCTTTCTCTCACCTTCTCCCAGAATGGAACTGGAAATAAAACTAAACTGGGGAGCAGTCACCTGAATTACCAAGTGAAGACTAGCTGAAGAGCATACTTTTAAACAAAGAAGGATAGAAACCACCTGCAATTGGTAGGAAGAGTGGGGTTGTGAGAGGGGCTGGCTTATCACCACTGGCAAAAGGCTAAGGGTGCAGAGAGATACTTTGGCTGTGGGGTTGGAGTTGGGGGTGGGGGGGTGTTGCTTCCCCTGAGAGGAGTGAGGCCTAGAAGCCAGCGGGACACTGCAGCCTACAACATCCAGCCGGGTAGCATTCAGCAGTCATAGGCAGTGGGGATTCCATCTGCCAGAAAGAAACAGAGCCTGCCAGGGACAAAGCCACTTTTTTCCCTAAAGGGGCAAAGCACAGGATTTTCATTCACAACTACTCACTCTGGACTTTGGTAGATGGAAGGTGGTGCACACTGGAGTCACTTGAGGAGAGTCTGGGGTGGGGGGCATTGGGGAGTGATGTGGGAGAGGGGCTAATGGGATCAATGTACTCAGTCATCCCGCTGCCTCCCCCACATACTGCAGTAGCCATTTGTCCTCAGAGGTGCAAGTCCCTGGCAGTAGCAGCAGTCTGGAAAAAGGCAATTACCCCACTCTCTGGAGGCCCCTTGCCCTACCCTGCGTCTCAGCCCCTGCTGCGGAGGCAGCACCAGAGGGATTTGGGCAATCTAATGGGCCATCAGAGGTTGGTTTTAGGGCAGGGCCATTGCCCAACTTACTAGGAACTTAACTTGTGCTTCCCCAAAATGGGAGGGCTGATGGAAACCCCTGGCTTCAGGCAGACCCCATAGGCATGCCTAGAAGGGGAACCGCCCTGCCAATTTTTTGGGAAATATTCCAGGACAGAATTAGGCATGTGGCTCTAGGGCAGGGGAGCACCTTCATCATCTTTCCTTAAGTCTGAACTCACCCTCACAAGAGGTCCCATCCTCCTGATTCCACCAAAAGCCCTTTCAGAAACTGCATTTTCAATGACTAAGCCTGTCACCTGGACTGCAGGCGGAGGCTGTGGATCCTGAGCTTCCTTGGGACATTGGAAGACCCACCCATGGAATCCATGTTGCTAACAAGCTGACCTTAGAGCACACTAGGCCCGTTCCGTGCACAGCTAAACCCAGCATAAGCAGCTACAAACTGTGGAAGACTAGAAGCTTTGACCAGGTTGCCAAAAGCCAATTGTGGACACCTTCTGACATTGGCTAGCATTATAATACCTGCCAGGAGGCCTGAAACCAGAATACTGAACAGCCTCAGACAACGTAAGAGGAGGATCCAAAGGAAAATTGCAACAGGTGCTGAGTCTAAACACTACTGAGACAAACTCCACTTTGTTGTTTTCATTATTTTCTTTATATTGTCTCCTATTTTTGCTTTATTACCTTTTCATATCTCTTATTTTTCTCTTTCCTTTTCTTACTCTATTTTTCCCTTTCTCTTTTTTCTTTTTGTCCTTTTTGTAATTTTTTTCTTCTCTTTTTTCCCCTTGCATAATTTGTTTCTTTCTTCTTTTCTCTATTACCATTTTCCTTTTCCTATATTTAAAAAAAAAATGTTTTCATTGATTTTAGAGAAAGAGGAAATGAGAGGGATAGAGACATAGAAACATTGATGAGAAAGAGAGAGACATCAATTGGCTGCCTCCTGTTCTGCCCAACCCTTCCCCACCCCCCAACTGTGGATTGAGCCCACAACCAGCGCATGTGCCCAGACAAGGAATCTAACTGGGGATCTCATGGTTCATGGTCAACGAGCAACCACGGGGACTCACTGGATTGACTTTTTTTCTATTCTTACTTTTTTACTCTCCCTTCTTTCCTTTCATATATTTAAAAAAATCTTTATTGTTGAGAGTATTACACATATTCTCTCCTACTCTCCCAATTGCTCTCTGCTACCCAGATCCCACCCTGCCTCAGGCCTTCACCACCCTATTGTCTGTGTCCATGGGTAATATATATATATATATTTTCCCCTTTGGTTAATCTCTTCCTGTGTCCACTCCCCCCTTCCCTCTGAGTTTCGTCAGTCTGTTCCGTTTCTATGCCTTTGGTTCTATTTTAACCAGTTTATTGTGTTCATTAGATTCTTTGTGCATTTATTTTGATTATTAGATTCAGTTATTGATAGATACATATTTGTTGCCATTTTATTATTAATATTTTTTATCTCCTCTTTTTCTTCTCCTTCTTCTCCTTCCTCTTCTTAAAGAATACCCTTCATCATTTCATATAATACTGGTTTGGTGGTGATGAACTCCATTAGCTTTTTCTTGTTTGTGAAGCTCTTTATCTAACCCTCAATTCTAAATGAAAGCTTTGCTGGGTAGAGTAATCTTGGTGGTAGGTCCTTACTACTCATCACTTTGAATATTTCTTACCAATCCCTCTGGCCAGCAAAGATTCTGTTGAGAAATCAGCTAACAGTCTTATGGATGCTCCCTTGTAGGTAACTGATGGCTTTTTTCTTGCTACTTTTAAGATCCTCTCTTTGTCTGTAACCTTTGGCATTTAAAAAAAAATCTTTATAGTTGAAAGTATTACATGTCCCCTTTTTTTCTCCCAAGGACCACATCCAGCCCAGTCCCGCCCCTGCCCCAGGCTTTCACCACCCTATTGTCTATGTCCATGGGATCTGCATATATGCAAAAAAGGTCTTTGATTGATTACCTTCCACCCACCCACCCTCCACCATCTTCTCTCCAAGATTCCACACTCTGTTCCATGCTTCCATGTCTCTGCATCCATTCCGTTCATCAGTTTGTCTTGTTATTTAGATTCCACATAGGAGTGTGATCATGTGATATTTCTCTTTCTCTGACTGACTTATTTCACTTAGCATGATACTCTCCAGGTCCCTCCATGCTGTCTCAAAGGGTAAGATATTTTCCTTTTTACTGCTGCATAGTATTCCATGGTATAAATGTACCCCAGCTTTTTTATTCCCTCGTTTACTGATGGGCACTTGGGCTGTTTCCAGATCTTAGCTATTATAAATTATGCTGCTATGAACATAGGGGTGCATACATTATTTGTGATTGTTGTTTTGGGTTTCTAAGGATATATCCCTAGAAGTGGGATCACTGGATCAAAAGGCAGTTCCAGACTTAATTTTTTGAGGAAAATCCATACTATCCTCCTATATAATAAAAGGCTAATATGCAAATTGTCCCCTTGCGAGTTCAACCTGGCGTTTGATCGCTCGCTATGACATGTGCTGACCACCAGGGGGTGGCACAGAACATGGTGGGTGACCAGTTGTGGCGACAGGGTGCTGAGGGAGTGATGGAAGGAGGAAGCGGGGAGGCCGGGAGTCGGGGAACCTGATTGGCCCTGATCACCAGCCAGGCCTAGGGACCCTACCCGTGCACGATTTTCATGCACTGGGCCTCTAGTTTTCCATAATGGCTGCACCAATCTGCATTGCCACCAGCAGTGTACTAGGGTTCTCTTTTATTCTCCACATCCTCACAAGAACTTTTCATTTGATTTGTTGATGGTAGTGATTCTGACAGGTGTGAGGTGATACCTCATGTCATTTTAATTTGCATCTCTCTGATGATCAGTGACTTTGAGCTTTTCATATGTCTCTTGACCATCTGTATGTACCCTTTAGAGAAGTGCCTATTTAGGTCCTTTGCCCATTTTATTAAAATATATTTTTATTGATTTCAGAGAAGAAGGAAGGAGAGATAGAAACATCAATGATGAGAGAGAATCACTGATTGGCTGCCTCCTGCACACACCCTACTGGGGATTGAGCTCACACCCCGGGCATGTGCCCTTGACTAGAATTGAACCCAGAATCCTTCAGTCCACAGGCCAATGCTCTATCCACTGAGCCAAGCCATCTAGGGCTCCTTTACCCATTTTTAATTGGATATTTTGTCTTCCTTTTGTTAAGTTGTATGAGTTCCTTATATATTTTAGATATTAACCCTTTATCAGATGTATCATTGCCAAATATGTTCTCCCATGCAGTGGGGCTCCCTTTTCATTTTGTTGCTGGTTTCTTTTGCTGTGCACAAGTTTATTTTGATGTAGTTCCATTTATTTATTTTCTCCTTAGTTTCTTTTGCCCTAGGAGATGTATCCGTAAATATTTTGCTACGAGATGTCTGAGATTTTGCTGCCTATGGTTTCTTCTAGCATTTTTATGGTTTCCTGACTAAAATTTAAGTCTTTTATCCATTTTGAGTTTGTTCTTGTGTATGGTGTAAGTTGGTGATCTAGTTTCATTTTTTTTGCATGGATCTGTCCAGTTTCCCCAACACCATTTATTGAAGAGATTGTCTTGACTCCATTGTATGGTCTTGCCTCCTTTGTCAAAAAATATTTGAGTGTAATGGTTTGTGTCTCTGTTGATTGTTGTTTTGTGTCTGTTGTTTGCTTTAATTTGTTTAAAGATGGGGCACATCCCACTTTGCTAGGGACCCTAGCTACTTGTGGCAGGCTGAACCTGTGGCAGTGATTGCAGGAACTTCCTACCAGCTGCCAAGAATTCTTAATCTTGGGGACCCTTCCTGCTCTCCCTTTCAAGACATCAACCACTGGAAACTCTTAGTGAAAGTTCTTGTCTGTCTGTGATGTAACTTGGTTACTGGTGTTCTTTGCTTGCTTTCTTACCTTGGGGGACTTAGTCATTTTATAAACATAAGGAATCCTCACTCTGTTGTTTGGGCTTTGTGCCACTCAGAACCCATTTGCTGTGCTGGGTTAGTGTGAGAGAAGATTCTAAGGCTAATGTCCCAGTCCACCCTTTTGAGAGTACTCATTTATTTACAGGGCTTTTGTTTGTTTTTAGGATCTCTTCTTATATATAAGATTTCATATTGTTAGTCTACTCAGAAAGAAAAGATATGGGGGAAAAAAATCTTCTAAACACCCCAAGTCTTTTTCCTAGGAGGAACAGACCTGCAGAAGTGCCCTCCAGCAGGCTGGAGAAATAGCAGTGGGAGCCACTCCAAAATGGCAAATAAAAATAAAATAAAATAGTACTTTCACATTAAAGCTGCTGGAGGCCGGTGAGTTATTCCTGTTACAAAACTTGCCAAGAAAATGCCTTGGGTAATAATAATTGATTTTAAAATCTCAAAGTTGTAAAGGCAAAATAATATAACTAAAATGGAGGGTATATAATAAAGCTTTTTTTCAGTGATAATTATATAAGCCTAAACATCGTTTTCCAAAGACTTTGGTAACTTAAAACTTTGGAGGAATTTGCTGGGTTAAATAGTAAAAATTATTAACTATCTAGGTAGTTTGAAATAACAAGATACTGAAATATTAATTAATCTGAGTTTGCCTCATGAAAATCTAGAGGATGGATTTGAATGAATAAGTCTTGTATTTTATTTGAAATCTCTTAAAATGTGAATATTGCTAATCTGGGGAATGTTACTTATATGTCACCTAAAAAAAAAGGTTCCTAAGGGTTAGGAATTCTAACTAATTGGAAAGAAATTATGGTTTTGGTGAAATAAAAGGCATGAGGCATGGAGATGCATTTTGAAGGAAAAAGAACGTGGATTCTAAAGCTGGTTATTTCTGAAAGTTGTTAGCTTTGTGAATAAAGGTTTGTGAAAGTTGTAGAATGTTTGTAAAGTAAGTTGTATAAATGATACAGGCCAGTGAGCCAGGAGTAGTAGAATAGGTAAATTGGGATGGTTAAACAGCAATTTGGAGCCATCTAGTAAATCCTATCTTCCCTAAAGCAAGGACACTTAAGAGTAAATGATTTGCATTTTGCCTCCCAAACCAGAAGGTAAATAGCTTATATCAACCTACTCAGGGAGACAGATAGCAGAAATCCAATTAGTATCATGTGCTGACCATATCCAAGGACAAATGAAGTCAGAGAATAAACCTCATTTTGGTTAGTCCTTTTCTAGTCTTAAAAGGGAAAAAGTTTTTCCTGTTTTTGCCCAGGGAACAAACATTCTATAAGTAATTGAAATGGTTATATGTTATATTAATCAGGTACTTGATTATTTAAAAAAAAAAGGCATCTTAATCATGGGAAGTGAAGGTTGCTACCCTATATTTGTGTTTAATACCCTTTTGTCACCTTGAATGCATAATAGTAATGATATCTGATTTTTTGGTAAAATAAGTTTGACAACCTTTCCAGGGTTTGAATTTTAAGATACTTTTTCTTTTTTTTGTTTTTTTTTGTTATGTACCTTTCATTGAGATGGTAAAAGATACATCCATTCATTCAATAATTATTTATTAGGCAAGATACTTTTCCTTAACCTCGAATTGGCTTTAGGTCATTCCAATAGGCCCTGCAATGCCTCAAGGATTTGTTTTCTCTCATGAAGGAAAATTTTCTGCTTAAGGTGAAGTATGGTAGCAATCATCTCAGGTAGAAACCGTAGTTTAACTCTAACCCTGCTGTTTGGTTTCTGTACTTATTTTCTTGCTAAAGTAATAGAAAAGTTTATTAATTTTCTGAATTATATAAATCACCCCATTTGATTAAATACCCTATTGATTGTAATGTGAATATCCCATTGGTTGTGGTCATACTGGTCTTAGAAAGCACATTTTCCTTTACCTGGGAAGAACAGCACAATTATCCCAAGGTCAGAGGGCTCTAGTTAACGTGTCCCTGTTGACCCAGTGATCCGGAGACCCAAAACTATAATTTAGATAACATGCTTAAGTAAACTGCTTTTTTGCAAACCAGGTTCCTCATTCCAGACCCGAGGGCTCTAGATAATGTGTTTCTGTCAATTCAGTGATCCGGAGACCCAAAACTAACATGCATGCTTATAATTTAGATAACATGCTTAAGTAAACTGCTTTTTTGCAAACCAGGTTCCTCATTCCAGACCCGAGGGCTCTAGATAATGTGTTTCTGTCAATTCAGTGATCCGGAGACCCAAAACTAACATGCATGCTTAAGTAAAACTGCTTCTGCTTCTGTAAACTGCTTTTTTGCAAACCAGGTTCCTCATGCCAAACCTTGGGATGTAATCAATACCTTTGTGATCTTTGCCTATATAAATCTGGTGTTGGGGCTGGCGCGGACATTATGAGATCTGGGAGAGCGAAATGCCCCCTCTTAGTCCCGGATTTGCAATAAATGTGACTCTTTAATTCGACTTCTTGAGGCGTCCTTGTGTGATTCGCGGGGTACAACAAAGGTACATGGGAAGCTTTGTCAAATAAAGAAATAATTATATTCTATTTATATATGCATATTAAATAGATTCTGATGTGTTTTCATTTATAACTAATTGTTAGTTATAATATTGTGGAATATTACATTTTGCAGAAAAGACAATATTCCATTATAATCAAGTCCATAACTGTCTCATTTTAAATTTCTTCTTGTCATTTAGAGACACTGTTGTGTTATAATGCATCTGAAAAAATATACATCTTCTGAGGGATCCATGGAAAGGACTGACATTTTCAGATCATCCCCTTCAAACTGGATGAAAATTATTAGAACTCTATAAAGTATCTGGATTTGTAGATACTTATACAAAGTAGAAGGAAAAATTAGAAGAAAAAAATTTAATTCTGGGACTGAATGAACTGTAAATAATTATATAGTTTTGGTAACTTTTGTTGAAAGTATTGCTGATTCTTAAACTTTTTGTTTGTCAGATATAAGGAAGTATCTTTAAAGCAATTTCGTAAATTATAGATTTTTCTCCCTACCTGTCCCTCCAGAATTTGGCAGTTCTTAATAAATGGCAATATAATTCTGTGCATGAGTTAAATAAGACCTATTTCCAACTGTGGTTATGTTAACCAAGACTTTGACTGGAATGTCATGTCTGAGAGAGACATGCTGGAACTCTGGATGTCACCAGAAAGCTTTAAGGAATGAAGCCAATAAAAGCAACTTGGAGAAAGCCTGGTACCTTGCTTGGTCACATTGTTCATGGCAGTCTTTTCAGCTAAGGAATGAATGTTGCTTTCCTGAGAGATGGCAAAGAAGGAACCTCAAGACATCATTGGGGACCTCAACTTGAGGACTTCACCCATATCCATAGGTATTGCAGGCCAACCTGATGGCAGCTAGGTGGCTCAGCTTCTTTGCTCTGCAGGGCTAATTAAAACTTGATCATGAGTTCCCAGCAAAGCATTTTTTTTTTAAAAAGCCTACGTGGTCAACTGTTATTCTTATTGTGTTTATGCAAAGAATCAGGCCAAATTGTCTTTAATAAAAATGAGGGTGATTTTAGGGAGAAAAATTTTGTTTCAATAGGAAATATTAGGACTGAAATTTGTTTTTTTTTCTTTCACCAGACCATTTGTCATAATTCTTGCTGTTCTAACTTTTGCCCAATACTAAATTTTATAACACACTTTGTCTCTACCAGGCTACAAGCCCTGCTCACACTCAGGGAATATCACCTCCAGACAACATTGCCATCTCCTTCTATGACCAGACCTCATCATCCCTCTGACAGAGAGCAAGGATCTCTTGGCTCTGAAGGAAAAACTTTATCCCTCCGCAGCATGAAGCAGTTACAGAAGATACCCTGCACCCCCTATCTCTGAAAGAATTCAGAGCCAAGATCCTTAAAGGAATGACGTAGGCAGTTAGACCTGAACAGAGCAAGGACGATGGGCCAACCAGAGGAGAAATGGACAAGACCCTGAGGAATGTTTCTAGTCACTCCAACTGTTCTGACGCAGGCAATGGAGGAACCTGTGTAGAACTGACCTTTACATTTTGCTGAGTAGGAGTTGGGACACCTATTGATAATATATAAAATTATTCCAATCATTTTGGGAAGTCATATACAGGGACCTTTATATGTTGGAAACCACTGTCTGGGAAAAGGATGCAGGGATGTTTCCCCTAAAGTTGCTGCAATCGTTCCCTGTGGCGAATGTCTGACTTTTACCCGGTGTTCTAGCTACTGTCTTTAAGTATCTAATAACTACAGTATAAATTGTTCTGATAATTTCACCCTCCCTTATAGTAATGGACATATTAAGCCACTGGCTGGTTGGTTTCTGATATGTGGGATAACTGCTTATTCATATACTCCTGCCATCAGCACTGGGGGGCCCTGTTCCTTAGGATGACTGTCTTTATGCCTCAGAAACATTACAGGGTCTGAACCAAAAGAGACTTTCTCAAGGCCATGGCACTGGATAGCAATGACAATCTCCACCTGTGGAGTCCTGCTGAATATATTGCTTTGACCACTTTTGTTATGCTAATAATGATAGGCTCCCTTAATGTAGAAGTGACCTGGCTGGCTTGTAACATGGTAAAAGTCCTAAATGCCACCTCCAGGGCTATACAGGGGATAAATCAAGAGCTGAGCCAGGTCAGGGAAGCAGTTCTAGAAAATCTGGCAGCAATAGATTATTTGCTATTACAGCATAACCATGGTTGTAAGGAATTTAAAGAAATGTGCTGTTTTAATCTTTCTGACAATTCTCAGTTGACAGATCACATATCCAAGATCCTGCACTTAGTGTATCCCATCCCTGGGAACTGTTTTCAAGGCAGAAGCAAATGCAGTCCAGTAGGATGAAACTTTTTTTAATTTTTATTATTGATTTCAGAGAGGAAGGGAGAGGGAGAGATAGAAACATCAATGATGAGAGAGAATCATTGATTGAGGTCTCCTGCATGCCCCCTTCTGGGGATCAAGCCTGCAACCTGGGCATGTGCCCTTGACTGGAATCGAACCTGGGACCCTTCCGATCACAGGCTGATGCTCTATCCACTGAGCCACCCAGCTAGGGCAAGATGAGACTTTTTCATCTAAAACTAATCTCATAGATATGAGATGATAGAAATATCAGTGGGGAAATGTTAGGAGCAAAAATAGAAATAGCCAGAACCGGTTTGGCTCAGTGGATGGAGCTTCGGCCTGCGGACTCAAGGGTCCCGGGTTCGATTCCGGTCAGGGGCATGTACCTTGGTTGCGGGCACATCCCCGGTGGGGGGCGTGCAGGAGGCGGCTGATCGGTGTTTCTCTCTCATCGATGTTTCTAACTTTCTGTCCCTCTCCTTTCCTCTCTGTAGAAAATCAATAAAACATATTTTTAAAAAAAATAGAAATATTGGGGACTAGCTATTTATGGGAAATATTAATCATGCTCTGTTAACCATAATTGCCTTGGGTTGGTTAAAGAAAGGATATTCCGACCTGGCTGGGAGTTGTACACCCCCAGGACCTGGAAATCAACCTTGGAACCATTGTTATTCAGGAACTGCCTATTATCATGGAAAGATTAACAATCTTATCGCCCAAACAATGGAGTCCCACCCCAGCCTCCTATTTCCCCATGTCTGTAATCCCTACTTCCCCATGTAATCTTTGTCTTACCCTATATAAGCAGCTGGCTTATGGGGGGCTGCAGAGCAGATTTTTGTGGATGACCTGCTGCTCTCCCATACTGCCAGCAGTACTGGAATAAACCTCATATATGATTCAAAAAAAAAAAAAGAAACAAACACAAAAATACAGCTAAAATGGGGAGACAAAGAAACAACCCCAAATGAAAGAAAAAGAGGAAGCTCCAGAAAAAGAGTAAAATGAAATGGAGGCAATCAATTGATAAGATATAGAGTTCAGAGTAATGGTTATAAAGCTGCTCAAGAAACTTAGTGAAAACTACAAGGAACTTAATAGGAATCAAAAGGAACTTAGTGGGAACAACATTGACATGAAAAAGAAGTTAGAAACCATGACTAAGAACCAGTCGGAAGTGAAGAATACCATCAAGGATACACTGGGGGGAATTAAAAGTAGGATGGCTGGACAGAGAGAAACATTGAAAGGAGGAGGAGAGACAGAGAGAAACATCGAACTATCTCACATCGATATCCCACATGCATTGTGATGCAACTGCAGAAAAATATGGCTCAGGAGACTAACCAGACCCCAGGGCCCATGCTGTGTAGTACAGGATGTAGCATTTATGGGAGTCCTAGGACAAATGGAATATGTTCTATTTGCTACAAAGAACATCTTTAGAGGCAGCAGAATAGTGCAGAATTAACCCAATGGGGACAGCTAGCGGTTCCAACAGTCCTACCTCAGATTCTGCATCTGTGCAAAGAGCAGACACTAGTTTAAACAACTGTGAAGGTGCTGCTGGCAGCACATCTGAAAAATCAAGAAATGTGCCTGTGGCTGCCTTGCCTGTAACTCAGCAAAGGATAGAAATGAGCATTTCAAATGCTCATTTGAAATCAGAGGACAAAATAACTACCCTGAAAACAGAGGTGTCAGAGCCAGTTGTCACTCAGCCCAGTTCATCAGTTTCTCAACCCAGTACTTCTCAAAGTGAAGAAAAAGCTCCTGAGTTACCCAAACCAAAGAAGAATAGATGTTTCATGTGCAGAAAGAAAGTTGGCCTTACAGGGTTTGACTGCTGATGTGGAAATTTGTTTTGTGGACTTCACTGTTACTCTGACAAGCACAACTGTCCGTATGATTACAAAGGAGAAGCTGCAGCAAAAATCAGAAAAAAGAATCCAGAGAATATAAATTACTACTTGTGAAGAGACTGAAACTTTGTTTTTATCTACACTAATAAAAGAGAAACATGCAAATTGGTGTCACTCTGCTACACCCACCAGCCAATCATGAGTATGCAAATTAACCCAACAAAGATGGCGGTTAATTTGCATATGCAGGCGCAGAGCAAAGACTGAAGACTGAAGATGACTGAAGACTGAAGACTGAAGAGGCTTGGCTTCTCCACTGCAGCCAGAGCGAAGGCCTGGGTCCTGGGTGCCAGAGGAAAACCGATGCCGGCAGCCAGGGAAGGAAGGCCTATTACGCAAATCTCTTTGTGCAACGGGCCTCTAGTTTTAATATATCATAGGAAAATATTAAAGAGCAGATGCTTGGTCATTTTCCTTTGATGTTCTCCAGAGTTTTACTTTGTACTACTTGTCTGTCTTATAATTGATATTTTAGAATCTTTGGGTGTTTGTTACAGGCAGAATTGGATAAATACAGCCCTATAAAATGTATATGCCCTCCCTTGAATAAAATTGGATGAAAATCTGCATATCAAAATGAATTTCACAGATAACGGGGACAAAATTTAGTTCCTACGTGCCAAACAAAACACATGAACTCTCTGCATGTTTGCAGCATACCTGCCTTTTGGGAATGTATCAAGGTATAATCTTTGGCTACTGTTATGTGCCTGTATTTTTCTAAAAGATAGTACACCAGAAAAGGACTGGCAGTCTACTTCTATCATAGTTAAACTTCACCATGTTAATTTCTACAACATGTTCACTGGAAGCAGGAAGAAGATAATAAAGAGGGTCAGACCTTTCCGTGAAACCAGTATTTGATGCCATATGTATGCCTGGCTAATTGGTCTAAAAGCTGTCAAATAAGACATTCTGTGAAAGGTAAACATTGCAATTGGTTATGAGTAAAAGCATCAAGCAATAGGGTCTTGGAGTTATCATTGAAGCTTATTGTGCTGGCCTGCACCAGAAGATGTCTGCATTACTCATTGCTAAAAATGTCTAGCACAGAACTGCACTAGGATTAATTTGTTCACAAGAAGAAATTAAAACTCTGCATTTGGTTTCCACATACAGCAGCTCTATTGAATAACATGCATCTGAATATTAAGTTGCAAAGGTATCTGAACAGTTAATTTTTCATGTGCATCTCCTGTTGAATGTTTTGGTTCAAGAAAGAATATTTAGAGCTTTTTAAAAGACTTCAGTTCTTAATGTAACTGTACTCTTCTGCATGAAAAATCATAACCAACATGGCTGCAGTAGACTTCTTAGTGGTATCCAGCACCACTTGCAGAGGGCTGCTTTATCATATTAATTGTACTTGGGTATAGGACTAGTGTTCTTGGGTGTGTTGCATGGGCTGCATTATTTACAGCATTGTACAATAACAACTAGAAGAGGCAGTATACTTCATTGATGCTTGTCTGGTAATATCACTTCTGTGTTATAATGGAAGGTTTTCTGTGATGTATGAAACTTGTGTTTTTTATACATAAATGAGTATAGTTAGATTAGTGTTGTGGTAATGCGTTTTCATCTGTAAATAATCAAGTATGTACTTGAGGCACTACTTCTGATTTATTGCAGTGCTCAGTCTTAGTTTTACTTTTGTTCTTAAAGCATTCAATTTTGCTTTCAAATCTTTGTACCTTAGTTCTGAGTTAGATTTGCAGATGTGTACAGATAGTTCATATTTATGTATTGTACATAATCATGCTATCCAGCATTGATGCTATATTGTATTATGTAAGTAATAAAAGCCATGTACAGAGGGGAAAAAAAAAGTAGGCTGGCTGATGCAGAAGATAGAATCAGTGATTCGGAAGACAGGTAAAAAAAAGCCAATCAACAACAACAACAAAATTTTTTAAAAAATTAGAATAGTTTATGGAACTTTGGGACAACATGGAACAACAATATTTACATCATAGGGGTGCCAGAAGAAGAGAGTGAGCAAAGGATAGAAAACCTGTTTCAAGAAACAATGACAAAATCCTAGCCAGTTTGGCTCAGCGTTTAGAGTGTTGGCCCACAGACTGAAGGGTCATGCATTTGGTCAAGGGCACGTACCTCAACTGCAGGCTTGATCCCTGACCTGGTCAAAGTATGTGCACAGGCAACCAATTGAGGTGTCCTAAGTATAGCCCAACCACAGTGATTAGAGCGTTGGCCCTTGGACTGAAGGATCTTGGGTTCGATTCCAATCAAGGACACATACCTTGGTTGCAGGTTCAATCCCCAGTTGGGGTGAGTCCAGGAGACAACCAATCAATGTGTCTCTCACATTGATGTTTCTCTCTCTCTGCCTCTCCCCCTCCCTTCCACTCTTTCTAATAATCAATGGAAAAAATATCCTCAGGTGAGGAATAACAACAAAAAAGACAGAAAATGTACCTAACCTGGTGAAAGAAAAAATCACACATGTTCAGGAAGCAGAATCCCAATCAAGATGAACACAAGGAGACTCACACCAAGACACATCATAATTAAAATGGCAAACACTGAAGACAGAGAGAGAATTTTAAGGGCACCAAGAGAAAGAGTGGATATAAAGGCTGTGGTATATTTACACAATTGAATACTATGAGGCTGTAAAAAATGAGATCTTAACCTTTGCAATAGCATGGATGGACTTGGAGATTATTATGTTAAACAAAATAAACCAGTCAGAGAGAGACAAATACCATATGATCACACTAATATTTCCAGTCTAATGAACAAAATAAACTGACAAAATAGAACCAGAGGCATGGATACATGGAACAGACTGACAAATGTCAGAGGGGAAGAGGGTGAGAGGGACTGGATAAAGGAAAGTGAAGGAATTAGCTAAAGAACATACATGTATAGCCCATGGACACAGATAATAGTGTGGCGAGGGCTAAGGGAGGGGGATGGGGCCTGGGTGGAGGTGGTAAAAGGGGGAAAATGGGGGACATCTACAATAGTGTCAACAATAAAATATTTAAATTAAAAAAAAAGAAGTCTAACATCACCAAGTGTTGGAGAGTGTAGGGAGCGGCTCTAGGGTCAAGCCTTGGGCTGACCTGTGGTAGGACCACAAACAAGTCCCAGCCTGGAGGACAGAGCTCTCCTAGCATAATTAAGCCTGACCTTGTAGCCCTCCCTAATTCCTTCCTAAGTAGCTAATGGGCTGTGGGAGGGGCAGATAGGGTTGCCAAAACAAGAACATTTGTATACATGTTAATCTACGCTTGTTTTAATCAGACTATAAAATAAAGCATCGGCTTGCAGGCTGGGTCTTTTGTGTCCTCACTCAGGTACGGGAGATCTACTGAGCCCCAGCTGTATTCTCTTATCTGTCTTTTCTTCAACCCTTCACCGCCCCTCCTCAGGTTCACCCTTGGCCGTGCTGGCGTGGCACAGGAGAGGATGTGGACCAATGGAAATTTTACACATGGCAGGTGGGTACAACCATTTAGGAAAACAATTTGACACTATTTTATGAAGTTGAACCTTCAAAGACCCAATAATTCTACTCCTAGGTATATACTCTAGAGCAGGGGTGGGGAATGTCTGGCCCGCAGGCTATATGAGGTGCACAAAATCATTTGGTCTAGCCCTGCCAAGGCATTAGGGATAAGTTAATAAAATGTTTGGCCCATGAATGATGTTATAAATATCCAAATGGCCCTTGGAAGAAACAAGGTTCCCTACCATTGCTCTAGAACATAACATTCTCAACAGGGGTGATACTACCCTCAAGGGGATAAAATAGTTTTGAGGAGAGTAGGGTATAGGCAAAAAAAATCATACTCTTTTTATGCATAAAGCACTGATATGCAGTCAGTACATCTGTGGTATTAGAATTTTATTAGAAGAGGACTAACTTGAGGGGAAGGGTGATGTCTATGAAAGGCTCCTAAGTGAGGCAATAATGAAAAAACATTTGAGAAACAATGACCTAGAGATACACCTGCACACATGCACCAGAAGAAAAGTATAAAAGTATTCATAGCAGCACTATTCATAGCAAAAATCAGGAAACAATTCAAGGAGCCATTAGTAGAAAAGCAGATGAATAAATTGATATATATGCACCAACGGATGACGAATTAAAAAATAACAATCCTTCAACTATCAATAAAAAGGAGTAAATCACAACTACATACCACAAGAGGAATTTCAGTAAAATAATGAGTGAAAAATTCAAGTCCCAGAAAACAACTGTAATAGTAAATCAACACCTCTAGAAATCTAGTTCCCCAGTACTCCCAAGTGAGGTCCTGGAACAAAGACTCCATAGACTCCTAGATGAATGTTTGTCACTCAGTGGGTCCTGAATTTAATTTAATAGGTCATAACTAACATTTTAAAAATATGAAATAGAAGAGAATAATCAAAATGACTACTCACAGTAAGGGTAAAGCTTGTTTTGTTTTATAAATATGTATACACAGATACACACATCCCTATCCACAGATTCTAAAATCTAAATAATTCTGAAAACCTTAAATTTCTTTCATAAGTTTGGTGCAAAAATTCACAGGGCAGCCTGGCCAGTGTGGCTCAATGGTTGAGCATCGACATATGAGCCAGGAGGTCACAGTTCAATTCCCGATCAGGCACATACCCATGTTGCGATCCCCAGTAAGGGATGTGCAGGAGGCAGCCGATCAATGATTCGTATCCTTGATGTTTCTATCTCTCTCTCCCTCTCCCTTTCTCTCTGAAATCAATAAAAAAATATATATATATATTTTTTAATTCACAGGGCAGCCCTAACCGGTTTGGCTCAGTGGATAGAGCGTTGGCCTGCGAACTGAAGGGTCCCAGGTTCGATTCCGGTCAAGGGCATGTTCCTTGGTTGCGGGCACATCCCCAGTTGGAGATGTGCTGGAGGCAGCTGATTGATGTTTCTCTCTCATCGATGTTTCTAACTCTATCCCTCTCCCTCTCTGTAAAAATCAATAAAATATATATTTTTTAAAAATTAGCGAAAACTAATCTGAAATGCCCTAGGCTATTCATAGCCTTTATTCTTTTTCTTTTTTATTAAAATATATTTTTATTGATTTCAGAGAGGAAGGGAGAGGGAGAGAGAGATAGAAACATCAACGATGAGAGAGAACCATTGATCGGCTGCCTCCTGCACAACTGGGGATCGAGCCTGCAACCCGGGCATAAACCCTTGACTGGAATCGAACTTGGGAGAGGAAAATGGCGACCAGCAGGAAGGTAGGGAGGGAGAGAGTGTGAGAGCACAAGGAAGTGATAGAGGAGTGTGTGGACGTGTGTGGTGTGTCTGGAATCGAACTTGGGACCCTTCAGTCCAAAGTCCAACACTCTATCCACTGAACCAAACCAGCTAGGGCAGCCTTTATTCTTTTACACTCCTTATAATACATTCCATTGCAGAAATATTAATGTTTGGTTATAGCATGGTATACATGTTATCTTCTTTTTTTTAAATGTATTTTTATTGATTTCAGAGATGAAGGGAGAGGGATAGAGAGATAGAAACATCAATAATGAGAGAGTCATTGATTGGCTGCCTCCTGCTTACCCCCTACTGAGGATCAAGCCCACAACCGGGGCATGTGCCCTTGACCGGAATTGAACCCGGGACCCTTCAGTCCACAGGCCGATGCTCTATCCACTGAGACAAACCAGCTAGGGCCATGTTATCTTTTAAAGTTCAAGATATTACAAAAGCCTTCTGGACCTAAGAGTTTGTGATAAGTGATTAATAACCTTATCTATGTATGTAACTCTACATATTTGTGCACTAAGTCATAATGTAAAATATATTTCTGGCCCTGGCAGGGTGGCTCAGTTGCTTAGAACGTTGACCCATATACCAAAAGGTTGTGGGTCGATTCCTGTTCAAGGCATACACCTAGAATGTGGGTTTAATCTCTGGTCAGGGCAAGTACAAAGAGAGGCAATCGATAGATATTTCTCTCTCTCTCTCCTTTCCTCTCTCTAAAATTAATAAAAACATATCCTCGAGTGAGGATTAAAAAAAAATTGTAATTAAAAAAACCCCCACACATATTTCTGACTAGGTTGAGTTAAAGTCTGAAAGTCACTGGCTAATGACAGTTTTCATGGACACTGGCCACTTCATTCATTCTTATTCTACAAAACTCCAGGAAAGAGACATGCCACACCTTTATGATTCAGAATGTTCTTGTGCATTTCTTATTTAAATTCTTCCCATTTTACTTTTAAGACCATTTCTTGTTCTGAGGAAGCAGTAATCAGTTAGTCATCTTTTATAGGTGGCCTTTAAATGGAACACAATGTCTAAAATTTACATCATTCCTAAATTCAAAGAATAGAAAAAAAAGTATCCTAACCTTTATAGGAGTTAAGAGGGCCCTGTCACAGCCTTACCTTCAGCAGGTTTAGGACTTTCTTGCCAAGATCCAGCTCAAAGTTGGTATAATTAGAACCACACATGTCATAGATAAACACCAGTCCATTTCTCTGAGTTTCAAAGCTGTAAAGCAACCATTGAACAAAAACATTTAAGTAATCAGATGAATGAGGCAGATTGAAAGCCTGGGGCAAAAACAAAAGCATGGGACACATTTGGGACCAAAATAACCGCCTCCCTGAACACTAGCCTTACAAAAAGATGATTTACCTTTGGTATCTGCTATGCTTATTGTGATACTGTGATTTGTAATAAGAACTATATATTTGGTCTTTGACCCTGCTCCTGGCATAATTCTGAAAACTCTTGGAATTTCCTAAGTGAAGAGCTCAATAAAGGTATCTGTTGTCATTGAGGTGACTGCTGGAATGTCACTAAGTTACTAAGGATGGGTGCTGGTTGCCAGGGAAACCAAACACTTTCAGCTCCATCCCCACCTGGGAAGGAAGTGTGGGGGAGGGGCTAGAGACTGAGTTCAATCACCAATGGATAATGATTTATTCTATCACACCTAAGTAATGAGGCCTCCATAAAAATTCAGAAGGATGGGGTTCAAAGAGCTTCCAAGTTGATGAACATGTTGAGGTATTGGGAGAATGGCTCTCTCAGAGAGGGTATGGAAACTCCGTGTTCCTTCCTCATCCCTTCTATGCATCCCTTCCATCTGGCTGTTCCTGGGTTATATTCTTTTATCATAAATCGGTAATCTAGTAAGTAAAATATTGCTCTGAGTTCTGTGAGCCATTCTAGCAAATTCATCAAATTCAAGGAATGGGTGGTTGAAACCTCTGATCTACACAGCCTATTGGTCAGAAGCAGAGGTGACAACCTGGAATTGCCATTGGTATCTGAAGGGGGTAGAAGGAGACAGTGTTTAGGACTGAAAATCCTTAACCTGTGGGACCTGAGGCTATCTCCAGGTAGACAGTGTCAGAACTGAGGTGAATTGTGGACCCCTGAGCTGGTGTGAAAGAACTGCTTGATAGTGTTGGGAAAAGCCTCACATGTTAGAATTGGGATTGGAATCATACTTACTGATGCATATTTGTCCAGATTTATCAAGTACAAATCTCCTAAGTTGAGAATGTTCCAGAGCATCTAGGTTATTGAAATTTGAACTGTTTTCTTGTATGTGTCTGAATCTGCCTATCCAAATTCTATAACATTCCATGTTCAGCTCAAAAGTTTCCTCTTCCATGAAGATCTGTCTCCCTGATAACTATAATCAAATGTACTGCCTGCCATACTTCTCCTTCTTGAAGCCCCACAAATCTTCCTGTGGATCTTTATTACAGCTCTTAAAGTATACCAACTTTGTATAGTTATCTGATTCTCTCCTAGAGTGGAAATGGGTTTTGTTCACTCATTATCCCCAACAGTCCCTAGCACAGTCCTTGCAACACAGGCCCATAATGATTGGTCACTGAATTGTAATCCAGTGGACTGGAAGCTATCATGAAGAAAATACATTATACTTGTGAAAAACTAAAAAAACAAAAACAAACTCTAAGCTTAATGACTGTGAATTTGTATCTATTGACTTGTAGGAAGAGAACCCACAAATAGTCTTTGGAAAACATCCTCAAAAGTAAATTGGCCCAAGCCAGTTCGGCTCAGTGGATAGAGCATCAGTCTGTGGACTGAAGGGTCCCGGGTTTGATTTCCTGCCAAGGGTACATACCTTGGTTGCAGGTCAGGGCACGTGCAAGGAGGCAACCAATCAATGTGTCTCTCTCACATCGATGGTTCTCTCTCTCTGTCTCTCCCTGTCCCTTCCACTCTCTCTAAAAATCAATGGAATCTACCTCTGTAATTTACTCAAGAAATGTTTTCTTACATAAAAAAAGGTAAACTGAAAGGTGGTGAGCCTATTCCAAGATTGAAGTTGGGAACACATGAAGATATGAAAAGTATTCCTCAGTGCAACCTTAATGGCTAAGTACTTTTCAAAGTTGCCTCTTCTACCAAGCCAGATCCTTACTTGTTTTAGTCTATACACAGAATAAATTATTACTTGACTGGACTATTCACAGGTAATTGTAAGAGTTTTCACATTTATTTAAAATTGAGAAAAAATTTTGGCTCAAAACACAATCCTGAAATCAGGGTCTCATGTTATTTTGTACACTAATTTTTTTGTATGACCTCCTGGAAGCCTCTATACCTTTATTCTTTCAATAAAATCTAAGACAGAAGCACCAATTCACAAAGTAGTATTTTAAAAATATCTAATTGTGAGGTACACCCAAGTTTCTCTAGCAGCCCCTTCAAATGGCCCCTAATATGCTAAATCTTGACTCTTTTTATGACCCCAGAGAGATTATGATTCATCAAGAGCAAAGATGCTATTAATCGAATGGCACCATTACTATCCAGGTCTAGAGACTTCTCATTTCTTCACAAACTCATCAAAGACCAAATTCAAAGAATTATAGAATTTCCCCTCACAGCTCCAGCTTGAGGCAGGAGACTGAAACAGAGAGAAGACAGTGCCAGAGGAAATAGAATTTAATTTTTTTAAAGTATTTTTTTTATTGATTTCAGAGAGGAAAGGAGAGGGAGAGAGAGAGAGAAACATCAATGATGAGAGAGAATCATTGATTGGCTGCCTCCTGCACGCCCCCACCCCCCCCACCGCCACACACACACAGGGGATCGAGCCTGCAACCTGGACATGTGCCCTTGACTAGAATCGAACCTGAGACCCTTCAGTTCGCAGGCCAAAGCTCTAGCCACTGAGCCAAACTGGCTAGGGCAATTTTTTTTTTTAATCCTTACCCGAAGATATTTTTTCCATTGATTTTTAGAGAGAATGGAAGAGAGAGGGAAAGACAGACAGAAATATCGATAGAGCATTGGCCAGGGCCCAGGCCGGGGAGGAGCATGCAACCAAGGTACATGCCCTTGACCAGAATCCAACCCGGTACCCTTTGGTCCCCAGGCTGGCATGGACCAAAGGGCACTGAGTCAAACTGGCTAGGGCTAGAATTTAATTTTTAAAAAGCAATCTTACAAAATGATGCAGGTTCTATATTTCCAAAAACTGTTCATCCTCTGAAGGCACATGAAATAAATAAAAATGGGATAGGATTTTCACTTTTCTGGGTATAGAATATGAGGTTTACAATAATAGCTAATTCCCTACTAAGAATAATTGCTTCCCTCCTGAATTTGATTCCTGAGCTGGATGCTACTGGGAACACCAAGAAGTTTAAAACACAGTCCTTCACATGCTTCAAAAAAATCGAGGGGAGGGGTGGATGAGGAACTATCAATGAAACAAGATTGGTTACAGATCACTTTGAAGACCATGGATGATGGGCATGTGGAAATTTATGGTAGCATTTCTTCTCCACCTAGGGAGATTTGGGAATTTTCCCTTATGTAATGTTAAAAAAGAAGGTACTCTACCCTTATGGAGCTTACAATCTAGTAATAGATTTTTTAAAAAAAATAATATAAAATAAATAACATCATTAAAGCCATGCATAATTAAACACAAAATGATCAGTATTAGTAACAACTGCTATTAAAGTCAGAATAAAAAGAATTTTATTTGTGACAGGTTGGAGTGGTGACAGGGCCAGTCATAGAGGTTGGACCTTAAAAAAGGGCATTATATAATAAAGAGGAGAGCTTTCCTCCTCTTCCATCCTGGTTCAAGGTAACATGGGAAAACAAGAATTTCTTCTCACTATTGAGAAGATTTTCCTTGGAGAAAAGACATTTATGCACCTTCTAAATAATGAGGGGTCACTAGGGTTTTTAAGAAAGAAATGGACATCATGAAAAATGTTATGATTTTACCTTTATGGTGCTCCTGTGGGATCAAATACTCAAACTGGAAAGAGCAAGCTTTGGTTACTGCCATGCCTATATGAGAGCTTTGACTCTCTAAGCTGCCCAAGGAAGAAGGCCAATACTGAATTTTCTGGTAAAGGGGTCTTTCATTCATTTCCCTGAGTTAAAGTAGAATTTTAAAGGAACCTATATTCTGGAAATCATGCCTGAAGACCAATCACCGAAAAGAACTGAGACACTCCACACTTCTAATTGTGCAGTACTGGGCCCCTGAGACCACTGGTCCTCTCTCCTTAGTAACTTCTCCTTTTCAGAACAACGTTGTGTGTAGTTTAGATCTATCTCCCGCTAAGCATCAAAAGCAGAAGCTAAATACTATGAAAATAACATTAACAAGGCAGTAACAAGTAAACTAGACAGAGAGCTTCAACTGAGACAATCCTTTGGCTATTCCCATCCCTTAAATCCATAGTATGACTAAAGCTGTGCAGAGTTCTGTTACTGTATCAGGTATCAGCCCTAAATATATCACTCCTAACCCAGAGGACCAGCCCATAACATCCAGAGCAATAACAAGCTGTAAAGGCAAGCACGAAGGTAAAAAGTACAGCAGAAAAACAACATAGCAGGGTACAAATGCTCTAGCCAAGAGAAAAAAATACAGGATCTTAAAACTGCTTGGACCAATATGTGATGACTGTAAAAGAGTCATATAACTTCTTGGGACTTCAGTTTCCTTTTCTATAGAATATTAATGATATTATTTACCTTAGAGGGGGAGAGATATAACCTGAACTGGTTTTTTTTTTGTTTATGTGCCTATTGATAAACAAGATTTTACTTAACTTTATACTTTTGGACTCTTCACTCCTGATTGTCAAAATCCTCTGAGTTAAATACCATTTTTCCTATTTTACAAAGATACTGAGGCCCCAGAGGGTTTTGAAAAGTCAACAATCAGGGACGAGTAAACAAAAAGAACCAGCACAGGCCCTGACCAGGTAGCCCAGTTGGTTAGAGTGTTAACCAGATATGTCAAGGTTGCAGGTTCAACCCTTGGTCAGGGCATATACAAGAAGCAACCAATGAATTGTAAGTGGAACAACAAATTGATGTTTCTCTCTCTCTCTCTCAAATCAATCACTAAATATTGCCCTGGCTGGTGTTGCCCAATGGTTAGAGGGTCAGCCCTGGAACTGAAGGGTCGTGGGATCAATTCCAGTCAAGGGCACATACCTGGTTGCAGATTCCCCACCCTGCTTGGGGCTGATGGGGGAGGCAACCAATTGATGTGGCTCTCTCAAAGTAATGTTTCTCTCTCTTTTTCCTCTCTCCCTCTTCCCCTCCCTCCCACTCTCTCTAAAATCAATGGAAAAAATATTCTCTAATGAGGATTAATCAAAAAAAGGGGGGGGAGGGGCCTAGGATGGTGCCTCAAGTGGTTGAGCATTGACCTATGAATCAGGAGTTCACAGTTCGATTCCAGGTCAGGGCACATGCCCGGGTTGTGGGCAGCTGATCATGATTCTCTGTCATCATTAATGTTTCTGTCTCTCACTCTCTTTCCCTTTCTCTCTGAAATCAATTTAAAAAAAAAAATTTTTTTTAAAGGGACAGCAGAGGCTGGTCTGGGAGGTTCAGAGAGGTGGCCCAGCAGCACAAGAAGAAAAGGAGCCCCAGCAGGGGGGAGGGGGTTGTCATCCAACACACAAGCAGGGAGACCTTGGATGCACTGCTCAGACTCTGAAAGTACACAACACCACTGCAGCCAAATTATCCTTCAACCATCAAGTAGAATAACGATGTTTTCAAAAAAAATAAAAAATAAAAGAAATATTTTTAAATTGCTATTTGCTTTCTCAGTTTCTGTTATTCTGAAAAGAGATAGCAGGTAAAGATACAGAAAACCCACCAGCTTGATAGTATCTGGAAACATGCCAAGCCTTGAAGGACATGGGACATTTTCCATACGTAGCACTCACTGCTCAGGACATATCCAAGAAACATATGGAAGGCACTGCTAAGTTTTATCAAATCAAGAACTGTCACTTTCCCATATGAATGTTGACCACCTAAAAGATAATCTCACCTATCCACAGCTCTGTCTAACAAGTAAAACAGAGCCTGAAGTACCACATGTTGCACTGATTTGTGGGGATGATGCAATCTGGCAGTGAAGAGGGCAATGGAGGCTCCTGTTGGGTCCCGAACATCCTAGAGCAAATAAAACAAAAGACATTATAAATCAAATAGAAAATCCCAATAACCTCTAAGGATTATTATATCCTGGACACAGCTTTCCGATATGAAGATAACAGATACTGGCAATACTTCTCTGACTTGCATCAATTGCTTCAGAAAGGGAAGGGAAGAAAGTTTATGTCATCCCACGAATGATTCTCAGAAACCCCCCGCCCCAAACTATATTTCAGTGATAGGGAAAAAACACATTATCTTAAATCTTCAATTGCAGAAATTAAAATATGGTTTACACTGGCTGATTAGCTAATTTCCCAGGCAGGATGCCAAAAGAAACAAACAGCAGAGGAAAACTATAAAATCCACCCATTGTATACTTACCTGCAAGGCTATGATTTCTAATTGAAGCTTGCATTCAATAACATAGGACGGGCCTCTGACACATTATATACCCATTCCAAAGGCCTTGACTGTTATGGACCAATGAAAAAAATTTTCTAAATCTACAGTACAACTGATTTTCAATAATTTCAATTATTACTAGAATAATTTTATGCCAAATTGCACAGCTGCTTTACATCTGCTCCTGACTGTGGAAACTCTCTAGATTCGGCATAAGGTATGCAGCAACAAAGTCCAAAGAGGACAACAGCTACAAAAAGAAATAATGAGACATTACAAGAGGGGTCCATGAAGACTCACTAAGATGGTGAATTTTCCACTAAGAATCTCAGAACGGAGAGGTTCTTCATGAGGTTTCAGATTCACAATGCCTTCCTTCCTTCGTGTTTCCTAAAAATAAAGCACACAAGATAAATTAATATAAAAATACTATGCACCCTAGCCAGTGTGGCTCAGTTGGGTTGTGTGTCATCCCATGCACCAAAAGGTTCCCCGGTAGGGGTCGTGCAGGAGGCAGTCTATCAATGTTTCACTCTCACATCAATGTTTCTCTCTCCAGCTCCCTTCTACTCTCTCTCTCTCTAAAAAAAAAATGAAAAAATGAAAATCAATAAAAAATATTTTAAAATAATAAATTTTTTATATATATATATTTTAAAGAGATTAAAAATGGTGGCAGAGTAAGTGAATGCTGCATGGACACACTCCCAGGAATTACAACTAAAATACAAAAAAACTTCCAGAATAATCAATGGAAGACAAGGGTTGCTGTCTGCCAGGAATAGACGGCTAGAAATGCAGGCAACCTCTTAAAAGGCCAAAGCACAGCCCTAACCGGTTTGGCTCAGTAGATAGAGCGTCAGCCTGCGAATTGAAGGGTCCCAGATTCGATTCCGGTCAAGGGCATGTACCTTGGTTGCAGGCACATCCCCAGTAGGGGGTGTGCAGGAGGTAGCTGATCGATGTTTCTCTCTCATCCATGTTCCTAACTCTCTCTCTCCCTCCCTCTCTGTAAAAAAAAATCAATAAAATATATTTTAAAAAAAGGGGGGGGCCAAAGCATAAAATTTAGTATATAGCCACTCATCTTGTGCTCTGGCAGAGGGAGGGCAGAGTGCACTGGAGCTGTGTGGGCAGAAGCCAGGATTGGGGGCTCTGGAGTTAGAGCTCAGAAGGCAGACACCCTGGTTTCCTGTGCTGAGTCATCTTTCTCACACAGACATTTGCTATACAGGAGACTTTGCCTGGGGGGAAGAAAGCTGACCCACCATATTGGAAAACACCTTGCCCCAAGGTGCAAAGTTCTGAGGCTCAATAGGAGACAGAGTATGAGAGTTAGTCTCCAGGCAGAAGCAATTGCCCCAACCTGTTGAAAAACTCTTGCCACACCTGTAAATGATTACTTAAGGACTATTTAAGACAGAATCCTATCAGTCTGTAGGAATTGGAGGTCTCTGGAGGAGTTGAGTCTTTGCCTGGTCTAATTAATCAGAAACAGCATTTGACACTATCCTGCACTAGAAGTTAGTGTAGCAAACCTACCTAATAGATGGTCATAAACCCAAACAGGCAGCCAAAATGAGGATACAAAGAAACAACCCCCAAATTAAAGAACAAGAGAATTCTCCAGACAAAGATATAAATGAAATGGAGAAAAAAAATATCTGATATAGAGTTCAGAATAATGATGTTAAACATGCTCAACAGCATGAGAAACATGTAGTAACTATAAAGACGGAAATAAAGAGTGACATGGCAAAAATAAAAGACATATTAGAAGGAATACACAGCAGATTAGGGGAAGCGGAGGATCAAATCAGTGAATTAGAAGACAGGGTTGAAAAAAATCACTCAATCAGAGAACAAAGAAAAAACCCCACAAAAAACAGGAGGACAGCTTAAGAGATCTGTGGGACAACATGAAACGTAACAATATTTAAATAGTAGCTGTGCCAAAAAAGACAGAAAGGGAGAAAGAGATAAAGAACATGTTTGAAGAAATAATGGCAGAAGGAAAAAGTCACAGAAATTCAGGAGTCATAGAGAGTCTCAAGGAAGAAGAACTGAAACAGCTCCATGGCCAGACACATCCTAATTAAAATGCAAAAAATTAAAGGCAAAGAGAGAATCTTAAAGGCAGCAAGAGAAAAGCAAACTGTTACCTATAAAGGAGCTCCCATAAGGCTGACACCTGATTTCTCATTAGACACTCTGTAGGCCAGAAGGGAATGGCATGAAGTACTCAAGGTAATGGAAAGCAAGTACAGTGGGGCCTTGACTTACGAGTTTAATTCGTTCTGTGATGGAGCTCGTAACTCAAATTACTCGTATGTCAAATCAAAAAGTGAACGAGTGAGACACATGATGCTGGGCTGATGTTGTGGTGTTCACTGTGACGTTCGCTGTGCCAACTAGCGGTGGGATATCTGAAGCTGGCTCGTAACCCGAATTTTAGCTCGCAACTCAAAGCAAAAAATCGGCCGAGAGATGGCTCGTATCTCGAAAAACTCGTTAGTCAGGACACTCGTAAGTCAAGGCCCCACTGTATCTGAAACCAAGATTACTATATTCAACAAGACTATCATTCAAAGTGGATGGTGAGATAAAGAGCTTCCCAAACAAAAAAAGGCTAAAGGAGTACATCACAACCAAGCCAGCATTACAAAAAATGCTAAAGAGACTGCTGTAATGAGAAAAAGAAATAGAGGGAGAAATCTAGGCATACAGAATTAAAATGGCAATAAATAAGAACCTATTAATAATAACCTTAAATTTAAATATATTAAATGCTCCAAACGAAATAGGGTAGCTGAATGGTTACAAAAACATGACCCAAATACAGACAGTCCTCAGGTTATGTTGGACTCGACGCAGGTCGTTTCGTGGTTACATCGCCATCTCCCATTTATTTATTAAGAAAAAGTTCTGTCATTTCGATGTATGTACATATGTGCTTTATGTTTTTTATCATTTATTTGCCACAAGTAAAGGTCAGGAATTGTTATCTTTCTTTTAAATTTTTTTTTTTACTGTTTCACTTCATTTTTACTGTGTATGTGCTCCATGTGAGTGACGTAGGTGCTTATGTAGGTGGGTTCCAAATTATGGCGAAAACCGCATTAAGTCACGCCATAGGAACCAATCTCCGACGTAACCCGAGGACCTAATGCAGTGGTTCTCAACCTTCTGGCCCTTTAAATACAGTTCCTCATGTTGTGACCCAACCATAAAATTATTTTCGTTGCTACTTCATAACTGTAATGTTGCTACTGTTATGAATCATAATGTAAATATCTGATATGCAGGATGGTCTTAGGCGATCCCTGTGAAAGGGTCGTTCGACCGCCAAAGGGGTCGCGACCTACAGGTTGAGAACCGCTGACTAATGTATATGCTATCTACAAGAGACCCACCTTAGGACAAGACACACACAGGATGAGAGTGAAGGGATGGAAAAAATGTTTCCATGCAAATGGAAAAGAAATAAAAGCTGGAGTAGCAATACTCGTATCTGAAAAAATAATCCAACAAGAGGATATAAGCCTGATAAACATATATGCACCCAATACTGGAGCAGATAAATACATTAACAAAAAAACTTAGAGAGGACTTTCAGGGAGAAAGAAACAACAATACAGTCATAGTAGGGGATTTTAACACCCTGCTGACTTCACTGGATATATCTTCCACACAAAAAATTAACAAGAAAATAGTGACTCTAAAGGACACACTGGATCAGATGGAGTTAGCTGACATTTATAGAACATTTCACCCCAAAGCTGCAGTATATACATTCTTCTCAACTGCACATGGATCACTCACAAAGACAGACCATATGTTAGGACACATAACAAGTCTTTACAAGTTTAAGAAGATTCAAATCATATCAAGCATCTTCTCCAATCACAGTGGAATGAAATTAGAAATCAACTATAGTAACAACACCCCAAAATATTCAAACACATGGAGGCTAAATAGCATATCATTAAACAAGATCAATAAGAAAATCAAAACATTCCTGGAAACAAATGAAAATGAACACACAACAACCCAAAATCTCTGGGACACAGAAAAAGCAGTCCTGAGAGGGAAGTTCATAGCACTATAGGCTTACTTCAAAAAACAAGATAAACATAAACTATTTAACCCTAAAACTAAAAGAACTAGAAAGAGAACAAGAAAAGCCCAGAGTAAGCAGAAGGAAGGAAATAATTAAGATTAGAGCAGAAATAGATAACAAAAATTAAAAATCAACACAAAAAAATCAATGAAACCAAGAACTGGTTCTTTGAAAGGATAAACAAAATTGATGAACTGAGCCAGACTCATCAAGAAACAAAGAGAGAGGACCTAAATAAATAAAATCTGAAAGAAAGTGGAGAAGTAACCACTGAGACCACAGAAATACAAAGGATTTTAAGCAAATACTATGAACAATTATATGCCAACAAGCTGGACAATGTGGATGAAATGATCAAATTCCTGGAAAACTACAATCTCCCAAAACTGGGTCAGGAATAATCAGAAAACTTGAATAGACCAATAACAAGTGATGAAATAGAAGCAGTAATAAAAAAACTCCAAAAAAACAAAAACCCAAATCTGGATGGCTTCACAGGGGAGTTTTACCAAACATTCAAAGAAGAACTAACACCTATATTCCTCAAACTATTCCAAAAAGTCCAAAAGGAAGGAACACTTCCAAGTTCTTTTTATGAGGACAGCATTACCCTAATTCCAAAACCAGATAAAGACACTATAAAGAAAGAGAATTACAGGCCAATATTCCTGATGAACATACATGCTAAAATCCTCATTAAAATATTAACAAATCAAATCCAGCAATATATTAAAAAGATCATACACCATGACCAAGTGGCATTTATTCCAGGGATGCAAGGCTGGTACAATATTCACAAATCAATAAATGTGATACATCACATAAACAAGTTGAAAGACAAAAATCAAATTATCATATCAACAGACACAGAAAAAGCATTAGACAAAATCCAACACCCATTTTTTATAAAATCAGCAAAATGGGAATACCAGGAGTATCTCAAGATGATAAAGGCCATATATGACAAACCTACAGCCAACATCATACTCAAAGGGCAAAAACTAAAACCATTTCCCCTAAGAACAGAAACAAGACAGGGATGTCCGCTTTCACTACTCTTATTCTGCATAGTACTGGAAGTCCTAGCCACAGGAATCAGATAAGAAGAAGAAATAAAAGGCATCCAAATTGGAAGGAGGAAGTAAAAATAAATATTAGCCGATGATATGATATTGTATGTAGAAAACCCTAAAGACTCCAGAAAAAAACTACTAGAGGTAATAAATGAATTTGGCACGATACAAAATCAATATCCAAAAATCGATGGCCTTTTTATACACCAATAATGGATTCTCAGAAAGAGAAAATAAACAAGCAATCCCATTTACCATTGCAATTAAAACACTTAGGAACAATCTTAACCAAGGAGTCAAAAGATCTGTATTCGTAAAACTACAGGACGTTGAAAAGAGATAGAAGACTCAGAGGTGGTCACTGAGCAGTTCGGACTCCTCTCGTTCACGCACCTCACTCAGCTTCCTCTGCGATATGGCTGAGATTAAGAAATTCGAAATTGAAGAAGACAGAAACGCAAGAGAAAAACCCACTGTTTTCAAAAGAAACGATTGAACAGGAGAAACAAGTAGGCAAATGGTAATGAGGCACACGCCGCCAATATGCACTGTACATTCCACAAACATTGCCTACTTATTTTACTTCTTTTAGCTGTCTAACTTTGTAAAATGCAAAGAGGTTGGATCAGTTTAAGTGACTGTGCTGCCCCTTTTCACATCAGAACTACTCACAACTAAGGCCCCACCTGCTGTTCCCATCTGCCTGGCTGGCTGGCAGGGAAGAGAAAGAACTTGCATGTTGGTGAAGGAACGAACTGGGTGAGACGATGGTGAAATCTAGAGTAAAAACCAAGCTGGTCCAAGGTGTCCTGTGGGCTATAAAATGCAGTTTAATCAGATTGCCATTTTTTTGTTGTTCAAATTATTTTAATTATTGGAATGCACAATTTTTTAATATGCAAATAAAAAGTTTTAAAACCTGAAAAAAAAAAGAGATAGAAAAAGATGTAAACAAGTGGAAGAATATATTGTATTCATGGATTGGTTAAATCAATATCATTAAAATGTCCATAAGACCCCAAGGCAATCTACAGATTCAATCCAATCTCTATTAAAATACCAACAGCGTATTTCACAGACCTAGAACAAATACTCCAAAAATTTATATGGAACAAAAAAAGACCCGAATAACCGCAGCAATCTTGAGAAAGAAGAACAAAGTTGGAGGAATCACAATACCAATTTCAGGTTATACTACGATGCCACCATAATCAAAACAGCCGGTACTGGCACAAGAACAGGCATATAGATCAATGGAACATAATAGAGACCCCAGAAATTGACCCACACCATTATACTCAATTAATATTTGACAAAGGAAGCAAGATCATACAATGGACTCAAGACAGTCTCTTCAATAAATGGTGCTGGGAAAATTGGACAGATACATGCAAAAAAATGAAACTGGACCACCAACTTACACCATATAGAAGAATAAACTCAAAATGGATAAAAGACTTCAATGTAAGTCGGGAAGCCACAAAAATGCTAGAAGAAACCATAGGCAGCAAAATCTCAGATATCTCTCCTAGCAAAATGTTTACAGATAATCTCCTAGGCCCTAGGACCTAGGGCAAAGGAAACTAAGGAGAAAATAAACAAATGGGACTACATTAAAATAAAAAGTTTCTGCACAGCAAAAGAAGCCAGCTACAAAATGAAAAAAAGGGAGCCCACTATATGGGTGAACATATTTGGCAATGATACATCTGATAAAGGGTTAATATCCAAAATATTTAAGGAATTCATACAACTTAACAAAAGGAAGACAAACAATCCAACTAAAAAATGGGCAAAGGAACTAAATAGACCCTTCTCCAAAGAGGACATACAGATGGCCAATAGAAAAAAATGCTCAAAATCACTGATCATCAGAGAGATGCAAATTAAAACGACAATGAGGTTATCACTTCCACCTGTCAGAATGGCTCCTATCAACAGCCCTAGCTGGTTTGGCTAAGTGGCTAGAGCTTCAGCCTGTGGACTGAAGGGTCCCATGTTCAATTCAGCTCAAGGGCACATGCCCGGGTTGTGAACTCGATACCCAGTAGAGGGTGTGCAGGAGGCAGCTGATCGATGATTCTCTTTCATCATTGATGATTTTAACTCTCTCTCCCTCTTCCTTCCTCTCTGAAAACACTACATATATATTTTTTTAAAAGCCCTAGCCGGTTTGGCTCAGTGGACACAGCGATGGCAAGTGGCCTGAAAGATCCCGGGTTCAATTCCAGTCAAGGGCACATGCCTGGGTTGTGGGCTCCATCCCCAGTAGGAGGCATGCAGGAGGCATCCGATCTATGATTCTCTCTCATCATTGATGTTTCTATCTCTCTCTTCCTCATTGAATCAATAAAATCTTACCTAATAGTAGACAAACATGCAAATTGACTGGACCTTCGCTATGCCCCAAGCCACGCCCACCAGCCAATCAGAGTGACTATATGCAAATTAACCCAACAAAGATGGCGGCCGGCAGCCACGGAGCTGGAGCAAGCAGGAGGCTTGGTTGCCCCAATGATAGAAGAAGCCAAGCTTCCCGGCTGGCTGCTGCCTCCTCTCAAGGCAACAAAGTTTCAATTATAGAAGGTAAATAAACCCCAGATACCTGCTTCCAGT
>NW_005370944.1:168729-177250 GCF_000412655.1 Myotis brandtii | reverse complement strand
GTGGGTGACTGAAGCTCCCAACCTGTCCTTTTTTTCTTTTTTTTTTATTCTGGGCCAGCTTTAGCTCTGAGGCTTGGCTCCAGCTCTGAGGCCTCGGCTGCTGAAAGCAGGTATCTGGTTTGTTTGGGTTCTATAATTGTAACACTGTTGCGGTCCTGCTCACTCCAGCTCTGAGATCCCGGCTGGCTGAAAGCAGGGATCTGCGTTTGTGCTATAATTGAAACAATGTTGCGGTCCTGCTGGCTGAAGCCCGGCTGGCTGAAAGCAGGTTTCTGGGGTTTTATTTAGCTTCTATATTTGTAACAATGTTTCTTAGAGTTGCAGCTCAGAGGCCGGCAAGGCAGGCGGGGAACGTTGGCTTCCTCCATCACTGAAGCAAGCAAGCCTCCAATGCGCTTCAAGCTACCTGGCTGCCGGCCGCCATCTTGGTTGGCAGTTAATTTGCATATCGCCCTGATTAGCCAATGGGAAGGGTAGTGGAGGTACGGCTAATTACCACGTTTCTCTATTATTAGATAGGATATATATGTTTTTTTTCTTTAAATCAACAAATGACAAGTGCTGGCAATGATGTGGAGAAAAGAGAATCCTAGTACACTGCTGGTGGGAATGCAGACTGGTGCAGCCATTATGAAAAACAGTATGGAGTTTCCTCAAAAAATTAAATATGATCCTACTTCTAGGAATATATCCTAAGAAACCCGAAACACCAATCAGAAAGAATGTATGCACCCCTACGTTCATAGCAGCACAATTTACAATAGCTAAGATCTAGAAACAGCCCAAGTGCCCATCAGTAGATGAGTGGATAAAAAAGCTGTGGTACATTTATATCATGGATACTATGTAGCAGTAAAAAAGAAGAATCTCTTACTCTTTGAGACAGCATGGAGGGACCTGAAGAGTATCGTGCTAAGTGGAATAAGTCAGCCAGAGAAAGACAAGTATCACATGATCTCACTCATATATGGAATCTAAGTAACAAAATAAACTAATGAACAGAGTGGAACCAGCAACATGGAAGCATGGAACAGAGTGCAAAATCTCGGAGTGAAGGCAGGGAGGGTGGGTGCGTGGCAGGTAATCAACCAAAGACCTTGTATGCATATATGCATGGCCCATGGACACAGACAGTTGGGTGGTGGGGGTCTGGTGTGCGGAATGGGGGTGGACTGGAGGGGGTTGATCAGGGAAATAAGGGGACATATGTAATACTTTTAATATTAAAGATTTTAAAAAGAATACTGTATATCTAGGACAGCTTTATGTAATCACCAAATTTCAGAGATAAGGGACTTTACAAGTCAACTAACCAAACCCCCTTCCAGGCCAACTGAGTTTTATCAGAATTCCTGTCCAATGACACCTTGTTAGTCCCTTAGGTAGAAGATTTTTCTTTGAATCACTGGGAATCCTGATTCTTAAGACCAATCAGTATGTATCATTAGTGTCAGAGTCAAAATTCTTAAATATGTAGCAGCAGAGATATTGCACCAGGATATTAAAATACTAGAGGCCCGATGCACAAAGATTTGTGCAACCAAAGACCTTGTATGCATATATGCATGGCCCATGGACACAGACAGTTGGGTGGTGGGGGTCTGGTGTGCGGAATGGGGGTGGACTGGAGGGGGTTGATCAGGGAAATAAGGGGACATATGTAATACTTTTAATATTAAAGATTTTAAAAAGAATACTGTATATCTAGGACAGCTTTATGTAATCACCAAATTTCAGAGATAAGGGACTTTACAAGTCAACTAACCAAACCCCCTTCCAGGCCAACTGAGTTTTATCAGAATTCCTGTCCAATGACACCTTGTTAGTCCCTTAGGTAGAAGATTTTTCTTTGAATCACTGGGAATCCTGATTCTTAAGACCAATCAGTATGTATCATTAGTGTCAGAGTCAAAATTCTTAAATATGTAGCAGCAGAGATATTGCACCAGGATATTAAAATACTAGAGGCCCGATGCACAAAGATTTGTGCAAGAATAGGCCTTCCTTCCCCTGGCTGCCCGCACTGCCTTTGCTCTGGCTGGAGCAGCCTTCCGCCTTCCCGTGCTGCCCAGAGGCCCGGGGCGGGGTGGAACACCTGCGATGTTGCCATGGCGACGATGCAAGCGTCCTACCCTGCTGCCAGCCGCTTGGCGCCTGAGCACGTACACACTACCCACAGGCCCGCTATCTTTGTCAGGTTAATTTGCATACTCACTCCTGATTGGCTGTGGGCATTGCGGAGGGATGGTCAATTTACATATTTGTCTATTATTAGTATAGATGTCCCCAAAAAGGGTCTGGAAGCAGACATCCTCATATATCTTCCAGGCACAGGCTTATCCTGTTGTAAATAAGAGTCACCCCTCACCCTGGCAGGATAGCTCAGTTGGTTAGAGCATCATCTGGATATGCCAAGATTGCAAGTTAAATAAGTGGAACAACAAATCGATGTTTCTCTCTCTCTCTCTCTCTCTCTCTCTCTCTCTCTCTCTCTCTTTCTCTCTCTCTCTCATCAATTTAAAAACAAAAGTCACCCCTCCCTTTGATATCCTCTGTCAACAACAGCTACCATGACATCATTTTCCACGGCCAGATTCTTTCTATTTTTTTTTTTAACTTTTATTAATATTTACTTTATGCTGAATTTACTCCAGGGCCATAAATTTTTCTTTCTTCAGCTTCTTCTGGGAAATCTTTTTCTTCTGTGCAACCTCCTGCTCTGGTTTAGGAACAGTCTGCTCCTTTGTAGTGAGGATCATGTCAGTGTGCCAGGGGGAGCTCATGTATGGGTTCATCTGCCCATAAGCTCCATGATTTCTGGGAGCTTTGTTCACCTGGATGTGCTCAATGACCGGAGAATGGACATCTAAACCCTGAAGTTCAGCATCAGTCTCTGCATTTTTAAGCTTATGCAGCAGAAATTCAGCACTCTATTTGGGCCACTCACCCTGTGTCCAGCCCCAAGTTTGGCCTGGGCACACCTGCCAACTGCACCACTGTAACAACGAAATGGCACACATTGCTTCTGTAAAGTGACATCGTTCAGATACTTAGTGGCTTTTCAAAAACACAAAGCCTTGCCGAAACCGGTTTGGCTCAGTGGATAGAGCGTCGGCCTGCAGACTGAAAGGTCCCAGGTTCGATTCTGGTCAAGGGCATGTACCTGGGTTGCGGGCACATCCCCAGTAGGAGGTGTGCAGGAGGCAGCGGATTGATGTTTCTAACTCTCTCCCTTCCTCTCTGTAAAAAATCAATAAAATATATTTAAAAAAAAAAGTTAAAAAAAAACACACCCCACAAAGCCTTGATTGCTTGCAATGTTTCAGAAGTGTGTGTGTTTTTTTTAGTGGTGTTGTTTTTTTAAAAAAATCTTTATTGTTGAGAGTATTACACATGTCCCCCTTCCCCCCCATTGACCCCCTCCACACGGTTCCCACTCCGGCCCTTCACCACCCTACTCTGTGTGTACATAGGTAAGATCTTTGGTTAATCTGTTCCCGTCCCCACCACCCCCCTTCCTTCTGAGATTCATCAGTCATTTCCATGCTTTCATACCTCTGGTTCTATTTTATTCACCAGTTTATTTTGTTCATTAGATTTCTTGTTTGTTGATTTTAAGTTTTAGATTCAGTTATTGATAGATATGTATTTGTTGCCATTTAATTGTTCATATTTTTTAAATATATTTTATTGATTTTTTACAGAGAGGAAGGGAGAGGGATAGAGAGTTAGAAACATCGATGAGAGAGAAACATCGATCAGCTGCCTACTGGGGATGTGCCCGCAACCAAGGTACATGCCCTTGACTGGAATCGAACCTGGGACCCTTCAGTCCGCAGGCCGGTGCACTATCCACTGAGCCAAACCGGTCAGGGTTGTTCATATTTTTATTCTCTTCATTTTCTCCTCCTTCTTCTTCTTCCCCTTCACCATTTCATGTAATACTGGTTTGGTGGTGATGAACTCCTTTAGCTTTTTCTTGTTTGTGAAGCTCTTTATCTGACCTTCAATTCTAAATGAGAGCTTTGCTGGGTAGAGTAATCTTGGTAGTAGGATCTTACTATTCATCACTTTAAATATTTCTTGCCACCCGCTTCTGGCCTCCAAAGTTTCTGTTAGAAATCAGCTGACAGTCTTATGGGTGCTCCCTTGTAGGCAACTGACAGCTTTTCTCTTGCTACTTTGAAGATACTCTGTTTGGCCCTAACTGGTTTGGCTCAGTGGCTAGAGCATCGGTCTGCTGACTGAAGGATCCCAGGTTCGATTCCAGTCAAGGGCACATGCCCGGGTTGTGGGCTTGATCCCCAGTAGGGGGCGTGCAGGAGGCAGCCAATCAATGATTCTCTCGCATTATTGATGTTTCTCTCTTTCTCCCTCTCCCTTCCTCTCTAAAATCAATAAAAAATACAACAAAAAAACATCTTAATGCACAACACTAAAAAAAAAAAAAAAAAGATACTCTCTGTGTCTTTAACCCTTGGCATTTTAATTATGATGTGTCTTGGTGTGGGCTTCTTTGGGTTCCTCTTTTGTTTTTTGGTTTTTTGTATATATATTTTTATTGATTTCTGAGAGAGAAAGGGAGAGGGAGAGATAGAAACATCAATAATGAGAGAGAATCACTAACCGCTTACCTCCTGCCCGCCCCCTACTGGAGATTGAGCCCACAACCCCAGTATGTTCCCTTGACTGAAATTGAACCTGGGACCCTTAAGTCCGCAGGCCGATGCTCTATCCCCTGAGCCAAACCAGCTAGGGCTGGGTTCCTCTTCTTTGGGACTCTGTGCTTCCTGTGCTTGTAAGTCTATTTCTTTCGCCAGGTAGGGGAAGTTTTCTATCATTATTTCTTAAAATAGATTTTCAATATCTTGCTCTCTCTCTTCTCCTTCTGGCATCCACATATTGCGAATGTTGGTATGCTTGAAGTTGTCCCAGAGGCTCCTTACACTAACTTCATATTTTTGGATTCTTTTTTCTTTTTGCTCTTCCAATTAGGTGTTTCTTGCCTCCTCATATTCCAAATCATTGATATGACTCTCAGAATCCTCTACTGTTGAATCCCTGTAAATGATCCTTTTTTAAAATATATTTTTATTTATTTCAGAGAAGAAGGGAGAGGGAGAGAGAGATAGAAACATCAATGATGAAAGAGAATCATTGTTTGGCTGCCTCCTGCATGCCCCCTACTGGGGATCGAACCCACAACCTCAAGCATGTGCCCTGACCAGGAATCAAACCTGCAACCTCTTGGTTCCTGGGTCAACTGCTGAGCCATGCCGGCCAGGCTGTAAATGATTCTTTATTTCAGTTAGTTTATGCTTAATTTCTGACTGGTCCTTTTTCATGTCTTTGAAATTCTTACTAAGATTCTTGAAAGTCTCATGAAGATCCTTGAGTAACCTTATAACCATGGTTTTGAACTCTGTATCCAGTAGTTTACTTGCTTCCGTTTCTTTCATTTGTGACATGTTTCTTTGTCTCTGCATTTTGGCTGCTTCCCTGTGTTTGTTTTTATGTATTAGGTAGAGCTGCTATGTCTCCTGGAATTGGTAGAGTGGCCTTGTGTAATCGGCATCCTGTAGGGCCCAGTGGCTCAGCCTCCCCAGTCACCTGACCTGGGCACTGTAGGTGCAGCCCTGTGTGGGCTGTGTGCACAGTCTTGTTGTAGTTGAGACTTGATTGCTGTTAGTGTCACTGGGAGGAATTGACCCCTAGGACAACTGGCTGTGAGGAACAGCTGAGCCGCTGTGCAGGAAACACCCCTATGGAACAGGATTTGCTTATGTGGAGCTTTGGTGCTCACTGAGTCTGCCTCTTGAGGTTGTGTAGAGTTGTAAACTGCTCACTGAGTCTGCCTCGCTTGTGGTTGTGTAGAGTTGTAAACTGCTATGGTTTGAAGCTGTCCACTGGGTTCACTGGCTCTGTGGCCTCCAGGGAGGTGCAAAGTCAGCCACTGCCTGGGGCCACCCAGCAGGAGCTAGAGACGGATCTGCAGATAGCTACTTGCTATCTGTATTGGGCTCAGAGGTGCTAGGCAAGGCCCAGCTGTGAAGTAAGGCAGCCTGGTGCTAGTGCTGGGTCTTGGGCCTTTTATTGATAGGTCTGAGGCAAGCTGTCACCAGCTGCAGCTTGTTTGAGAGATTTTAGAAAAGTCTGAAGCCTGAGCCAGGACAGACCATTCATATGTAAAAGGTGCTACAAACAGCTTGGGTGGGGCTGCAAATTGGATGGGGCATAGTCTGGGAGAATCCTGAGGAATCCTGATGGTAGAGGAAACACTGTACTCCAGGCTGATGGAGACTCAGATATGGCTGCCAGTCAGCCCTGTGACGGGAGATCCCAGCACAGGAATAAAGACCTTTGTGAGCAACTCTGTCTAGGAGAAAGCCATCCCTGAGTTCCTGCCCCAATGCCAGACAATCCTGTTCCTCCCCATAGGTGTCTGGATCCCTGCACCAGGCCTTTCAATGGAACATCTGGGACTCTAGCAGCCTCCTTGTCACTCAGCCACAATCCCCACTGGTTTTTACAGTCCATAGTTGTGGGGATTTCTCTTCCCAGCTCTGGAACCCTGGGCTGGGAGTCTGGTGTGGGGCTGGGACCCCTTGCTCCTCACAGGCAGCCTCCACAGAGACAATCTCCCTCCAGATTAAAAAAGTAGCACATGTGGGTGTTGGACCAGCCCATTCCAGGGCTCCACCCCTCCTACCAGTCTCATTGTGCTTTCTTCTTTACTTCTCTAGTTGTAGGACTTCCATTCAGCCTACTTTCAGGTGGTTCTGAATGATGTTTGTTCTGTATTTTAGTTGTAATGTTGATGTGGTTATGGGAGGCAGCAAGTACAGGCAGTTACCTATGCCGCCATCTTGGTTCTTTTGCCAAGCTATTTCTGGTTCAGCTTTCACTGGAGGTCTTCAAAATGGTCCTTACAAGTGTTCTTAAAGTGAATGCAAAGACTTGAACTGAACCTCTTGATTTGCAAAGATTTGTGAGGTTTTCTGGGTCAAGTGAACACAAACCATTCTCAGAGGTCACCTCGGGCTGCTTTTGGGAAGAGCCATGGCCAGATTATTTAAGCTCACCTTCAGGTCCCTCATGCCCTGTCCACTGCATTATCATGTCCTCTAATTACAGAAGGACCTTTCTGTCACTGAATCCAGTAGGCATTTTCAGTCCTCCTTTATGTAACCAGGTTAACCACTCACATTCCCTTCTTCCTGAGGCATTCTCTATCTTTCATAGAGAATACTTTCTGGGTTTTGTTATTTCTTCAATTATTCCTTCTAAATCTCTTTGTGGGATCCCCCCTCCCATTCACTTGCTCACTCATTCATTTATTCTGCAAATATTTGTAGAGCAACTATTATGTGCCAGGCACTGAACTAAGTGCCAGGAATATGATGGTGAATAAAACAAACCAGCTTTCCACTCAGTCTCGAGCTCTAGCTGGTAGAGAAACATACGCGCTCCAGTTCTTCACTACCATCAACGTTGTTTGCTTCCTCTGGGCACATCTGTGCCACTCACCGCCACACAGTCCACCGTCATAAGCCATCATCATGGTGAAGCTCCCAAAGGCTGATTAAAATCAAGGTGACCCCAAAAAAATGGCTCCTCCTCCAAAGGAAGTAGAAGATAGTGAAGATGAATAAGATGAAAACAGAAAAAAAGGCAAGAAGGCTACCACAACTCCAGGAAAGAAAGTGATGGTTTCCCAAACAAAAAAGATTGTAATTGCCACAGCAGTCAAAAAAAAGCAGTTGTCACCCCTGGCAAAAAGGCAGCAGTTACACCAGCCAAAGCATTAGCCACACCTGGCAAGAAGAAAGGTACAGCAGGCAAAGCATTTGTAGCAACCCCTGGTAAGAAGGGAGCAGCCACCCCAGTCAAGGGAGCAAAGAATGACAAGAATGCCAAGAAGGAATACAGTGATGAGGAAGATGATGATGACAGTGAAGAGGAGGAGGAGGAGGATGAAGATGATAATGACAAAGAAGATGACTCTGAAGAAGAACCTATGGAGATTGCACTAGCCAAAGGCAAGAAATCTCCTATAAAAGTTGTTCCCGTGAAGGCCAAAAGCACAGCTGAGGATGAAGACAAAGAGGACGGTGATGAAAGGAGGACGATAAAGATGATGAGGAGGAGGATGAAAAGGAGGAGGAAGAGCCTGTCAAAGAAGCACCTGGGAAACAAAAGAAGGAAATGGCAAAACAGAAAGCAGAAGCCACAGAACCGACTACGGCTTTCAATCTCTTTGTTGGAAACCTGAACTTCCGCAAATCTGCTCCTGAATTAAAAACAAGTATCAGTGATGTTTTTGCTAAAAATAATCTTGCGCCCTAGGTGGTTTGGCTCAGTGGATAGAGTGTCGGCCTGGGGACTGAAGGGTCTTGGGTTTGACTCTAGTCAAGGGCATATGCCCGGGTTGCAGGCTCAATCCCTAGTGGGGGGAGTATGGCAGGCAGCCAATCAATGGTTCTCTCTCATTACTGATGACTGATGTTTCTATCTCTCTCTT
>NW_005370944.1:156678-167439 GCF_000412655.1 Myotis brandtii | reverse complement strand
CTTAGGCCCAATCCCCCGGGGAGCAGGCCTAAGCCAGCAGGTGGTCATCCCCCGAGGGGTCCCAGACTGCGAGAGGGCACAGGCCAGGCTGAGGGATCCCCCCGCCCCGAGTGCACAAATTTTTGTGCACCGGGCCTCTAGTAAAAAAAATAAAAGTCTTTGGCAATAAAATTGAAGTAGAAAAACCAAAGGGAAAAAACAGTAAAAAAAGATCGAGATGCAAGAACAATTTGCCTTATAAAGTTACTCAGGACGAATTAAAAGAAGTGTTTGAAGATGCTATGGAGATCATATTAGTCAGCAAGGATGGAAAGACTAAAGGGATTACTTATATTGAATTTAAGACAGAAGCTAATGCAGAGAAAACTTTGGAAGAAAAGCAGAGAACATTAATGGATGGGCGATCCACTTCCCTGTGCTATATGGGAGAGAAAGGTCAAAATCAAGACCATAGAGGTGGAAAGAATAGCACTTGGAGTGGTGAATCAAAAACACTGGTTTTAAGCAACCTTTCCTACAGTGCAAAAGAAGAAACTCTTCAGGAAGTATTTGAGAAGGCAGCTTTTATCAAAGTGCCCCAGAACCAAACTGGCAAATCTAAAGGGTATACATTTATAGAATTTGCTTCATTTGAAGATGCTAAAGAAGCTTTAAATTCCTGTAATAAAAGAGAAATAGAGGGCAGAGCAATCAGGCTGGAATGGCAAGGACCCAGGGGATCGCCTAATGCAAAAAGCCATCCATCCAAAACTCTATTTGTCAAAGGTCTGTCTGAGGAGACTACAGAGGAGACATTGAAGAAGTCATCTGATGGCTCTGCCCAGGCAAGCATAGACACCAACCGGGAGACAGCCTCTTCCAAAGGGCTTGGCTTTGTAGACTTCAACAGTGAGGAAGACGCCAAAGCCACCAAGGAGGCCATGGAAGGCAGTGAAATTGATTGAAACAAAGTTAGTTTGGACTCGGCCAAGCCCAAGGGTGAAGGTGGCTTTGGGGATCACAGCAGAGGCAGAGGTGGTGGCAGAAGAGGCCAAGGTGGATTTGGTGGCAGAAGCTGGGGAGGTTTTGGAGGTCGAGCAGGATTCCTAGGAGGCAGAGGAGGAGGAGGTGATCACAAGTCACAAGGAAAGAAGACGAAGTTTGATTAGTTTCTTCTATCCCTCTTTCCCTCTTCCATTTGAAAGAAGGACTCTGGTGTTTTTACTGTTACCTGATCAATGACAGAGCCTTCTAAGAATATTCCAAGACAGTATACAGTCCTGTGGTCTACTTGGAAATCCATTTAGATAACATTTCAAAGGAGATACCCTGTTGGTTTTGACTGGATATTCATTCGTATAAACATTTTAAAGAGATGAGTGATAGAGCTAACCCTTATCTGTCAGTGTTGAATTTATGTTGTTTCTTCTCATGTACAAAACCATTTTTTCCTGACAAATAGTTTGTGTGTGTGTGTGTGTGTGTGTGTGTTTGTGTGTGTGTGTTGGGGGTATAATGGAAAACAGAATGTCTTATCATGATTTTGCTTCAGCAGCTTTGGGACAAATTAAAAGTCCTAAACTCTGAAAACAAATAAAATAAAATAAAACAAACCAGGTCTTCCTAATCTTTCTCTAAAAGCAAATTCAAATGCCTTCAGTAGCAAATGAAGACTATGTCAGTGGTTGGATCACAGGAGAGTGCATGCCCTACATAAAGCATTCAAATTCAACCTATAAAACAACTTTTCAACCAAGAAAAGCAAAAAGTCTGAGGTGAGATTCTGCCCTACATGTCTTCCTATTCCTCACACTCTCCAGAATGACCTCACCCATTCTCATGGCTCCAATATTCAGCTCTACTTTGGTCACTCCAAAAGCTCTACTTGTATCCAGATTTCTTTTCTGAACTCTAAATGCATATTCCAACTGCTTAGAGGACATTTCTATTTAGATATCCCAATGGCACTTCAAACTTAACATGGCCAAACTAAACTCATGACCTTCTCTGTCCATATACCTGCACCATTCAGTGTCTCCTATATTAGTGAATGCCCCCACCATGTACCCCATCATCCAAGGCAGATACCTAGAACCCTAGTCTTCTCTTGCCTCACATACCAGTTTAAGCAACGCTGTCCTACCAATTTTACTTCTAGAATCTGCCCACTTGACACTACGCCTAAAGACACCACAATAATCTCTTTTCCTACAAGTACAAGAGCCTTTTAATTTGGTCTGTCTTCAGTATAGCCATTATGATCCATTCTCTAAAATACAGTGAGAAAAATCTTTCCAGAATGCAAATCTGATCAAATCATTCTGCTGTTTATACCTTCAATGAATTTCTCTGCCCTTAAGAAAAAGCAGATAGATACTCCCTTATCTGGCCTTGTTTACCTCTGCTGCTCAAACTCTTGCCATACCCCTACTCCCACTTAGTGTTTCTGCTCAGCTCAATTTCTCTCTAGGTATCTGAAACTTGCTGTTCTCTCTGCCATACTTTTGCAAGCTTTATCTCCCTGTCTGATTTCTTCTCCTTCCTCTTCCCCTTCCCCTTCCCCTTCCCCTTCCCCTTCTTCCTCTTCCTCTTCCTCTTCTTCTTCTTCTTCTTCTTTTAACCCTCACTTGAGGATGTTTTTTTCATTGACTTATTTTTTTAGAGAGAGTGGACGGGAGAGAGAGGAGGGGAAGAGAGAGAAACATTGACGGGAGAGAGACACATTGATTGGTTACCTCCTGCTTGCTCCCCGACTCGGGCCGGGGACCAAACCAGCAACTGAGATACATGCCCTAGGCTGGGAATCAAACCAGTGACCCTTTGGTCTGTGGGCCAACACTCTAACCACTGAGCAAACCAGCCAAGGCCCTATTCATTCTTTAGATCATAATTTTTTTTTAAATATATATTTTATTGATTTTTTACAGAGAGGAAGGGAGAAGGACAGAGAGTTAGAAACATCAATGAGAGAGAAACATCGATGAGCTGCCTCCCGCACACCCCCCCACTGGGGATGTGCCCGCAACCAAGGTACATGCCCTTGACCGGAATCAAACCTGGGACCCTTCAGTCCACAGGCCGACGCTCTATCCACTGAGCCAAACCGGTCAGAGCTAGATCATAATTTAGAAGTCATTTCCTTCAGGAAGGCTTCCACAGAACCTAGTACTGCCCTATCATAACACTTCTATAATTGTTTGTTTACTGTCTTCCTAAATAGTAATCTCTATACCTGGAACATAGCAGGTATACAGTAAATTTCTGTTGAATAAATGAATGAATATTGAACGAAATAACCATAAATAGGCCTACTTGAGCTTTAGAATTAAACCAATCCTAGTGCTTCTTACCCCTCTCCCTCCTTTTTTTTAAATTTAGAAAGATATCTCTTCAGAAGGATTCTCTGACCCCAAGGTAGGGCTCTTGAATACTGACCCACTTTTTATTTTTTTTATAAGAGTGGGGAAGACACTCAGAACCACTGTCTGTAAAGCGTGGCAAAGAAAATAGCAACAAAGAGAGCCAAGCTGCAGCAGATCTGGTCCACCCTGAGCTACATACCCTGTAGGAGTGGAACAACTCTATGGCGCGGAGCACATCAAACTTCCGAGCCATGAGGAACTTTACAGCCACATTCCAAGAAAGAGGGGAAACGTTGTACTGAACTGTCCACTTGTTAATCTCTTCAAGAAACTGCTTGGTGGCCTGTTTAACAAAGAAGATAAAGAATAATGAGTAAGTAGAGAACATATTTACTGAAACAAAAAACAAACAAGAAAAAACCCAATCAACCTTTCCCCCAAGCAGGTCTGAAACCAAAGTTTACTACAGGGAGCTAGTGAAGACAAAAGTTTGAAACCAGAAATAGTGAAAATTCATTAGTACAATTCAATGAGGCCAGATAAGGAGACAAGGATCCCAAATGAGATGCAAACTATTGGCCCCAAAACAAAAAAACAACAGTTTGTTTTTCGTTGTTTTTTTTAAGGTTAAAAAAATTCGATGGGCCCTAGCTGGTTTGGCTCAGTGGACAGAGCGTCGGCCCGTGAACTGAAGGGTCCCAGGTTCAATTCCAGTCAAGAGCACATGCCTGGGTTGCTGGCTTAATCCCCAGTAGGGGGCGTTCAGGAGGCAGCCAATGATTCTCTCTCATCATTGATGTTTCCATCTCTCTTTCCCCTCTCCCTTTCTCTCTGAAATAAATACAAATATGTTTAAAAAAAAAAAAGTTAGATGGGCCTTCTGAAGGGTTACTGCACAATGTGCAGTACAATACATTGGAATTAGCAGTACTATCTGAGAGCAACAAAACTGTTAGGAAGAATTTAACAAATCAAAAGGACAACTGTTCTTTGCAGCTGAATGACCCCACAAGACGTCTTCATGCTTCACATGGCAGCCCAAAACCAGACACTAGTGCCCAAAGAGTCATTAACAGCCGCTCTGGATAGTGGTTTGGGGAGGGGCAGTGGTGGAGAGCCTAATATTGGGGGAAGAATAAAAATTTTTCATTTTCACTGTATGATAACAAGCTGGCAAGATGCCTGTTTGTTCCAATCTCTTCATTAAACCATGTCCTTTTATCCTCTTTCACCCTGTTTCTCCTTACATTTTTTTAAAAATATATATTTTATTGATTTTAGAGAGAAAGGGAGAGGGAGAGAGAGATAGAAACATCAATGATGAAAGAGAATCATTGATTGGCTGCCTCCTACATGCCCCCTACTGGGAATCGAGCCCACAACCCAGGCATGTGCCCTTGGCAGGAATCGAACCTGGGACCCTTCAGTCCGCAGGCTGACGCTCTATCCATTGAGCCAAACCAGCTAGGGTTCTCCTTACATTTTTAACCAGTTTCCACTCTAGCGGTGCTAACTTTCTGTTTCTTTATTAAGAACAGGATTTACATGGGGATTTTTTCACAAATATTCTAAATTCCTAAACCTTTTCTACATAGCTATTCAGTCCCTTCCATCCAAAAACTTTTCTCACATATTTGTCTAAAAGGTGATCAACCTGATGAGAATTTTGAAATTTAGTTGATCAACCAATCAACCCACAGTTAAAATGTATTTATTTAGCTACCAGAGGCCCGGTGGGGGTCCCTCGGCCTAGCCTGTGGACATCCCGCGAGGGGTCCCAGATTGCGAGAGGGTGCAGGCCAGGCAGAGGGACCCCACCGGTGCACAATAGGGGCTGGGGATGGATTGCAGGAGGGCTCCAGGACGTATCTAGCCCTTCTAACCCAGTCCTGATCATCTCGCCCAGTTCTGATTGGCTGGACCACAGCAGCAAGCTAAACTACCCCTTGGAGCATCTTCCCCCTGGTGGTTAGTGCATGTCATAGCGACTGGTCGAAAGAACAGTTGGACACTTAGTATATTAGGTTTTTATTACATAGGATTATGTTATTTATTAATCACTTGCTAATAGTTATGCTAAGAAGTACAAGGAATAAAAAAAATGAGGTGTGCTTCAAAAGGTGTAAGACCAACATACTATGTGATCTTGGACAAGGTAGTTCTCTTTACCTCTAAATTTTCTGTTGAAAACACAAGGGGAGAAAAGGTAACAACAATGACCTATTTTGAGAGTCTTGGCAATAAGTCTTAGCAAGCAAATACAATCCAAATTGCTACATATGTGTTTAAACAAGTAGCAAACTAGAGTCCCAGGAGAGTTAGCAATCCCTCACTACAGAGCACCTGATTTATTCATCCCCCAATTTCTAGGAAAGAAAAAAGGCACTTTATAAACCAGAGTGAAATTTAAGAGGACTGAGGCTGCATCTGAGCTTTAGAATCTTCCAAGTGAGGCAGCATAACTTACAATACTGAAAAATGAGAGAAGCAAAACGAATCAGGCAAAGTGCATAAAATGAGCCAAGAAATAAAGGCCATGAAGAAAAGCTTTCACATGATCACTTTGGCCCAGAACCAGTTCAAGTTAGACCAGAGAAATGAGTCCCAGAGAAGAAAATAGGACAAACTTAGAATCATCCCCAGAAAATAGTTTGAGTAGCCTTGGTGGGGTGAGAGGCCAGCATCAGAATGAGGAAACACTGAATGGAAAAAGAAGAGAAGTAGGCACAGAAATATCCCAGAAACAAAACTTCAGCCAGCTCTGAAGTTCCCCAGATTTTGTAAAGGGTGTGTGTTTTTAAATTAACCTATCATCTTTCAACTCCAGCCCTCTCCTGAGTATTTCTGAAGCTGCTTGTAGAATAAGACACCAGAATATTGGTAGAATATTATTTTCCTCTTTTTCTTTTTTTTTTCTTTTTTTTTAAATACGTTTATTGATTTTTTACAGAGAGGAAGGGAGAGGGATAGAGAGTAAGAAACATCGATCAGCTGCCTCCTGCACACCCCCCATCAGGGATGTGCCCGCAACCAAGGTACATGCCCTTGACCAGAATCGAACCTGGGACCCTTGAGTCTGCAGGCCGACGCTCTATCCACTGAGCCAAACTGGTTAGGGCATTTTCCTCTTTTTCTAACAAAAACAATAGACAAATCAATATGCAGGCAGGAGGTAAATAAATACATAGTTAAATGACCAGGAGGTGATATGAACTCATCACATAGCCAACTGTTATGACAATTATTAATTTTTCACAAATAAGCCATGCTCCAATAAGAGACATACAGGTTTCAAACACTTTCTTCGACGTACATATTGGCTTCCTTCTATTAAACTCAGTTCTTTCAAGGTTCTTAATGTCCTGTAGATCCCAAGAGCTTTTGACTTGAACTGACCTCTGTTCCCTGCTGGTTAGAATGTTATTCTTGGCTTTAAACAAGGGAACAATTCCTCCTGATTTGGCCTGACTAGGTCTTGCATGAAGAGAATCCAGTGTACAGTAAACAACGACGTGATATTTACAGATACAAATACACACACACACACCCTGCCTGTCAGCCTCAGATTCACCGTCCTATACATCCCAATCCCTCTGAAAGAAGTCAGAAAAGATGGTCTCATCTTCAATAGCCTTTTTCTAGACAATTATTCAGATCTCTCCTTCTGTTTACACCTGGATTTGGTACAACCAGTGAGTATAGACCAAGTTGTGGTCCTGTAGATTACCAGAAAAGAAGTCCCAGATATTTGAGTGAGCAACAAATTCTTCAGAAGGGATAATTGAAATTCCTGAAATCAATAATATTCAGTGTATTTCCTGGTGAAAGAAAGAATGAGCCAAAATATGTATTTATTTAGCTACTAGAGGCCCGGTGGGGGTCCCTCGGAAAAGGTTTAGGCCCAGCTAGATCTTATCTTCCCCCTAGGAAAAGGTTTAGGAATTTAGAATATTTAGCTTACAAAATACTTCAACTCAACGTCAATGGTTTGAATCGATCTAGGGTTCTGAGTAACCATAGTGGTTAATACCTGGCAGCTAAGTAGTGGTCACAGTTCAATCAGCTTTGGTCTTCCTTTGGGAAAAGGTCTGAACTGATGTACAGAAAAACTAACATTACCACTTACAATCCTCCTCAACCAGTTTTTCAGGTACAGGTAAGATTTGTTTTAGCTTAGTCAAAAGCTTACTGTAATTATATACTTCTCCCACAATCATGTTTAAATAGCTCAAACAAATTTCTTAACTATGGACATAAGGAAGAAGCTAATAGAGAACCTGCTCTAAAATGGCTGAGAAATCTGTCAATGAATGGATTATACCCTGGACACTATCCACTGGTGTTGAATATGATGTAGGAGAAGTAAAACCAACAACATAATAGTCTTCATGTTATATCAAAGTCCCAAAAAGGTCAAGAAAAACATGCTGGCACACTCAGTTCCACAATTAGTACCTTAAATCCTGTATTCCCAACTAATGTGGGAGGAGAGAGTGGAAGAGCCAGGCTTATAAGAATCCTGGGTATCAGCCACCTAACCACCAAGGAACAAGTGTAGTAAACTAACTGGTTTGGTGCTCAGCAAAAACCATCCTCTCACTGCTGTGTGATATTTGGGCTAGTCATTTAACTTCTCTGAACCTCAATTTTTTCATCTGAAAAGACAAGGCTTGAAGAGACAAAAGATAGCCCTAGCCAGTTTATCTCAGTGGATAGAGCATCAGCCTGTGGACTGAAGGGTCCTGGGTTCGATTGCGACCAAGGGCACATGCAGGCTCAATCCTCATTGATGTTTCTATGTCTCCCCCTCTCCCTTCTTCTCTGAGATCAATAATATATATATATATATGTAGAGAGAGAGAGAGAGAGAGAGAGAGAGAGAGAGAGAAGATAGAAAAGCATCCCCACAGTACCTAGCATGTGGAGGTAGTCCCTGAATGATTTTTTTTTTCTTTACTTCATTCTTTCACACTAAAACTTCTTTCAACAAAGATAGAGTTCCTCAGAATCAGGTGACCTCTGTTGCTACTCGTTAGCCTATAGCAATTCAATCTCTCCAATCCATTTTATCCAAAAGCATAGATTTAAATTAGAAACTTCCAATATGTGTTAAACTGCAAAATAAAGGTGTCTAAAGAAACAACACCTCCTCAGTCAGGGTTCTGGGGTAATATAGAATAAGCCAGCTCTAGAAGTATATATTCCCCTGCTCCCGTCTCTAAATCCTTTGTCCCTACTTTCAGACTACAGTGGCAGCTCTGGGGATTAACACTGCCATCCTGAGCACAAGTGTTTTTTGTTGTTGTTTTTTAAAAAATATATTTTTATTTATTTCAGAGAGAGAGGGAAAGAGAGATAGAAACATCAGTGATGAGAGAGAATCATTGATCAGCTGCCTACTGCACACCCCACACTGGGAATCGAGCCCACAACCAGGACATATGCTTTGGCCAGGAATCGAACAGTGACCTCCTGGTTCATAGGCCAATGCTCAACCACTGAGCCACGCCGGCTGGGCCACAAGTGTTTTTTAACAAATCAAACTGACTAGAGACTATATTTCATTATAATAAACAACTCTGTACAGGACAAACCATGCAAAAAATGCAGTCACCCTGCACTGAATACCTAAATAAAGTGATTCAATATAAGACTTAATGGGGGGGCTGGGGGGGGGAGCTTAGTGGCTGCCTTTTACCAAATTTGAGGTAACCTCTGTGTTTCAGCAAATATGCCATTTTCCCATTGATTTCAGGGGGAAATGTATTAGTAAACTACCTTCTTCTTATGCCTATTTTCCCATCTTTCTTTTGTGAATTGTTGCCTTGTTGTCTATTAACCCCTTAGTCCTTATCAGTACAGTGGGGCCTTGACTTACGAGTTTAATTCGTTAAGTGACGGAGCTCATAACTCAAATTACTCGTATGTCAAATCAAAAAGTGAACGAGTGAGACACGTGATGCTGGGCTGATGTTGTGGTGTTCACTGTGACGTTCGCTGCACCAACTAGCGGTGGGGTATCTGAAGCTGGCTCGTAACCCGAATTTTAGCTCACAACTCAAAGCAAAAAATCGGCCGAGAGACTGCTCGTATCTCGAAAAACTCGTTGGTGGGGACACTCGTAAGTCAAGGCCCCACTGTATGCTAGAAAACAAAAGCTGAGCTAACACATTAGCTTGCTATAAGGGGCAAGATGAGATTTGTTGAATTTTCTAACTAAAAACTACAATCATTCCATTAGCCCAGGGGTCCTCAAACTTTTTAAACAGGGGGCCAGTTCACTGTCCCTCAGACCGTTGGAGGGCCGGACTATAGTTTAAAAAAAACTATGAACAAATTCCTATGCACACTGCACATATCTTATTTTGAAGTAAAAAAACAAAACGGGAATACAATATTTGTATTTGCATGTGGCCCTCGGGCTGTAGTTTGAGGACCCCTGCATTAGCCCTTTGTTATTGTGCCAAATCCTATATAATAAAAGGCTAATATGCAAATTGTCCCCTCAGGAGTTCAACTGGGAGACCAGGAGTTCAATTGCTTGCTATGACGTGTGCTGACCACCAAGGGTTGGCGCAGAACATGGCGGGTGACCAGCTGGGGCAGTGGAGTGCTGAGGGAGCGAGGGAAGGAGGAGGTGGGGAGGCAGGGAACCTGATCTGCCCTGATCACCGGCCAGGCCTAGGGACCCTATCCGTGCATGAATTTCATGCACTGGGCCTCTAGTATGGAAATAAACCTAGTCACTTTAAATTACCATTTACTGGTTTATTGTTTATCACTAATATTTTCATTTTATCAGAAAAATTTTGTCTTTTCTAAAGATGTGACCCTAAAAGAGCTAATGCAGCCCTAGCCAGTTTGACTCAGTGGATAGAGCCTCAGCCTGAGGACCGAGTTTGGGTTTGATTCCGGTCAAGGGCACATGCCCAGATTGCAGGCTCCATCCCCAGTAAGGGGCGTGCAGGAGGCAGCCGATCAATGATTGTCTCTCGTCATTGATGTTTCTATCTCTCTGTCCCTCTCCCTTCCTCTCTGAAATCAATAAAATAAAATAAAAGAGCTAATGTTTTCTAAGCTAGGGTTTTATAGGATCTGGAAAGAAAAAGCTTTTAAGAGAAATTTCTAATTTTATCATGTTACTAGAGGCCCGGTGCACAAAAATTTGTGCACTCGAGGGGGAAGGGGGGGTCCTTCAGCCCGGCCTGTGCCCTCTCGCAGTCTGGGACCCCTCAGGAGATAACGACTTGCTGGCTTAGGCCTGCTCCTGGGTGGCAGAGGGCAGGCCCAATCCCTAGGTGCAGCCCTTGGTCGGGCTCAGAGCAGGGCTGATTGGGGAGTTGGGGTGCCGCCCCCTGTCATGCACAGAGCAGGGCGGATTGGGAGGTTGCGATGCCACCCTCAGTCACGCTCAGGGTAG
>NW_005370944.1:153992-155581 GCF_000412655.1 Myotis brandtii | reverse complement strand
GGCAAGTGAGGCGGGGAACGTTGGAGTCTGCAGCAAGCAAGCCTCGTGCTCGCTTCAGTGCCTGGCTGCCGGCCGCCATCTTGGCTGACAGTTAATTTGCATATACTCACTGATTAGCCAATGAAAAGGGTAGCGGTCGTACACTAATTACCATGTTTCTCTTTTATTAGTGTAGATGAAACAATGTAATAAAGGTAATTTGCAAAAAAAAAGGTTACCCATAATTCCACAGACCTGTTTTCATGTTTTTAATAACTTTAAAATTAAAATACTAATAAATATATAATTTTCTAAGTATATGTCCCCCCAACCACTTCCCCCAAAAAAAAAAAAAAAAAAATCTTGGGAGAGGGAGGGGAAGAAAAAGACAACTTTCAAGTATATATTGTTCTCATTCAGAGAATCATTTCCTCTCTGGCAACTTTCCTTGCCTAGCAGCATCAAGACAACAGAACAGTAGAGCTCTTTCAGGTATCCAGTTATGTTGTCAGTCAAGCATTCACAAGTATCTGTCTGAGGGCCTACTTGGTGCTAAGCATATGGTAGCTACTGAGGAGACACAATTTAGAGAGATACTCTATTCTGAACAGTTGACAGTCATTTAAAAATGGAGATATGTATTAATAGGTCATTATCATATAACTAGAGGCCTGGTGCATGAAATGTGTGCACTGGTGAGGGGTGTCCCTCAGCCCAGCTGCACCCTCTCCAATCTGGGACCCCTAGAGGGATGGTTTAGGCCAGATCCCATAGGGCCGGCAGTCGAACATCCCTCTCACAATCTAGGACTGCTGGCTCCCAACCGCTCGCCTGCGTGCCTGCCTGATTGCCCCTAACTGCTTCTGCCTGCCAGCCTGATCACCCCCTAACCACTCCCCGCACCCAACTGCCCTCCTCTGCTGGCCTGGTCACCTCTAACTGCTCTCTCCTGATGGTCTGATCGCCCACAACTGCTCTCCCCTGCTGGCCATCTTGTGCCCACATGGGGGTGGCCATCTTGTGCGAGGGCATGATGGTCAATTTGCATATTACTGCTTTATTATATAGAATTTTTAAATATGTTTTTATTGATTTTAGAGAGGAAGGGACAGGGAGAGAGAGAAAGAGAAACACTGATGTGAGAGAGAATCATTGATTGGTTGCCTCCTGCACACCCCACACTGGGGATCGAGCCTACAACCCAGGCATGTGCCCTGACCATGAATTGAACTGGTGACCCTTTGGTGCATGGGACAACCCTCAACCAACTGAGCCACACCAACTGGGGCAATTATCATAATTTGATAAGTTCTAGGGCAGATCTATGAACAGAGTGCTATGAGACTTGACCTTTCTCCAGAAGAATTTTTTAAATATCCTTTTAGAGCCCAGCCAGCATGGCTCAGTAGTTGAGTACCAACCTATGAACTAGGAGGTCACAGTTCAATTCCCCATCAGGTGAGGATTAACAATAAAATAAATAAAATAAAAAACAAGAGCTTCAACAGACTATTTCAGAGGGAAGGGGGTCAGGGGTGGGAAGAGATTAACCAATGAACTTATATGCACAGACAATAGTGCAGGGAAGGCCTGAGGAGGGGATGGGAACA
>NW_005370944.1:148987-153667 GCF_000412655.1 Myotis brandtii | reverse complement strand
TACTTTCAACAATAAAGATAAATTTTTTAAAAAAACAAGATATGTCGCCCTGACCAGTGTGGTTCAGTGGATAGAGCGTCGGCCCTCAGACTGAAGGGTCCCAGGTTCGATTCTGGTCAAGGGCATGTACCTTGGTTGTGGACTCGACCCCCAATGGGGGGCAGCTCATCAATGTTTCTCTCTCATCAGTGTTTCTGACTCTCTATCCCTCTCCCTTCCTCTCTGTAAAATAGCAATAAAAATATCTTTAAAAAAACACAAGATATGTCAAATATCCCCTACAAAAAAATAATACCAACAGGCTGAGATGATTTTTATGCCATATTCTATTAAACTTCCATCATATAGTTAGACAGACATGAGCAGAGCAAGGACGATGGGCCAGATACAGGTCACCAGGGTGGAAAGCCCCAGTTGTCTAGCAAAGGACAGTTGTAGGGTGGGACCTCACCCCCAGGGTGACCTTTCTTCCCCTAGCACAGTGGTCGGCAAACCGTGGCTCGCAAGCCACGTGCGGCTCTTTGGCCCCTTGAGTGTGGCTCTTCCACAAAATACCACGTGCGGGCGTGCATGTACAGTGTGATTGAAACTTCGTGGCCCATGCACAGAAGTCGGTATTTTGTGGAAGAGCCACACTCAAGGGGCCAAAGAGCCGCATGTGGCTCGCGAGCCACAGTTTGCCGACCACTGCCCTAGCAGATCACTGGTCCTCTTCCCCTAGCAGAGAAATGGTAATGGGAGGAGGGGAGGTTGTTTTTGTTGTTTTTGTCATGCGATTTGGACCCCTGATCTTTCATATCACTGGTCATGTGGTTTAGACCCCCTGACCTTTTCTTCCCTAAAGATAAGATCTAGCTGAGCCTCAGTTGTATTTCAGACCCAGAAAAGCAGCAAAAGCAGTTCAGTGATGCATGGTTGCCTCAGGACCAGCTGCATTGACTAATGACCTCTGCCCTGGCACCGACCAATAGTGGAGACCATGACCATAAAAGAGCATGCCTGGAAAGCTGATGAATATTCTATGGAGACCCATCCCTGAGACCTCCCTTAAGATTTCCACCTGCAAGAGAGAGATAAATATGCTCAAGATAAAGGATCCAGAGAGTGCTCTGCCCCTGGGAGCATACCCAAGCCATTCCCTTCTCCCTTCTTCCCACCACCCAGAACACAACCTTCTCCACACCAAAAGACTTACCACCAGGGTAGCAATGGGCAGTGGCAGCTTGTCCCAGGCTAATCCCCTGAACCTGTCTCTAAGTGATACCATTATAATAACCTGGTCATTATTTAACAGGAAAGGAGTAAAGGGAAGACTAGATAATATACGCATGCCATTTATACAGCTTTGCTAATTTAACACTCTCCAAGAATGTTCCCTGCTGATCGATGGGGGACGGGACTGGACAAAGGCAGTTTGGACACATGCCCAGTAAGGTCTGAGTTACATTTATTTGGAAAATCAGAGAGGTAGAAGAGGTATAAGTGAGTGAGAAGGTGCTTACCTGTTGGTCATATCTGTGAACAAATTAATGGCCAGAATAGGCATGGCTACTGCAAGGGTGAGAAACCTGAATTTTTTTATTTTTAAATATATTTTTATTGATTTTTAGAGAGAGAGGAAAGGACAGGGACAGAGAGATAGAAACATCGATGAGAGAGGAACATCATCAATCGGCTGCCTCCTGCACGCCCCCCAGTAGGGATCATGTGGCAATCCAGGCATGTGCCCTGATGGGGAATTGAACCAGCAACTCTTGGTTCCTGGGTGGAGGCTCAACCACTGAGCCACACCAGCTGGGCCTGAATTTCTTGTTTGTTAATCTTCACCTGAGGATATTTTTTTTCCCATTGATTTTTATTTTATTTATTTGTCTATTTATTTAAAATATATTTTATTGATTTTTTTTTTTTTTACAGAGAGGAAGGGAGAGGGATAGAGAGTTAGAAACATCGATGAGAGAGAAACATCAATTAGCTGCCTCCTGTACACCCCCCACCAGGGAAGTGCCTGTAACCAAGGTACATGCCCTTGACCGGAATCGAACCTGGGACTCTTCAGTCCGCAGGCCAACGCTCTATCCACCGAGCCAAACCAGTCAGTGTTTGTTTGTTTTTTAATAAAATGTTGCCTGGCTGACATGGCTCACTGGTTGAGCATTGACCTATGAACCAGGAGGTCATGTTCGATTCCCAGCCATGACACATGCCAGGGTTGAAGGCTCAATCTCCAGTGTGGGGGATACAGGAGGCAGCCAATCAATGACTCTCTCTCATTATTGATTTTTCTATCTCTCTATCCCTCTCCCTTCCTCTCTGAAATAATAAAAATGTTCATAAGTCGATGCTCAACCACTGAGCCACGTTGGTCTGACATTTTACATTGATTTTTAGAGAGCGTGGAAAGGAGGCGGAGAGACAGAGAGAGAGAAACATCAATGTGAGAAACACATCCATTGGTTGCCTCCCACATGCACCGAGGCCAGGGATCGAGCGTGCAACCGGGGTACATGCCCTTGACCAGAATTGAACCTGAGACCCTTCAGTCCTCGGGCCGATGCTCTAACCACTGAACAACTGGAGAGGGTGAGAAATCTGAATATGTAAACTCCTAAACAAAGGAGTATGTTCTCTTGGGTCTTGGCTTGCTAGCTTGCTGTTTGTGCCTGACTTCACTTGCAGGGGGTGCATTCGCCCATGTAGCCCACAGTCATGTGGACTCCACACAGTGAACTAATGGACTTTAACTAACCTGATGCTGGACTGGACCCTGGGTGAACATGAAACAGAAGCTCTGGACACTGGCTTTGCTTTTGGCTTTGCTGTACCTCTTTCAGGACTGGCTTAAGGGGCGTGCAACTTTACAACCCAAGAAATGTAACTACACACCATTCTCCCATGTGAGTCTTAGAAAATTCTTTCTCTGAAGCTATCGCCAGACCCATCCCACACCCACTAGAGTCGGGGAAATCGGACCCCCTGATTTCTCCGGTAACACAAGGCCCCCTTTTCTCTGACTTCTCAGTGAGCTAAAACAGCCTAGCCTAAGCTCTTGTTACTTCTATGCACCTTCCTTATTTCACTGTCCTAAGTATATTTTTGCTGCAGCCAAAATATTCTTACTTACTTTGCTACACTTTGTCTCTTGATTGAAATCTTTCCTTCAAGAAGCCAAGAACCAAGGTCTCCTCATCTCACCGGTAACACTTCTACAAATTACTTCTACCTCTGTGATTTTCCAAATAAATGTTCCCTTATAGGTGGAGTCTTGGCTCTGAATTCTTTCCTAGTCAGAACTCAAATGCTGAGTTTGCTGAACCCAAGTCCTGTCTGACCCCATTGGTCTAACACCTGGTGCTGTTCCCACCACCCAGAACACAACCTTCTCAACAGAAACTGAAAACACATTGAATAAAATTCAACATCTGTCTTTCTTAAAAAATTAGAAACTAGGAATAGAAGGAACTGCCTTATGATAAGGATTATCTAATAGAAATATAAGCAAGCAACCCTCTTACTAAATGGTGAAACACTAAGGTTTCTTTTTTTTTAAATAAGAGAAAATTTATTTAGAAAGTCACAGAGGTATAAGTGAGTAGTAGAAGAAATGGGCTCAGAAAACAAGTTATAGAGGCAGAAGAAGGGGCCCTTGGAGCTTTAGGAGAGTGAAGACTAAAGACAACATACTTGGGAAGGTGGGAGGGAGGGAAAAGGTGCCAGCATGCTCCAATGGCAAAATATTAGAAATAGCCTAAATAACCAAAAACATATAGGGAAATTTAAAAAGCTATGAATGTGCATATAATGGACCACTGTGAAGCCATCAAAGTATATCACAATTTTCTGTTAAAAAAAAAGCAACAATAAAAAACTGTAAGGCATCCCAAACATAACAATCTATAAAGCAGTGAACCTTTTATTTTTAATTTATTGATTTTAGAGAGTGAGAGAAAAGGGGCCTTGAGAGAGAGAGAGAGAGAGACAGACAGAGAAAGAGACAGACATCCATTTGTCCTACTTATTTATGCATTCACTGGTTAATTCTTGCATGTGCCCTGACCAGGGACTGAATCCACAACTTTGGTACATCAGGATGATGCTCTAACCAACTGAGCTACCCAGCCAGGGCAAAACTTTTATTCTTTTGTTTGCATGTTTTTCATTACTTTTCTTCTAGAAAAAAAAATGAAATGAAAAAAATATATATGAATTTCAAATTAAATCCAAAATAGTTCTATTTGCTTTATTAAATCACTACCAATATTACTGAAATCATACTATAATTACTACTGCCACTAAAAACTTCCTAAAAATGAGGGGAAATAAGTCTTCCAATGGGCAGCCCCCTAAATTTCTAACCTCAGACAAAAAAGTTGGAAGGGAATACCAAATCTGGGCAGCCGTTTCTAACTGTAAATGATTCTCATTTTTAAAAATTACATATTTTTTAAAATATTTTTTTATTGATTTCAGAAAGGAAGGGAGAGGGAGAGATAGACCGAAACATCAATGATGAGAGAGAATCATCGATCAGCTGCTTCCTGCACGCCCCAACTGGGGACCAAGCCCACAACCCGGGCATATGCCCTTGACCGCAATCGAACCCAGGACCCCCTTCAGTTCGCAGGCCGATGCTCTATCCACTGAGCCAAACCAGCTAGGGAAAATTGGTTCTCATTTTAT
>NW_005370944.1:145474-148891 GCF_000412655.1 Myotis brandtii | reverse complement strand
ATATATTTTATTGATTTTTTACCGAGAGGAAGGGAGAGGGATAGAGAGTTAGAAACATCGATGAGAGAGAAACATCGATCAGCTGCCTCCTGCACATCTCCTACTGGGGATGTGCCCGCAACCCAGGTACATGCCCTTGACCGGAATCGAACCTGGGACCTTTCAGTCCGCAGGCTGACGCTCTATCCACTGAGCCAAACCGGTTTCGGCTGGTTCTCATTTTAAAGGAAATAACTGACTTAATCAATTATTTTTACTAAAGAAAGAATTTTTTTTCCCATAAAGACCACAGATCCACAGATTAACTAACCAAATAAAAAACTGTCGCCCTAGCCAGTTTTGCTCAGTGATTAGAGCATGGGGCCAAGGACTGAAGGGTCTCGGGTTCAATTCCCGGTCAAGGGCACATACCTTGGTTGCAGGTTCCCCAGCCCCAGTAGGGGTGCATGCAGAAGGCAACCACTGATGTCTCTCTCTCTCTCTTTCCTCCCTCCCTTCCACTCTCTCTAGAAATCAATGGAAAAAATATCCTCAGGGGAGGATTCAAAACAAAACAAAACTGAACATTTCAGTGATTTATCATTTGCATTCCTAGTCTACCTCTAGCTGGGGCCAGTTCCTGGATCATTCTTACAGCAGCTAAAAATAAACACAAGAAGACAGTGGTAGTTAAGTTCAGGCTTGCTTCACTTTGTTTTTTATAAATAATTTACAGTATACCTAAGTCTAATTGATTCCTATTCACATTTCTTCATTGTTTCCATTTATCTGCTCTATTTCCATGGACCAAACTTTTTTAAAAATTAGTTTTACTTTCTTTTTGTTTGTTTGTTTTGTTTTTGTTAATCCTCACCTGAGGATATTTTCTCCATTGCTTTTTAGAGTGGAAAGAAGAAAGGAAGGGGGAAAGAGAGAGAGAAACATTGATATGAGAGAGACACATCGATTTAGTTGCCTCCCTCGCACCCCAACCCGGCTGGGGAACGAACCTGCAATCCAGGTACGTGCCCTTGACCAGGAATTGAATCCAAGACCCCTCAGTGCATGAGGCGATGCTGTAATCACTGAACTTCATCGGCCAGGGCTACTTTTATTTGGTTTTGATTTCTAAAGCTTTCCTTCAAAAAGTCAAATAAACTATAGGGTATTTTAATATCTCTAAAATTTTTCCTGATTCCCTGTGCAGGGCTTAGCTATAAGAAACTTTATGTTCCACACTTCCTAATAAATAAAACATGACATACAATTCCTAAGTCCATATATTCATATGCGTAAGACAACTCTGCCATTCCCTCATGTCAATGTTAAGAAATGTTCAAACCTAAAGAGAATTGTTGTGAGTTTATTTGAACCAAACTGTCGACAAATACTGGGAAGCAGAATCTCAACGAATTGAGATAATGTTCCAGAGAATGGCTGTTTTGCACCTTACTTTATACATGTTAATCAAAAAAGCAGATGCAAGTGGGTTACATGAAATCCATTGGTGAGAGATTAGGGAAGTGGGAGAAAGCAAAGTGGGGAAACCTCCAGGATTGGATGAAAAGTAAAATGATTGGTACATCATTTATATAAGTGGGTACAGGACAGTTAACAGTCAACAATTATCTCAATAACAATGAGGAAATTTGTGGTCTCCACAGAGCAGTGCCTGTGTTTTGAGGGGTCCAGGAAAAGGAAAATTACGTTGACATTCCAAAGATATGTTATTGTAAATGCAAAAAGACAATAAACAGGCTTAGTCAAGGCAAAAATTGACCTTTGTCAGGGAAGATGCTGGCCTAGGACATGACTGCCTGCCATAAACTGCTTTTAGTTAAAAAGTTTTAATTTCAGACTATCCTTTGTAGTTATTTAAGGTGTCTGAGTTTGCAAGGCCTCCATTCAGGCCTTCTCTGAGCTTGTCAGCTTAGCATGTGGCCTCTTTTCATCCACACTGATTAAGTCTTCACTACCAATACACTAAATAACAAGTCCCTTCAGCGAGGACACAGTAAACGTAATTTGCTTATGAAAGATAAATCATTATTAGGATTACTACCCCTTCCTGTCACGTGAGGTTACAGAGAGAAGACGACCATTTATGAACCAAGAAGTCCTGACTAGATACTAAATCTACCAGAGCCTTGATTTTGAACTTGCCAGCCTCCAGACTCTGAGAAATAAATTTTTGTTGTTTATAAGCCACCTAGTATTTCATTATAGCAGGACTAAGACATCTTCCCTCACCATTCATTCTAAAGTAGCTACCTAGGCCTGGCCCGTGTTGCTCAGATGATTTAGCGTCTTCCAGTGAACACAAATGTCGCTGATTCAATTCCAATCAACCCAAGTTGCAGATCCCATTCCCAGTTCCAGGCTGGCGACAGCCAATCAGTGTTTCTTTCTCACAACAATGTTTCTCTCTCCCTCTCCCTCCTCTCTCTCTAAAATCCATTAAACAATATTTTTAAAAATTAGCCCTGGCCGGTGTGCTCAGTGGTTAGAGTGTTGGCCTACACTCCACAGGATCTCAGGTTCAATTCCTGGTCACAGGCACATACTGGGTTGCAGGTTCCTTCCACAACCGATCGGGGCACATGGGAGGCAACCAATCGAAGTATCACTGCCATATCCATGTTTCTCTCTCTCCTCTCTCTCTCTCCCCCCCCCCTCCTCCCCTCCGTTCTACTCTCTCTAAGAGTCAATGGAAAGTATTTCCTCACTCCTCTGGCGAGGATTAAAAAAAAATTTTTGCAAAGGCAAAAATAAAGGCCAGATAACCATGAAGAAAGGCCTAACACCATCCTCCTGATGAGACCAAATGGGAATGGTTCTGAAATTCCAGACTCTTCCATCCATTACATCTCTGTGGACAAAAGGGACCACATGCTAACCTGACTAGCTCAGGGGAAGGCCTGAGTGACAGCCTTGAAAACTCTGAGACCTAAAATAACCACAAAGAATGGTCTGAAATTAAACCATTTTTAAGTAAAAAAGTTTATGGTGGATAGTCATGTCCTAGGCCAGTATCTTCCCTGACAAAGGTCAATATTTACGGTAACTGAGCCTGTCTATTATCTTTTTGCATCTACAATAACATATCATTGGAATATCAAAGTAATTTTACTTTTTCTAGACCCCTCAAAGCACAGTCACTGTTCTGCAGAGACCACAAGTCTCCTCATTGTTATGTTAACAACCCTGCACCCACCTAAGTAAAAGAAGCTTGTGCTGAAACCGGTTTGGCTCAGTGGAGAGAGCATCAGCCTGCGGACTGAAGGGTCCAAGGTTCGATTCCGGTCAAGGGCATGTACCTGGGTTGCTGACACATCCCCAGTGCGAGATGTGCAGGAGGCAGCTGATTGATGTTTCGCTCTCATCGATGTTTCTAACTCTCTATCTCTCTCCCTTCCTCTCTGTAAAAAATCAATAAAA
>NW_005370944.1:141158-141398 GCF_000412655.1 Myotis brandtii | reverse complement strand
GTTTGGAGGTGCCCAGATGAGGCCCAGCTGTGAAGCAATGCAAGCTGCTGTGGGGCCTCTTTTGGACTTTTGGATGTTCTGGGTCTCTCTGACCCAGCTGCAGCTTGTTAGGTAATTTTAGATTGCAAAGGGCCAGTATGCAAAAGTGCAAAAGCCTCTGCGCACAGCTTGGGTGGGGTGGGGTCTCAGGGAATCAACAGGGTGGAGCAAACAGCTATGGCTGATCCTCAGCCCTGCCCT
>NW_005370944.1:139727-140983 GCF_000412655.1 Myotis brandtii | reverse complement strand
CACCTCCTCTGAGTCTCAGTGTGCTTTTCTCTTTCCTTCTAGTTGTAGAATTTCCACTCAGCCAGCCTTCCTGTGGTTCTGGATGATGTCCATTTTGTCTTTTAGTTGTATTTTTGAAGTGGTTGTGTGAGGCAACAATTTCCGGTGTTTACCTATGCCACCATCTTCGTTTCTGTCCATCATTTTACTTTTTATTCAAACCCAGAAGTTTCCCACTTTGCTTTCTCCCACCTCCATAATCTCTCACCAATGGATTTCATGTAACCCACCTACGTCTCCTCTTTTGGTTGTAATGCATAAAACAAGGTGCAAAACCCCATTCTCCTGGGCATCATCTCAATCCATTGTTGAGTATCTGCTTCTGGGCATTTGTCAACAGTCTGGCTCAAATAAACTTACAAAAACTCTTCACAGGTTTGAATGTTTCCTGCGTTAACATCAAGCATTGTGCAAAAACCAAAATGAAAAAAAAAAAAAGCTATTATTAAAGGATTAACATCACAATGGGAACTGAACAGCAGGAAATCCAAAGTAGGGCTGACCAAATGAAGCTTCCCTTATGAGTCCAACATAGCTCAACACTAAAGGGCCAGCGTTAACTGAGCTATTAAACATGAAAAGCTCCTCAGAGTTAATGACTTCCTACCTGCAGAAGTGAAGGCTAGGGTTTATCAGCACTCCACCAGCTAAATGTGAAAGCCCCAGACGAGAAATAGCCAGTCTCCAATACCTGACCAACAAAAAATGTTCTATTCCTTTTAAAATGCTATTTCTGTTTCCCCTGACTCCTGGTTTTCTTCCATATGTAAGAGAGCATTGGTCACATATTACAGTAAAGAAGGCAATTCAATCCATTCACTTGTTAGAGCAAGACTTTGCCCCTCCCAGTTCACATAGGCCAAAGAGTGTGGTCCAGCAAGAAATAATAATAGTAGCAACCATTTGCGAAGCATTTAACATGTACCAAAGAAGGAACTGTACATACATCATACTCATCAGCCTTGGCAAGCAAAGTATTGTTAACCACATAAATCAAAGCACACAGAGCCCAATACACAGGTTGCCCAAGGTCACTCAACTAATAAATGGTAGACCTGCAGTTTCAAGGTTTGAACCCAAGCCTTTCCACTCCACTAAGTGATCTTGAGAAACATAAGACACATATCATTCATCTTTTTTTTTATTAAATCTTTATTGTTCAGATTATTACATTTGTTCCTCTTTTTTTCCCCCCATAACTTCCCTTCTCCCAGTTC
>NW_005370944.1:137001-138164 GCF_000412655.1 Myotis brandtii | reverse complement strand
AACTTCCACTCAGCCAGCCTTCCTGTGATTCTGGATGATGTCCGTTCCGTCTTTTAGTTGTATTTTTGAAGTGGTTGTTCGAGGCAGCAAACTCCGGCGTTAACCTATGCCGCCATCTTGGTTCCTCCTCATATCATTCATCTTAACAGATGAATGGCAAGAGGGAAAATATTTACCAGATTATGTTCTGTACTTTTTTAAAAATATGTTTTTATTGATTTTAGAGAGAGAGAGGATGGGAAAGGGAAAGAGAAACATCGATGTGAGAGCAAAACATCAATGGCTGCCTCCTGTACACCACCTACTGGGGATGGAGCCCCCAACCCAAGCACGTGTCCTAACCAGGAATCTAACCTGTGACCTTTTGGTGCACGGGACGACACTCAACCAACTGAGCAATACCGGCAGAAGTACTTCTGTACTTTTTTCAGTTTAAATAATGCGACTATATTATCTACTCAAAAAAAAAAGTATTGATTTCATAGTCATATATATGTATAAATAATAGGGATATCTGAACATAATGCTTTAAAAGTAGTACATATTTTAAACCATGCCACCAAATGATGTTTGTTGATAGTCTTCATAACAGAGTCAGAGCGTACAAGTTAGAGACCTTTACAAAGGGATAAAGGGTAGTAACTGTTTTTAGGAACCCCCAGCCCTAAAGAGGGGATGCACCCAGGCATTGCAGGGATTGCATCACACTTGGTTTCCTGCTGGAGGCATTAGCCAATAGCATGTTTACTAAACTCATGCTAGTATCTCTCCTCTCAGACTTCAAAACCACTCTCCAGCCCTAGCTGGTTTTGCTCATGGATAGAGTGTAGGCCTGCAGAATGAAGGGTTCTGGGTTGGATTCCGGTCAAGGGCACATGCCCAGGTTGCAGGCTTAATCCCCAGTAGGGGGCATGCAGGAGGCAGCCGATCAATGATTCTCTCTTATCATTGATGTTTCTATCTCTCCCCTCTCCCTTCCTCTCTGAAAGCAATAAAAATATTTTTATAAAAAATAAAAATCGCTTTCCGCACTACCCAGGGAGGGCTCCATACGGCGTTATTCTCGGTTCCCACGTAACTTAAAGGGAAACTTTTCACAATGTCCGGAGCCCTTGATGTCCTGCAAATGAAGGAGGAGGATGTCCTCAAATTCCTTGCAGCAG
>NW_005370944.1:133143-136576 GCF_000412655.1 Myotis brandtii | reverse complement strand
CTATGTGGACATTGCCATCCCTTGCAACAACAAGGGGGCTCACTCAGTGGGTCTGATGTGGTGGATGCTGGCCCGGGAAGTACTCCGCATGCGTGGCACTATCTCCCGTGAACACCCGTGGGAAGTCATGCCTGATCTTTACTTCTACAGAGATCCTGAAGAGATTGAAAAGGAAGAGCAGGCTGCTGCTGAAAAGGCTGTGACCAAGGAGGAATTTCAGGGTGAATGGACTGCTCCTGCTCCTGAGTTCACTGCTGCTCAGCCTGAGGTTGCAGACTGGTCTGAAGGCATGCAGGTGCCCTCTGTACCCATTCAGCAGTTTCCTACTGAAGACTGGAGTGCTCAGCCTGCCACTGAAGACTGGTCTGCAGCCCTCACTGCTCAGGCTACTGAATGGGCAGGAACAACCACTGAGTGGCCCTAAGCTGTTCTTCCACAAATTCTTAACAGAACGGAAATAAGGTTGATGGAAAATAAAGTTTCTAAAAATCGAAAAAATAAAATAAAAAAATAAAAATCATGTGCCATTCAATGTGTAAATAAATAAATAAATAACCACTCTCCAGACAAAGGTTATCAAAAAGAATGAAGGCACTAGCCTCAGTGATTAGAGCATCGGCCCTTGGACTGAAGGGTTGTGGGTTCAATTCTGGTCACGGGCACTTACCTTGGTTGCAGGCTCAATCCCTGGCCCCAGTTGGGGCTGGTACAGGAGGCAACCAATGGGTGTGTCTCTCACACATCCATGTTTCTCTCTGTGTCTCTCCCGTTCCTTTCCACTCTCTCTAAAAATCAATTTGGGGGGGGGATGAATTCCCAGAGACAAGGGAGGAAATAATTTAACAAGAAAATAAGGAAGTAAACATTTCTAAATTGTCATAGGAGAAAATTCATGTCAAGAGGGTGAGAGGCAGAAAAATATAACACAGAATAGAAACAGAAGAAAAAAATACACACAGAGAAATGTGGAGGATAAACAGGAAGATCCTAACCATCAGCAAGAGCAAAGTCCTTCAGGTTCAAAGGAGACAAGGGGGAGTGCAGCAGGTAGTTGATTACTCTCCATGAGAACCTGAAGGTAGCTTGCCAACTGCTACCCATTCCAGCTGGTTAAATGAGGGTCAATCACACTACCAGAAGAAACTTGGAAAGCCTTCCTAGGGAGAAAAAAATCTAAAGGACTTGAAAAACTTGGGGGTGGGGGAGGCCTTTAATAATAATATTGACCTCTTCTTCCAATTGATAGCTGAGACTTTAGAGAAGAAGGGATGTGAATGGCTGTCAATAAACTAAAGTTGACTTGCCAGATCATGCTGGAACATTCCTCTTTCCCTTACTCCCAAACTGGACTTATTCCTAAATCACCCTATAGTGAAATCATCCTGGAAGTTTTTACTGCTTTCCAGCCAGGCACTCAGTATTATAAAAGTTTAGGTCTATCTGCTCCCATTAGACTATAAGATTGGGGAGATGCAGGAGCCAAGACTTCCATGCTCACAATTGTATACTCAACACCAAGCACAGTGCCTGGCTGCAAGCATTCTGATGAATGTATGAATGATAATGGACTCCCAGCCTGCTAAGAGTGCTATTCACAGGGAGTAGGAAGAACATGTTTGTCTGAACACTTGCCAATCTGATTGATTACAAGAGCTTAAAACTGAAAAAAGAGGAAGAGGAGAAAAATTCCTAGATAAAACTAGGAAACAATATCAGAAATGACATAAGAAAAAAAGAATGGGAGAGGTGACTATTAAGTCACAAAAGAAAATATCTGTCAGAGGAACCAAGATGGCGGCATAAGGTAAACACCTGTACGTGCTGCCTCTCACAACCACAACAAAACTACAACTAAAAGACAAAACAGCTATCCTTCAGAACCACGGGAAAGCTGGCTGAGTAGAAGTTCTACAACTAGAAGGAAAGAAAAAAGCGCATTGAGACTGGGTAGGAGGTGCGGAGGCACGGAAGAGTGGAGGTACGGAGGCACGCGAAACGGGATGGCAACTGGGTACGTTATTTTTTTCAATCGGAAGGAAGATACAAGATCCCGACTGCTCTGAACTTCAGTGTCCGGCAAGACTCTGGGGACCCAGACTCCTACAGAGAGAAACTGGACTGTCTGGCATTGGGTCAGAAAGCGAGGGTGGCTTTCTCTCAGAGGTGCTCGCAGGGATCATTGTTACTGCTTGGGGGCATGGGACGTGGAGACGGCTGACTGGCAGCCATTGCTATTTGCTCCGCCCTGGTGATTCCCTGAGACCCCGCCCCACCCAATTTACAACCCCACCCAAGCAGTGCACAGAGGCTTTCGCATATGAATGGCCTGTCCTTTCGCAGCCAAACCTAACAAACTGCAGCTGGGTCAGGGAGTTCCAAAACTTCCAAACCCCAAAGAAAGAGGAGATTTCTGCAGATCTCGCTGTAGCTCCTGCTGGGTGGCCTGAGGCAGTGGCTGACTTTGCACCTCCTTGGAGATCCAGGAGCCAGTGTACCCAGTGGTCAGTGTGAGACCATACCAGATTACAACTCTTCATATCCATAAGTGACACACTCAAGGGGCAGACTCAGTGAGCACCAAAGCCCCACTGAAGCAAGTCCTGCCCCATAAGGGTGTCTCCAGCACAGCAGTTCTTCCATTATAGACACAGCTGGTCCTGACAGCCAATTGGCCTGGAGGTCAATTCCTCCCAGTGATACTAACAGCAATCAAGGCTTAACTACAACAAGACTGTGCACCCAGCCCACAAAGGGGTGAACCAAGAGTGTCCACCTCAGGTGATTGGGAAGGCTGAGCCACTGGGCCCTATAGGACACCTAACACAGAAAGCCACTCTATCAACACAAGGAAACAGCCAAAATGCGGAGACAAAGAAACATATCACGAATGAAAGAAATGGAGGAAAGCAAACTACTGGATATAGAGTTCAAAACCACAGTGATAAGGTTACTCAAGAATCTTCTAGAGACCTCTGAGAAACTTAGTGAGACCTTCAAGGATCTTAATGAGAATGCCAAAAAAATGGAAAAGGACCAGTCAGAAATTAAGCATACACTGTCTGAAATAAAGAATAATATACAGAAATTCAACAGCAGACTAGAGGATCCCAAGAATCAAATCAAAGATTTGAAATACGAAGAAGCAAAAAACACCCAACTGGAAAAACAAAAAGAAAATAGAATCCAAAAATATGAAGATAGTGTAAGGAGCCTCTGGGACAACTTCAAGCGTACCAACATCCGAATTATGGGGGTGCCAGAAGGATATGAGACAGCAAGATATTGAAAACCTATTTGAAGAAATAATGACAGAAAACTTCCCCTATCTGGTGAAAGAAATAGACTTACAAGTCCAGGAAGCGCAGAGAACCCCAAACAAGAGGAATCCAAAGAGGACCATACCAAGACACATCATAATTAAAATGCCAAGGGC
>NW_005370944.1:129584-132764 GCF_000412655.1 Myotis brandtii | reverse complement strand
GGATGAGGACAGTGGGAGGGGTAAGGGCAGAGGGTGGGGTGGGAACTGGGTGGAGGAGAGCTATGGGGGGAAAAAAAGAGGAACATCTGTAATATCTGAACAATAAAGATTTGTTTTAAAAAAAAAAAAAAAGAAAGGAAAATACCTGAGAATTAAGTTGCCAATATCTTAACTCGAGACAGCTACTATAAAAGAGATATCCAAGATAAATTAATTTAAAATTTATGAATTTTATAAAATAAATAAGATATGATCCCTACCCATGAAAATCTGAGTTTAGTGGGTTTATAAGAGCAGTACAGTATGCCAATGGATGGGCAAATCTCCTTCAAATCTTTTTTTTAAGGTTTTTTTATTATTTTATGTACAAAGAGATAGCATTCTGTCACAAGGTAGATGTCTTGAACATGGGTCATTCATGGAAGTTCACTTAGTCCAACTCAATGAAGCCTATGTCCTTCGCTACAGACAGAAACACTGGAGGCACATGTTGAGGCCATACTTCCGGCTCAGACCATGGTGGTTTGAGCAGACGCGGCAAGAAGGAGAACCTTGGCCGAATTTCCTCGGATGGCTCCAGTAGAGTTGCTGGTGATCCATCTTGCTCACTCTGTAGCAACGAGGCAAAAGGCCAAATCTTAAAAGGGGTAGTGGAATAGCAGTGTGTCTCAAAATGATATTCCCCAGTGGAAATCTACAGACTGCACTAGATAATTTCTGAAAGAAAGAGAGTAATGATTCATGATACAGCTGTTGGAGTACCCTCAACCTGCTCCATAATGGAGAATGGATTGTTTTCTTGACTCAGATCCCAAAATTGGCATGGTGATAAAGATGTTAGAGATAGGGAACTTCAAGCACCTCCTCATTTGCTGGATATCACATTTATCTTAAAAGAGGGGAGGGGGCCCTGGCCAGCGTGGCTCAGTGGGTTAGAGCATCAGCCAGCACACCAAAGGGTCTCAGGTTCAATTCCTGTTCAAGGGCAGGTACCTGGGTTGTGGCTGACAGTATAATAAAAAATATCCTCAGGTGAGGATTAATAAGAATAAAGAGGGGAGGGGGTAGAAAAATCTGATAAATTCTTGCTGACAGTTTCATTTTAAAAGGATGAGGGCACTACTATACTGGACTGAATCCAGACCAAAAAACAGACTAGTTGAAAAATCGAAAGGGTCTCAAAGAAAAGTAACCGTGTAATCTTTAAAAGTGTGATAGCCAACAGTTAAGTGTTGTCAGAAGGAGGCAGTTAAGAGAGCAAGTCCTAGCCCTAACTGGTTTGGCTCAGTGGATAGAGCGTCAGCCTGCGGACTGAAGGGTCCCAGGTTCGATTCCGGTCAAGGACATGTACCTTGGTTGCGGGCACATCCCCATTGGCGGGTGTGCAGGAGGCAGCTGATGGATGTTTCTCTCTCATCGATGTTTCTAACTCTCTATCCCTCTCCCTTCCTCTCTGTAAAAAATCAATAAAATATATTTTTAAAAAAGAGAGAGAGCAAGTCCTAGATGTGGCACCAATAATCCTGGATTAAAGACCCAGTTCTGCCCCAGCCATGTACCCTCAGGCCAGTCACAACTCTTCTAAATAAGGATAATATTTGCCTACCTCACACCATCAAATAATTGGCTACTTGTGAAAGCATTATGTAAACCAGGGGTCCTCAAACTTTTTAAACAGGGGACCAGTTCACTGTCCCTCAGACCGTTGGAGGGCCGGACTATAGTTTAAAAAAAAACTATGAACAAATTCCTATGCACACTGCACATATCTTATTTTTAAGTAAATAAACAAACCGGGAACAAATACAATATTTGTATTTGCATGTGGCCCGCGGGCCGTAGTTTGAGGACCCTTGATGTAAACCTTACTACACTGATTTAAGTAATACCAGACCTTTAACAAAATTAGCTATTAACAACAAAAAAATTGACTACTAACAATAGCTAATATCTTTTGGGTATTGAGTTCTAACCACCACTCAGATACTGAATTTTACAGGATTGTTAAATTTTCTCAATGGCCCTAGAAGGTTGATCCCATATTATAGATGAAAAAAACTAAGATTTCCAACTGGTAACTGCCCAAGGTCCCAAAACAAGAAAAATGGTGGAGCCTGAATCAGTACCCAGATTTTCTGACTGGAGAGCCCACATTTTCATTCACTGTGTTATAGTGCTATAAAAATGTAGATTTCAGGAGGTTCAATTCCAGTCAGGGCACATGCCCAGGTTGTGGGCTCGATCCTCAGTTGGGGGCATGCGGGAGGCAGCCAATCAATGATTCTCTCTCATCATTGATGTTTCTAACTCTTTCTCCCTCTCTCTTCCTCTCTGAAATCAATAAAAAAAATATTTTTAAAAGATTTCACAAAATTAAAATCTTACCATCTTAACTATGTGAAGACAGATGCTGTTTTTAAAAGACATCCTCACAAGTGAAATTCTGACAATCAAATACACAATTAATTATAAATTATACCAATTCAAATTTTAAAGGGAACAAACTGCAGACTAATATGGTTGCACAACACTCTTCAAAGAGATAAATGTTAAAAAAAAAAAACATACACATGTACAAAGGAAGAGATCACATTAAGAAAGACAATAGAGGAGAAGAAAAATGGCGACCAGCAGGAAGGTAGGGAGGGAGAGAGTGTGAGAGCGCAAGGAAGTGATAGAGGAGTGTGTGGACGTGTGTGGTGTGTGTGTATGAGCTAGGGACAGCTAGATTCTGCAGGTCTTCTAAGGGGCTGCTAAACGGGCAGTCTTAAGCGGCAGAGTCCCGCTCCCGGCGCGGACACTCCTGGGCGGCCAGCCCAGGCACAGCGACAGCGCCATCTTGGGAAACAGAGCTGCTTGAGACTAGGATCCTGGCCTCAGCACCACCCAGTCTGATCTCAGACGCATACCAGGACCCTGCAGCCACTGGGGACAGAGACCTGCGACCACAGCTACAGACCTGCGGACACCAAAAGTTCAGAAATCCCTGCGGCAGATCCGTGAGTAACAGAGCCCACCCCCCCTTCCCGCAGGCTCGCGGGCAGCGCCATAGTAACTGATAGACCCACCCCTTGCCTGGGCCTCAGCACTGCAGGAACTTTGGCCAGGAAGTGCGCAAGCACCTTGGAACTGATCCTGCACGCACTTTGGGCTTCGGAGCCCTGGGCTGGGAGAAAACGC
>NW_005370944.1:109798-124890 GCF_000412655.1 Myotis brandtii | reverse complement strand
GGGAGGCCAGGGGATTGTCAAGGGCGGGGGAAAAAAAGGAGAAACATGTAATACTCTTTGTAATAATTTAAGCAATAAAAATATATATATTAAAAAAAAAAGAAATTTAAAGAAAGACAATAGAGTAGTGGTTCTGACTTAAAGAAAAAGAGCCAGGAAAGACAGAGCCCAGAATGAGCCAAGGCCTATTAATAAAGCTAAGGAGAACAAAAAGGGCTTTGTGAAGACCGTCTAGATCATTGGTTCTCAACCTTCCTAATGCCGCGACCCTTTAATACAGTTCCTCATGTTGCATATTCCCTCCTTTTTAAAAAATATTTTATTGATTTTTTACAGAGAGGGAGAGGGATAGAGAGTTAGAAATATTGATGAGAGAGAAACATCGATCAGCTGCCTCCTGCACACCCCCTACTGGGGATGTGCCCGCAACCAAGGTACATGCCCTTGACTGGAATCGAACCTGGGACCCTTCAGTCCGCAGGCTGACGCTCTATCCACTGAGCCAAACCGGTCAGGGCAGCATATTCCCTCCTTATTGGCTGTGGGCACCACCATCTTTGTGACAGCATGAGGGTCAATTAGCATATTCCCTCCTTATTGGCTGTGGGCACCACCATCTTTGTGACAGCATGAGGGTCAATTAGCATATTCCCTCCTTATTGGCTGTGGGCACCACCATCTTTGTGACAGCATGAGGGTCAATTAGCATATTCCCTCCTTATTGGCTGTGGGCACCACCATCTTTGTGACAGCATGAGGGTCAATTAGCATATTCCCTCCTTATTGGCTGTGGGCACCACCATCTTTGTGACAGCATGAGGGTCAATTAGCATATTCCCTCCTTATTGGCTGTGGGCACCACCATCTTTGTGACAGCATGAGGGTCAATTAGCATATTCCCTCCTTATTGGCTGTGGGCACCACCATCTTTGTGACAGCATGAGGGTCAATTAGCATATTCCCTCCTTATTGGCTGTGGGCACCACCATCTTTGTGACAGCATGAGGGTCAATTAGCATATTCCCTCCTTATTGGCTGTGGGCACCACCATCTTTGTGACAGCATGAGGGTCAATTAGCATATTCCCTCCTTATTGGCTGTGGGCACCACCATCTTTGTGACAGCATGAGGGTCAATTAGCATATTCCCTCCTTATTGGCTGTGGGCACCACCATCTTTGTGACAGCATGAGGGTCAATTAGCATATTCCCTCCTTATTGGCTGTGGGCACCACCATCTTTGTGACAGCATGAGGGTCAATTAGCATATTCCCTCCTTATTGGCTGTGGGCACCACCATCTTTGTGACAGCATGAGGGTCAATTAGCATATTCCCTCTTTATTAGATAGGATTGGTTGCCCCCTGTGTATGTGCCCTGACCGAAGATCAAACCTGTAACCTTGGCTTATTGGACAACACTCTAACCAATGAACTATCTGGCCAGGAACTTCCAATATACTTTTGTTTTAAAAAATAAATCCTTTTAAATTTGAATTATAAATATTTTAGAAAAACCATTTTACATTTTAAAAAAATATTTTTTTGTTTTAGAGAAGAAGAAAGAGAGAGAGAAATATCAATGATGAGAGAGAATCATTGCACACTCCGCACTGGGGATCAGCCCACAACCTGGGCATGTGCCTGACTAGGAATCGAACCCTGACCTCCTGGTTCATAGGCCAAAGTTCAACCACTGAGCTACACCGGCTAGAGCCATTTGACATTTCTTGAACTGAATGCCAGTGCACCATTTTATCTATAGGTAAAACTCAGCATTATTTGGAATTAAGGTATGAGAGTTTTTTTAAAAAATGGAAAACCATCTTTTTTTCTTTAGCCATCCAAGGAGTCATTTTCTTTCCTAGTTGTTATCAAGCTAGGCAAATGCTAGCTTTGAAGATGGTTTTGTGAGAAAATTAGAACCAACTGGAAACATGTTTTGAATGAAACCGCTAAGACCACTTGAATCTGAAAACTAGTCGGAACCTCTGATTTGTTGTCATGCTGCCCTTATAGTGCTACAAGTATTGATGAAAAGGCCATATCAAAACTTGTGATAATAATAGTGGCTAAGCACTACGAATCAGGATGGTTATAATTTTTTAAAAAAGTGTTGGCATTCCTGGTGGCAATGGGAATGTAAAATAGTGCAGCCACTGTGGAAAACTGACAGTTTCTCAAAAGATTAAACAGAATTTCCATATGACCCAGCAACTGAACTCTGAGATGTATATTCAGAGTAATTGAAAGCAGGCACTGGAATAGATACTTGTAGTTTATGTCATAACAACACTATTCACAATAGCTGAAAGGTAGAAGAAACCTAAGTGTCCATGGACAGATGAATAAATAAAAATTTAATGTACATTATTCAGCCTTAAAAAGGAATGAAATTTTGATATATACTGCAATATGGATGGCCCTTGATAACATTATGCTTACTGAAATAAGCCAGACACAGAAAGACGAGTGTGTGATTCCACTTATACGAGGTCCCTTGAATAGGTGAATTCATAGAGACAGAAGGTAGAATACCAGGAGCAGGGGGAACATGGGAAGGGGGAGTTATTGTTTAATAGTTTCTGTTGGGGGTGATGAAGAAGTTTTGGGTATAGATAGTGGTAATGGTTACCCATCATTGTGAATGTATTTAATACCACTGAATTGTATACTTTATGAATTTTTTAAAAATATGTTTTTATTGCCCTACCTGATTTAGCTCAGTGGATGAAGCATCAGCTTGCAAACTGAAGGGTCCCAGGTTTGATTTGGTTAAGGGCACATGCCTGGGTTGCGGGCTTGGTTCCCAGTAGGGGGCATGCGTGACGCAGCCGATCAATGATTCTCTCTCATCATTGATGTTTCTCTCTCTCCCTCTGCCTTCCTCTCTGAAATCGATAAAAATATATCTTAAAAAATGTTTTTATTGGTTTTATGTGGTTTTTTTAAAAATATATTTTATTGATTTTTTACAGAGAGGACGGGAGAGGGATAGAGAGTTAGAAACATCTATAAGAGAAACACATTGATTGGTTGTCTCCTGGACTCACCCCAACTGGGGATTGAACCTGCAACCAAGGTATGTGCCCTTGACTGGATTCGAACCCAAGAACCTTCAGTCCAAGGGCCAACGCTCTAATCACTGTGGTTGGGCTATACTTAGGAATTTTAAAAATGATAGATATTATGTATATTTTATTTTTTTAATTTTTATATTTTTATTGACTTCAGAGAGGAAAGGAGAGGGAGAGAGAGATAGAAATAGCAATGATGAGAGAGAATCATTGATTGGTTGTCTCCTGCACGCTCCCCACTAGGGATGGAGCCTGCGACCCTGGCACATGCCCTGACTGGGAATACAACCTGTGACCTCCTGTTCCATAGGTCGATGCTCAACCACTGAAACACACCAGCCTGGCTGATGTATATTTTATCACAGTAAAAAAAATGAATTAAAACCTGTAAACTGCTTAGAATAAGAGCCATTATTTTTTCAACGCTAAACCACTGACTCCACTGGCTGAGCGAGATATTTTTTTAATTGACATTTTGAGAGGTACAACCATAGATATGAACCCTTCAGTTCACTAACCCCATTAAAGCATATAATTTCTTTCATAAATGAATGTACAATAAGCAACTAAGAACAATGTAGCCACATCACTGTAAGGAAACTTGTGAATGGCTAAAACCAGGAATGTTCAACCCACAAATGCCAAGAGAGAGCTGTTTCTGGTTTATATGTATAGGTATGTCAAATATAGAAACACATGGTTAAGATAGATGAAACTTGCTAGGGAGAACGCTGTATTTAATCAGAAGAGTTTCAGTCCCGGTGCGGCATTCCTTGGTAAATTACTGAACGCCTCTGAACATCATCCCTAAATCATAAAGATAACCAGCCATCCTAAGCAAAACAATGCCCAATTCATGGGCTGAGTGAGGAATAAATAATTTCAATACAGTTTCACTCATTCTTTAGCAAACATTTTTGAAATTTCACAATGTGCACTAAAAATGCAGAGATCGAGTCCCTGTCCTCACTGTGCATAAGAGGTCCTCCTCCTTAATGGATACCCACAATTCAAGAACTGCTTAGAGAGAACTAGAGGGGAATTCCATAAGGACAGAGAACCCCTAACCCATGCTGAAAAAGGACCTGGCACACAGCAATAGACAATAAATGATTGCTGAATGAACAAACTGTCTTTCTGTTTACGATCTGTAAAACCTTCCTTTCAGTCTACATAACCTGAAAAGGAAAAGGGATTGATACATAATAATCACCTCACTCACTGGAGGAACAAAGACACTTCATAGCAACTTCAGAAACATTTGAAGGGGAAAGCAGAAGTGACACTTCCCATTGTTATCACTCCATGGCATAGCTCAGTAGTAGTGTTCAGCTTGTCATATAAGATACCCCCATTTCTCAAAACCCCTGCAAAGGCTGTGGAAATGGCTCCTTTTATCCTCTGTGATGATTATACTGCAAAATAATTAAATTTTAGACTACAGTTTTTCAGTATGTGAAGTCAGTCACTGAAACCAGTATCTGAGGCCCTGGCCGGTAGCTCAGTTGGTTAATTAAGCATTGTCCTGATACACCAAGGTTGTGGGTTCAATCCCTGGTCAGGGTACATATAAGAATCAACAAATGAATGCATAAATAAGTGGATCAACAAATGGACATTTTTCTCTCTCTCTTCCTCTCTCTAAAATCAATTTAAAAAAAGAAGAAAAAGCCAGGCCAGCATGGCTCAGTGGTTGAGCGTCGCGATTCTATGAACCAGGAGGTCATGGTTCGATTCCCAGTCAGGGCATATGCCTAGTTGCAGGCTCGGTCCCCAGTAGGGGCCATGCAGGAGGCAGCTGATCAGTGATTCTCTCTCATCATTGATGTTTCTCTCTCTCTCCTTCTCCCTTCCTCTCTGAAATCAATAAAAACATACTTTTTAAAAAGGGGGAAAAAAGCCCTAACCGATGTGGCTCAATAGATAGAGTGTCGGCCTGTGGACTGAAGGGGTCCCAGGTTCGATTCCAGTCAAGGGCATGTACCTTGGTTGCGGGCACATCCCCAGTAGGGGGTGTGCAGGAGGCAGCTGATCGATGTTTCTCTCTCATCGATGTTTCTAACTCTCTGTCCCTCTCCCTTCCTCTCTGTAAAAAATCAATAAAATATATTTTTAAAAATAAAGGGGGGGGGGGGACAAGAAACCAGTATCAGAAGGCACATATTTGAATAATAAATGTGTTAACCAAAGATCTACCTTTAACCTAAAAAGTAGGAACTTACTGTAACTCTTTTTTAATCCCCATGCCATCTCAGTTAGGTTCTCAAGAGTCTTTTTCAAAATCAGATATGAAAATGCTCATTCCAGTATGTATAGGCCCTCCAGCACTGAAGAGTGCAGGCTAAACTGCCTGTTCTAGAAATATCTGTCCCTACTCCAGAGGAAGAGTTATACAAAACAATGACTATTCCAGTGCCGAAAGAAGCAACAAAGCAGCTCTTGAGTGGAGGTGTGTATATGGAGAAATGTAATAGCATTTGGTTTGGAAAAAGAAAGTACCCCAGTTGTCTGAGACATCAAGGCACAGTAGGATAGGTGTGAAGTGGCTGAAATTGCACTAGGATTTTAGTATTTTAACAAATAATCAGTTTGGGGAGGTGATGTCTAATCTTGACACTGCAGCGGACCAGCCATTCTGCTATAAAATGGTGCTTAAGCCCTAGCTGGTTTGGCTCAGTGGATAGTGAGTCGGCCTGTGGACTGAAGGGTCTCGGGTTCTATTCCGGCAAGAGCACATCCCTCAGTTGCAGGCTCCTGGCCCTGGTCAGGGGCAGCAGGAGGCAACCAATCAATGTATCTCTCTCACATCAGTGTTTCTCTCTGTCTCTCCCTCTCCCTTCCACTCTCTCTAAAAAAATCAATGGGCCCTAGCCGGTTTGGCTCAGTGGATAGAGCGTCAGCCCGTGGACTCAAGGGTCCCAGGTTCGATTCCGGTCAGGGGCATGTACCTTGGTTGCGGGCACATCCCCGGTGGGGGGTGTGCAGGAGGCAGCTGATCAATGTTTCTCTCTCATCGATGTTTCTAACTCTCTATCCCTCTCCCTTCCTCTCTGTAAAAAATCAATAAAATATAAATAAATAAATAAAATTAAAAATCAATGGAAAAATATCCTCAATAAGGATTAATAACAAAAATAATTAACTTTTAATTAATTAATTTAAAAAACAAGTACTTGCCGAAACTGGTTTGGCTCAGTGGATAGAGCGTCGGCCTGTGGACTGAAGGGTCCCAGGTTCGATTCCGGTCAGGGGCATGTACCTTGGTTGCGGGCACATCCCCGGTGGGGGGTGTGCAGGAGGCAGCTGATCAATGTTTCTCTCTCATCGATGTTTCTAACTCTCTATCCCTCTCCCTTCCTCTCTGTAAAAAATCAATAAAATATATTTTAAAAATAAATAAATAAAATAAATAAAATAAAATAAAATAAAAAATAAAAAACAAGTACTTAAGGTCAACTTCCTGCCAGAAAACATCCAGGTTCCTCAGGAAAGTCCAAGACCCTTGATATGCTCAGAAATTTTAAGAGTAAAATTCTCATAACCAAATGAGGTTTTTATGTAATTGCTAATTACAATATCATTAGTTACTGGCAATAATAAAAATAATGAGGATTCTTCAGCTCTGCTTCCTCTCCTTTGCCTCTCTGGAAAGCCTTAACTTAATATTATAAATCACTTGGTCCTTGACATATGTCTACTTCCGGAGAGAGCAGCTGACATTTAGCATAGGACATTTGAGGCTGTGGGAAAAGAGAAGTTCTTGGCCACAAGAACCAAGACAAAAACCCTGCCCTTGGAAAAAAAATGCCAAAAATTTCTAGGCAGATAAACTTTTAGCTTTAGAAGATTCTATTATAAGAACACAAACCAGAGGACAGAATTAGAATAGGTTTTTGAAAAACCTACACTATAAAGTTACAAGATAACTATCTTCTAGCATTCTTAAGAATCCTTCCAAAATTATGGTTCCCGGGTGAATATGAATATTTCCCCCCCTTCGGATTGGTTTAAGCTAACTTGGCTCTAAAATATTTTACTATTCAAAGACAGAGAATGTCATGACAATGGCTAACTTTCTGAAGTGCTTACTATGTAAGAATCAGGCTAAGTGCTCTACATGCATTAGGTTATTAATCCTTTTAACAATGCTAGAAGCTCTAAACAATATGAACTTTAAAATAGGAATTTTCTTTAGAACCTTTGAAAATAAATATTAGAATTTTCGTTACAAAAACTTTAAAGAATTCATGAATTCTTTTTAATGTGAGAGAAGTACTATATGAGTTATTACAACCTTCTTTGGTCTAAAATAAAAATATGAATAAAAGCCTAAGTACGTTAGAAAACTATAATTCTATCCCATCAATCGCTATTTGGGAAATCCATGTAAAAACAAAAAGACAGTGAAAGGCTGTAACTGCTGAATTCAAAAATTCTCAGAATCCTAGTTAAGAGTCTTTGTTTTATGGTTTATTAGAGTTCTCCTCACAACTTATGCCCAAAAGGATGTAACCTAAGGAGCCTCAATTAACTTTCTGTTAGTTACACAGACATAGAGCTTAAGAATATAGGCATATAACATAAAATACATATATATTTTTTTGTTAATCCTCACTTAAGGATATTTTTCATTGATTTTTAGATAGAGTGAAAGGGAGAGAGAAACATCGATGTGAGAGAGACACACTGATTGGTTGCCTATCACATGCGCCCCAACCAGAGCCAGGGATCAAGCCTGCAACCAAGTTACACGCCCTTGACTGGAATCGAACCCAGGACCCTTCAATCACCCTTCCACTGAGCCAAACTGGATAGGGCACCATAAAATATTTTTAACTACCCACAGTGGTCAAGTTAATTATAATTTAGTAAATTCAAAAATTTCAGATCCAGTTACAAATGTGAGTATATGCTTTAGGAAAGTAAAATTAGGATAATTAGTAACATAGTAAGAATAAAGACTAGTACTAATGTGCAGAAATTACTCATCACACTTCCAAATTTACAATTTTGCCAGCATATTAAACATAAAAAAACAATGTATTCCTGATACAAAAACACCTTGGTTTTTATACTTTGGTGAGATAATATTGTTCATATTTGGCTCCAAAAATAGTTTTTTCTCCTGTACAAAAGAAAAAGAAGAGGTCTCTGCTGAATTGGCTCAAGTAGTGACAGGAAGCCCAGACCAACTGGTTGTCTGGTTTCATATTCTGGCTACCCAGACGGGATACAAGCAGGGTAGTCCCCTTGGGACTCAGCTCAAAAATCACCTCCTCTAAGAAGCTTGCCCTGATACATCAAGGCTTCCTTTGGTGTTCCTTTTAAAAACTTAAAGCTTTAGAGATTAAAAATGGTGGTGGAGCCCCAGCCATTTGGCTCAATGGATAGAACGTTGGCTTGCAGACTGAAGGGTCCCAGGTTCGTTCCGGTCAAGGGCACATGCCCAGGTTGTGGGCTTGATCCCCAGTAGGGGGCGCACAGGAAGCAGCTGATCAGGGATTCCCTTTCTTTTTTTAATATATTTCTTTATTGATTTCAGAGAAGAAGGGAGGAGAGAGTGATAGAAATATCAATGATGAGAGAGAATCATTGATTGGCTGCCTCCTGCATGCCCCCCCACTGGGGATCAAGCCCACAACCCAGGCATGTGCCCTTGGCCTGAATCGAACCTGGGACCCTTCAATCCGCAGGCCGATGCTCTATCCACTGAGCCAAGCCGGCCATGGCAGGGATTCTCTTTCATCATTGATGTTTCTGTTTCTGTCTCTCTGTCTCTGTCTCTCTCTCTCCCTTCCTCTCTGAAATTAATAAAAATATTTTGAGAAAAAAAATGGCAGTGGAGTAAGTGGGTACTACACAGACACTCTCCCAGGGTCAAACTGGAATTACAAGTAAAATACAAAAAAAAAATCCTGAATAATCAACATAAGACTAGCTGGAAAGAACACTTATAACCAAGGATGGAAAGCGGAGACCGTATAGACTGGTAGGAAGGGCAGAGGTGTGAAAGGCCTGGCCAGGCTCCCATAGACAGCAGCTGAAGGTCCAGAGAGATATCTCAGATCTGGGGAGTGGCCACTGACAACTCTGTGGTCTAATTCCCAAGCTGGGCCCCCCATCAGAGTCACCAAAACTGAGAAAGGTGGCCACATATCTGGTGGTAAAAAGCAGCAGGGTTGCTCTCTGTCAGGGAAAGACAGCTGGAAATGCAGTCACCCTCTTAAAGGACCAACACACAAAATTCCCTCTGCAGCCACTCTGGCAGAGGGAGGGCGGAGTGGACTGGAGCTGCATGAGCAGGAGCCAGGGTTGAGGGCTCTGGGGTTAGAGCTCAGAAGGTAGGCACCCTGGTTTCCTGTGCTAATTCATTCCCTCACACTGCAGAGGTCATCTTTCTCACACAGACATTTGCTACAAAAGGGTTTTGCCTGGGGGAAAATCAGTTGACCACCCTATTGGAAAACACCTTGCCCCAAAGTGTGGAGTTTCTGAGGCCCATTAAGAGACAGAATAACAATTAGCCTCCAGGCAGAAGCAGTTGCCCCACCCTGTTGGAAGAAAACCCTTACTACACCTGAGGACAATTGCCTGAGGGCTACTCAAGCCTGAATCCAGTCAGTCTACAGGTAGAGGTGGGTCTCTGGAGGCTTTCAGCCTTTGCCTGATCTAATTAGTCAGAAACAGCATTTGACACTGTCCTGCACTAATGATAGAGCGGTGTAGCAGATCTACCTAATACGCAGTCACAAACCTAAACATGCAGCCAAAATGAAGACAAAAAAAAAATACCCCAAATGAAAAACAAGAGAATGCTCCAGAAGAAGGGATAAATGAAATGGAGATAAAAAATTTATCTGATATAGAGTTCAGTGTAATGATGGTAAAGATGCTCAACAGCATGAGAAAAGATATATTAACAATGAAAACAGAAATAATGAATGACATAGCACAAATAAAGAACACATTGGAAGGAATACACAGCAGATTAGGGGAAGCTGAGGATCGAGTCAGTGAATTAGAAGACAGAGTTGAAAAAAAATCACTCAATCAGAAAACCAAAAAGAAAAAACAATTAAAAACCAGGAGGACAACTAACTTAAGGGAGCTGTGGGACAATGCGAAACGTAATAATATTAGAATAGTAGGTGTGCCAGAAGAGGCAGAAAGATAACGTGTTTGAAGAAATAATGGCAGAAAACTTCCCTAACCTGGTAAAGGAAAAAGTCACACAAGTTCAGGAGGCAGAGAGAGTCCCAAGCAAGAACAACTGAAAAAGACCCTGACACATCCTAATTAAAATGCCAAAAATTAAAGGAAAAGAGATAATCTTTTTTAAAAATAATTGTTTATTGTTGAAAATATTACATATGTCCCTTTTCCCCCCTATTGACCCCCTCCAGCCCGCACCCACTCCTGGCCCCAGGCCCTCATTGCCCCATTGTCTGTGTTCATGGGCCACGCATATATGCATACAAGGTACCTCACTGATTACCTTCCTCCCACCCACCCTCCCTTGCGTTCCCTGTTCCCTCCGAGATTCTGCACTCAAAGAAAGAATCTTAGAGTTAGCAGGATAAAAGCAAACTGTTAGCTACAAAGTAACTCCCTTGATATTATCATCTGATTTCTCATCAGCAACTCTACAGGCCAGGAGGGAATGGAATGAAGTTCTAAAGGTAATAGAAAACAAAGATCTGAAACTAAAATTACTATATCCAGCAAGACTATCATTCAAAATAGACAGTGAAATAAAGAGCTTCTCAGACTAAAAAAGGCTAAAGGAGTTCATCACCAAGAAGCCAGCATTACCAGAAATGCTAAAGGGATTACTGTAATGAGAAGAAAAAGAGAGAAACCTAGGCATACAGAATTAAAATGGCAATAAATAAGTACCTATCAATAATAACCTTAAATGTAATGGATAATGCTCCAATCAAAAGACACAGAGTTGCTGAATGGATACAAAAACATGACCCAACTATATGCTGTCTACAAGAAACCAACTGAAGAACAAAAGACTCCCAGAGGATGAGAGTGAAGGGATGGGAAATAAATTCCCATGCAAATGGAAAAGACAAAAATTCTGGGGTAACAATACTCATATCTGACAAAAGAGACTTCAAAATGAAGGCTATCATAAGAGATAACAAAGATCACTACTTAATACTAAAGGGATAGATCCAACAGGAGGATATAACCCTGATAAATATATATGCACCCACTATAGGAGCACCTAAATATATTTTAAAAAACTTCTAGAGGACGTTAAGGGCAAGATTAACAACAATACAGTCAGAGTAGGGGACTGTAACACCCCATTGACTTCACTGGATAGACTTTTCCAAATAAAAAATTAACAAGGAAACAGTGACCCTCTCATCAATGTTTCTGTCTCTCTACCCCATTCCCTTCCTCTCTTTAAAATCAATAAGGACATATTTTTTAAAAAAAAATAAATTAAATTAAAACCTAGTGCTGGATAGTGTTCTCAGTGGTTAGAGCACTGGCCCTCACACAAGGGGTCTCGGGTTTGATTCCTGGTCAAGGGCATATACCTGGGTTGCAGGTTAGATTCCCAGCCCTGGTTGGGGCATGTACAGGAGGCAACCAATGGCTGTGTCTCTCTCATTCTCTCTCTGTCTCTCTCCTCCTCCCTCCCTCCAATTCTCTCTAAAAAAGCAATGGAAAAAATATCCTCAGGTCAAAATTGACAAACAAATAAATAATAAAAATAAATGAGTTAGACTGGGAAAGATAAATATCATATGATTTTACTTATATGTGGAATCTAAAAAATAATATAAACAAAACAGAAACAGACTCATAGATACAAAGAACAAACTGATGATTGCCAGAGAAGAGGGGAATTGGGAGGGTAGGTAAAATAGGTGATGAGATTAAAAAGTACAAATTGGCAGTTACAAAATAGTCACAAGGAAGATGATGTGTTGCGGAATTGTGCACCTGAAACCCGTATAATTTTGTTAACCAGTGTCATTCTAATAAATTCAATAAAAAGTAAAATAATGCCTCATTTAGCCTGGCCAGTGTGGCTCAGTTGTTGGGTATCAACCTATAAACCAGGAGGTCATGGTTTTATTCCTGGTCAGGGCACATGCCTGGGTTTTCGGGCTCGATGCCCAGTAGGAGATGATTCTCTCTTATCATTGATGTTTCTACGTCTCCCTCTCTCTCCCTTCCTCTCTGAAATCAATAAAAATACTTTAAAAAAATAATGCCTCACTTAAAAACAAAGTCATGGGAATGTACAGTTACACCATACGGAATCCTATATAATAAAAGGCTAATACGCAAATCAACCAAACAGCAGAATGACTGGTCGCTATGACGTGCACTGACCACCAGGGGGCAGACGCTCAATGCAGGAGCTGCCCCCTGGTAGTCAGTGTGCTCCCACAGGGGGCGCGCCGCTCAGCCAGAAGCCGGGCAGTTCAACATCCCCCGAGGGCTCCCAGACTGCGAGAGGGCGCAGACTGGGCTGAGGGAACCCCCCCCCCCCGCCCTGAGTGCACGAATGTCGTGCACCGGGCCTCTAGTAAAATCAATAATACATGGTGCCAGGTAGGTACCAGACTTATGGGGGGATCAATTAGTAAATTATATGATGATATATACATAAAACTAATGTAATATCAACTGTAATTGAAAAAATAAATCATAGCCCTGGCCTGGTGGCACAGTTGGTTGGAGCGCTATCCTGTATACCAAAGGTTGCAGGTTCAATCCCCAGTCAGGGCTTTTATGGGAGGCAACTGATCGATGGTTCTCTCTCTCCTCCCCCCTTTCCTTTCTCTCTAAAAATTAATAAGAACATATTCTTGGGTGAAGATTTAAAAAATAAAATAATTAAGAATAAGAATTTTTAAATATATGTGTGTTTTTTTTTATTTCAGAGAGGAAGGGAGGAGAGAGAGAAACATCAATGATGAGAAAATCATTGATCAGCTGCCTCCTACATGCCCCACACTGGGGATCGAGCCTGCAACCCAGACGGTCGGACAGTCGCCTATTGTACCCTGACCAGGAATCGAACCCGTAAACTCCTGGTTCATAGGTCTATGCTCAACCACTGATCCACAATGGCCGGGCAAGAAATTTTTTTTTAAATATCTTTTTATTGATTTCAGAGAGGAAGGAAAAGGAAGAGAGAGAGAGAAACATCAGTGATGAGAAAATATCATTGATCAGCTGCCTCCTGCACGCCCCCTACTGGAGATCGGGCCTGCAACCTGAACATGTGCCCTTGACCAGAATTGAACCTGGAACTCTTCAGTCCACAGGCTGACGCTCTATCCACTGAGCCAAACCAGCCAGGGCTTAAATCATATTTTAAAAGCATCATCAAAACCAAACATATATGTCTATATTAAAACCCACAAAATTAGGCCTGGCCAGTTTGGATCAGTGCTTGGAGCATGGTCCTGTGGCCTGAAGGGTCTCAAGTGTGATTCTGGTCCCAGGCCAGCCAAACCCTGTTAGGCATACTCTGTACCTTTCCCCTGCTCTCAGTTTCTTCCCTGCGCTCAGTACTTTTCTATTGTCCCCACTTGAGGCTCCTGCCCTCTCTGCTGTATTCCTGTTATTTTCATCTCAGGTGTCACAAGAGAAGCTAAGCAGCCGAGAAAAGCAATGCTAGACCCAGCTTCCTGCAACCGCCTGCACCTATATCCGACCCACACAGAGACATAAATATCCCGCTCTCCCTACTCTTGCTTGCTGAAATGGATATACTGGTGTGTATTAAAAACAAAATTTCTAAAACTCTCACAATGTCTCTTGGCCTGTCTCCGACCTAACAAACCCCATAAGCCCCAGCAGCACATGCTCTCAGAGAACCACAGGCCTCACCTCTCTGGCCAGCAGATGGCCACATCCCTCAGTAGCCAGGTGAGATCTCTGGCCCCTGTCCAGTCTCCAGACCCCAGTCCCAGCCTCCACATTCCAACCCATCACCATGGATATGCCCCAGCCTTCACCACACCATGTCTCCCCCCAGATTGGTTCTCCCCACCCAGGACTCCCAGTCACATGGTCAGCTCCATAGATCAGGGACACTTGGGGAACCCCAAACATGCAATGCTACCACAGCTAAATACCCCCACAGGAGTGCATTGCCCAGTGAGCTATCCCTGGTTGGTGACACAACAGTAGACACCCTAGAAATGTTGCGGGAGTGGAGGAGGCAACAGCGCCGAGGGGGCAGGAGCAGAGGCGGTGCCGCCACGGGAGAGGAGGTGGCTCTGCTGCTGCCACCCCACCACCCCTTTCACAGAGGCAGCGCGGGAGAGGCAGCGGCACAGGAGAGGCCTTGGCCTGGGCCCTTCCACAGAGGCAGCAGGAGAGGGGGCTGCGCAGTCCCGGTCCCAGTGTGGAACCTTCCGCAGAGGCAGCCACAGAGGCAGCGGTGCGGGCCCGGTCCCAGTGCCACGCCTCCACAGAGGCTGGACAGGGTGCGACCTGCTGTGCCTCAACCTCCCACAGCCCCTCCCCCAGCCAGCCTGGCCCCAGATCACCCTCCACCCATCAGTGGGTGGGGGGCAAGGCCAGCGCTAAGAAGTGAGGGCCGAGGGCCGGCAGCTGCAGCAGCCGGCAGTGGCAGCAGCAACGGGGTGATGGGGCGGTGCCTTCCCATGATTGCCTGGTCACCTCCCACAGAGGCCAGACTGCAGCTTAGGCCCGCTCCCTGCCAGGACATCAGTAGGACATCCCCTAAAGGCTCCTGGACTGTGAGAGGGGGCAGGCCAGGCTGAGGGACCCCCCACCCAGTGCACGAATTTTCATGCACCGGGCCTCTAGTCAATATATATAAAAGGCTAAGTGACCACCATACATACGTACGACCGTACAACCGACCAACCAGCCAGTACATATGACACGCACTGGCAATCTATATATATAAAAGCCTAAGCGACCGGATGACCGGACAACCAGACAACCGACGACCGGCTGGTAGCTATGACGCGCACTGACCACCAGGGGGCAGACACTCAACGC
>NW_005370944.1:104244-109532 GCF_000412655.1 Myotis brandtii | reverse complement strand
TCACAGCTGGTGAGCACAGGGGGGGGGGCACCAGCCTCTCCACGGACACCCCCTGTGCGCCCGAGCGGCGGCGGCTGGCACAGCGGGGCCGGGATGAGTGGGAGCTGGGCTCCTCCCTGCCGCCTGCCGCTTCGTGCACTATGTGCTGTGTGGGATCGATGTGGACAGCAGGCTGCAGCCCCATGAGCTGGTGGGTAAGGCTGGCTGTGGTGGTGCAGAGGTCCACTAATCCCCACAGGCCAGGCCAAGGGACCCCACCGGTACAGAAATCCGTGCACCAGGCCTCTAGTTTAAAAATACACGTTGAGCCCTAACCGGTTTGGCTGAGTGGATAGAGCGTCGGCCTGCGGACTCAAAGGACCCAGGTTCGATTCCGGTCAAGGGCATGTACCTTGGTTGTGGGCACATCCCCAGTGGGGAGTGTGCAGGAAGCAGCTGATCCATGTTTCTCTCTCTCTTATCAATGTTTCTAACTCTCTATCCCTCTCCCTTCCTCTCTGTGAAAAACCAATAAAATATATATTAAAAAAATAAAATAAAATAAAAATAAACGTTGACTCGCGCATGCGTGATACATATAAAGCTCTCGCTGGCGCCAATCACACGAGTGTTTTAATTTTATAATGCTACTAGTGGCCCGGTGCACAGATTCGTGTACATTGAAAGGAAATTAATTAGAAGGTGGCCAGCAGGGCAGGACTGGGCTAGACGGGCTGGACATGCCCTGGAGCCAACCTCCCATGGTCCCTCCCCGGCCAGCTGCACCTGGGGTGGCACCGTAGCTCGAAGGGTGTCTGCAGAGTGAGCGGGGTCCCGCTGGTAAGTGGGGTCCGTTGGCCTGGCCTGCGGGGATCCGGCCGAAACTGGCTCTTTGACATCCCCCAAGGGGTCCCAGAGTGCAACAGAGCACTCTGCAAAGTTCCACTGCTGCCAAGTCACTGCAGCTCAGCAGCTCCTGCTTTGAGCGTTGAGTGCGCATCATAGGTAGCAGCTGGTCAGACGGTCGGACAGTCGCTTAACCTTTTATATATATAGGTATGACATATACTATTTTGACATGTAATCTTTTGCAGTAACGTAATTAACACACAAATCTTTCTAATTAATTTCCTTTCAATGTGCATGAATCCGTGCACCAGGCCACTAGTAAAGTAATAATAATGACCTTCAAAACATATCAAAATAAGCAATGTCCTTATTTTCTTTCTTTTTTTTATTTTATTTGTCTAGACCATGCATGCAGAAGAGACATAAGCCATTCTAAAAGGAGATGAATGCTATCTGTGTATAAATCACATACAGGATTACTTTAATTCATTCCACAAGTATTTTCTGAATGTCCATTAGGGGCCGGTCATTATGCTAGACAATGTGCCTATGATGGTAAGCAAAAGCAGACACAGTTCCAATCCTCATAGAGCTTCTGGTCATGCAATCGCACAGAATGTAAACTTGTGGTAAGTGATATAAAGGATAGTACATATTACTCTGAGAGCCAGTAACAGAGACCTAACCTAACTAGGGACATCAAGGAAGGCCTTCCAGAGAAAGTGAAATCTGAGAGCTAAAGGATGAAGAGGGAGTTAGCAGTGGAGGGTATTTCCAGACAGAGGAAAGCAGGAAATGGGCAAGAGGCAGGATCAAAAGGCCAGTGTGAGTGTGCAGGAGGCGGCTGATCGATGTTTCTCTCTCTCATCGATGTTTCTAACTCTCTATTCCTCTCCCTTCCTCTGTAAAAAATCAATAAAATATATTTAAAAAAAAAAAAAAAGGCCAGTGTGCCTGGAGCAAAGATGAGGTGTGAGAATTAGCTAGGGTTCTAGACCACTCAAAGGCTGAGGCTTTGCACATCATATTCAAGAGTTGTAATGACCTCAAGAGCAATGTAAGTCACTGAAGGTTTTTTTATAAATGCTTATTTGAGGGACAGGTAGGCTAAAGGGAAGATGCAATCAGATCTGCAGTTTGCCTTTGGCTTCTGGAATAATAGCTAAGAAATATAGATGGGTCAGGTAGGAAACAGAAATTCTGTCAGGATATGAAGTAGCTTAGGGACTAGGGTGATAAAGGTGGTGGTGGAAGAAATCAAAGAATTCAAGAGATATTCAGAAAAACCTGATGATCCTATATCAGTGATGGCGAACCTTTTGAGCTTGGCGTGTCAGCATTTTGAAAGACCCTAACTTAACTCTAGTGCCGTGTCACATATAGAAATTTTTTGATATTTGCAACCATAGTAAAACAAAGACTTATATTTTTGATATTTATTTTACATATTTAAATGCCATTTAACAAAGAAAAATCAACCAAAAAAATGAGTTCGCGTGTCACCTCTGACACGCATCATAGGTTCGCCATCACTGTCCTATATAATAAAAGCCCAGCGATCGAACGGCAGAACGACCAATGACCAGTCGCTATGATGCACACTGACCACCAGGGTAAAAGCGCAATGTAGGAGCTGCCCCCTAGTGGACAGTGCACTCCCACAGTGGGAGCGCCACTCGGCCTGCACCCTCTCACAGTCTGGAACCCCTCGCTTCTTATCACTTGGCTCGTTGCTCCTTAGCGCTGCCGTGGAAGCAGGAGAAGCTCCCTCCACAGCAGTTGCACTCACCAGCCATGAGCCCTGCTTCTGGCTGAGCACACTGACCACCAAGGAGTAGCTCTTGCATTGAGCGTCTGAACCCTGGTGGTCAGTGCACGTCATAGCAACTGGTCGTTCCGCCCGTAGTTCCGCCATTAGGTCGATTTGCATATTAGGCTTTTATTATATAGGACTAGAGGCCCGGTGCACAAAAAATTGTGCACTCGGGGGGGTCCCTCAGCCCGGCCTGTGCCCTCTCGCAGTCTGGGACCCCTAGGGGGATGACCACCTGCTGGCTTAGGCCCACTCCCCAGGGGATTGGGCCTAAGCTGGCAGTCAGACATCCCTCTGGCAGCCCGGGAGCCCTCGGGGGGTGTCCACTTGCCAGCGGGGAGCAGGCCTAAGCTGCAGTCAGACATCCTTAGCGCTGCTGAGGAGGCGGGAGAGGCTCCCACCACCACCGCTGTACTGGCAGCCATCAGCCTGGCTTGTGGCTGAGCAGAGCTCCCCCTGTGGGAGAGCACTGACCACCAGGGGGCAGCTCCTGCATTGAGTGTCTGCCCCCTGGTGGTCAGTGTGTGTCATAGTGACCAGTCATTCCCAGTCGTTCTGCTGTTAGGGTCAATTTGCATATTACCCTTTTATTATATAGGATAGAGGCCTGGTGTATGGGTGGGGGCCGGCTGGTTTGCCCTGAAGGGTGTCCCGGATCAGGGTGGGGGTCCCGCTGGGGTGCCTGGCCAGCCTGGGTGAGGGGCTAATGGCTGTTTGCAGGCTGGCCACAGCCCCTTCATGGTGGGGGTCCCCGCTGGGGTGCTTGGCCTGCCTGGGTGAGGGGCTGATGGCTGTTTGCAGGCTGGCCACAGCCCCCAGCCGCCCAAGCTCCCAATGGAGGCTGGCTGGAAACAGGTATGTGGGGTTTATTTATCTTCTATAATTGAAACTTTGTTGCATTGAGCAGAGGCCACCACCGGCCAGGGCAGGCGGGAAGCTTGGCTTCCTCCATCACTGGGGCAACCAAGCCTCCTGCTTATTCCAGCTCCGTGGCTGCCAGCTGCCATCTTGGTTGGGTTAATTTGCATATAGTCTCTCTGACTGGCTGGTGGGTGTGGCTTTGGCGTAGCAGAGGTGCAGTCAATTTGCATGTTTCTCTTTTATTAGATTAGATTCCACCACAGCTTTGAAATAAATTCTAGATGAGTTCTAAAATTGGTTTGAGCAATGGACTAACATTATGGAATAAATGTGTTATTTCCTATGATGACTATTATTATAAGACTACACCCATTTGCTGTTTAACGTAAATACTTTAAAGACATCTTTACAGTTAAGAGTACTCTTCCATGATATTAAAGTAAAATATGAAATTTTATCAAACGATGCAATAATTGGAACTATAATACTTGGAACTATGCTGCTTTTATGTTTGTTTCAACATTGTGAAATGCCAGTAGAAAACAGTTGTTTCCATCTAGTCCTTGTTAATACCCATCACATTCATTTGATATAAACCATTTTTACTAAACCACTTTATCAATACCATATCAATAGTTTAAGATTTGCTTTCCTTGGTTTTAATTTTTTAATTTGCAACCTAATGCCATCTTCATAGTGGAATACTAATGCCATTAAGTCTTAGAAACATAGAAACTTCAAATCTGAGTAACCCCCCCAAATATGTGAATGAAAGAGTTTTGCCCCTTTAAAATCAATCTAACACATCATACCTTAGTACTAAAGTATTCCTCTAATTCTGGCAGGATTGGCTCCTTGGCTGCTTGCACTAAGCCCTGACTAGCATTTTATTAATACTCAACTGCAGTTACCAGAATGTTACCATGGCTTGTACAAAGCAGTAGAATTCTTTTTTTCCCCCGGTGCTGATTTTATCTCACAACGTCAAAAGGAAAGACTGTGGTCTGAGGCTAAATATAAAAAATGTCATCTCCACAAAGGAGGAGAAACGGGTTTTTAAACAATCAAGTATTAAACAAGCCCATTAACCGATATTGGTTTGTAGAACCAGATTGTCTCCATACTAGAAACAGTACTATCAAATGTGGTTCTTGGGAACAAGGGCTGGAGAGTTTGAAATGGGTGACCATCTTATCTCAGATTTTTTCTATTAAAATATGGAATCAGACCATATGGCTCTCTCTGAGCATGGCTAAGGCCGGGTTTGGGTAGTGCCAAGAAAGAGGCAGGGAAAAATCTGTAGGACTCCCATCTTCTCAGAAGGTGTGGTGCCGGTCTGTCCCGAAAAAATGTGAGAGAGGGGGTAAAATGCCCGGCTTTTCCCCTACCCAAGCCCTCAAAATGACACCGCAAACCACTTCCTCCTGGGATGACGGTCACAAGCGCTCAGGGACAATGGAGCTCAAAGTAGGCTCCGGAAAGATGGAGACCGGAATCAGACGGGGTAGGGAAGTGGGCGTGCAGAACAGGAAGGTCCAGGCCCGAGACTTCGAGGGCGTGGGAAGGCCCGGACCTTCCAGAATGTGCCCCGCAGGCGGCCAGGGCGCTGCCCGAGGCCCGCGGGGCTCATCTGGAAACCGAGGGCATCCTCGGGAGGGCAGACGGTCCCCGCAGGAGCCCTGCCCCCAACTGGGGCTTTTCTGCCCTAGAAAACACAAACGCGCACAGAAAGCAGCAAAACCTGTCTAGGAAGGAGAGGCCAGAGGCAAGGAGCTCTGCAAACGTG
>NW_005370944.1:73137-103685 GCF_000412655.1 Myotis brandtii | reverse complement strand
CCCCGCGGCTCCATTGAGAAACTGCGCGTCCCGTTCTTAAGGGGCGGGCAACGAGCTGGGTCCGCCGGGCAAGACGCAGTCCGGGAGGGGGCGACAGAGAGGAGGGGGGCGGGTGCCTGCTGGGGGAAGCGGGGGCGGGAGGAGAAAAAGGAAGGCGGGAGTGTGCGTTCTCGGAGGTAAAGTTCCATGGAGGAGGGCGGGAATTCAGCTGCAGATCGGCCCGTCTCCGCGGTGACTGGCCGCAAGGACCCAGTGAGGAAGGCACCTGCTCCCGCCGCTGGCGGACTGGAGGCCCCTGGAGCAGCCCGCGGGGTCTCGACTGCTCAGGTGGCGAACCTCCGGGTCAGCCCCGCCCGGGCTCTCGCTTGGCCGCGGTATCCCGGAATCCATCGCCCACGGGAACTAACGTTAGTACCTCGCAACCACAGCCTCGGGTTTGGGACCGCATCCAGAACACTGCAGCTTCTGCAAGCCCCTGATTTCCCCGCAGGCGGTACCACGAGTGGGGGGGCGTCTTACTGCGCGGTCTGGGCCAGTTCCGGAGCCACAGGAGAAGCAGGGTTGGCTCTGCTGTTTCTGCGTCATTCCAGACCAAAAATAAATAATATAAAAGGGTTGAACAGCGGAGGGTCTTCAGACCGCTGAGGAAGTTCCTTCCAGGACTTTAAAAAACAGCCTCTGACCTCACCTCATTTCTGCATCATTGCAACAGGAAATTCGGGTGCCTGCCCTTAGTTAAAAAAGAAGCCCCTGGTACTCAGGGAGGTTATTTTAGCCTTTGCATCAGGAAGGCTGACTCTGGGTTGACTTCATAACCACTTGCAGGAGTTATGGTTTCATTATTACAACCAGGTGCTCCTCTGGGAGACACTGTTTATTTAACAAGAATATTTATATACCAGGCCCTGGGGTTACTTCCACATGTTAGAATTTGGAATTATCCCTAAGCTATATTATGAGGTGAAAAAATCAAGACCCAAGTGTGCATTTTATGCTGTCACATGTATAAAGAAAAAAAAGATCATACGTACATACATTTGTAAACTTATTTATACACTAGAGGCCCAGTGCACTGTATTCATGCACTGGGGAGGGGGGGGAGATCCCTCAGACCAGCCTGCGCGTTAGAATTTGGAATTATCCCTAAGCTATATTATGAGGTGAAAAAATCAAGACCCAAGTGTGCATTTTATGCTGTCACATGTATAAAGAAAAAAAAGATCATACGTACATACATTTGTAAACTTATTTATACACTAGAGGCCCAGTGCACTGTATTCATGCACTGGGGAGGGGGGGGAGATCCCTCAGACCAGCCTGTGTCCTCTCACAGTCTGGGACTCTGGGGGATGTCCACTTGCGGGCTTAGCACAGCAGTGGGACATCGCTCTCCAGCACAGTCCAGGACCCCTGGCTCCTTACACCCGCCTGCTTGCTGCTCCTTACCGCTGGGGCTGGTTGCTCCTTAGCTCTGCCAGGGAGGCGCCGCTGCACTCACCAGTCCTGGGCCCCGCTTCTGGCTGAGAGGTGCTCCCTCTGTGGGAGCACACTGCCCACCAGGGGGAAGCTCCTGCATTGAGCTTCCAGGTTTTCTGCTTTCTGGTTGATTTGCATATTAGGGTTTTATTATATAGGATTACAAAAGGTTTGGGAGGACACACAAGAAAGGTAACAGTGGTTGTCTCGCAGGAGGGGACCTGGGAGTCAGAAACAGAAGGGATAGGGAGACTTTTCCCTATACAGTCTTTTGTACATTTTGAGATTTTTTTTAAAAAAACTTCTTAAGTACACATACACAAAAGGTGAAAATGTTTGTACTTTCATAAACTCAACATATCCATGTAACCAGCACACAGATCAAGAAGTTACGCCGAAACCGGTTTGGCTCAGTGGATAGAGCGTCGGCCTGCGGACTGAAAGGTCCCAGGTTCGATTCCGGTCAAGGGCATGTACCTGGGTTGCGGGCACATCCCCAGTAGGAGATGTGCAGGAGGCAGCTGATCGATGTTTCTCTCTCATCGATGTTTCTGACTCTCTATCTCTCTTCCTTCCTCTCTGTAAAAAATCAATAAAATATATTTAAAAAAAAAAAAAGAAGTTAGAACATTCCCAACTTGCCAAAGCCCCCATTAGTCACTACCCCCAAGTAACTACTCTCCTCAAGAGTAACCACTATCTTGGTTTCTAGCAGCATTGTGGGTGTGTAAGTTTTCCATGTGGATGTATAACCTTTTCCAAGAATTTTTTAAAATAGTAACAAATACAGTTGACCCTTGAACAAAATGGATTTGAAGTGCACAGGTACACTTATATGTGGAAATTATTGCATAGTTTTTCTCCCTAAGCAGGTAAATGGCTATAGGACTAAGCTGGAGGAAGAAATGGCAGGACCTGAGTAGACACAGAAAAGGATGTTTTGTCCAGTAATCTTCAGTACACCAAGGGCCGGTGATTTATCCAAAGTCACACAGCTAATTAATTTGTATTGAGCTAAAACCTGAACCCAGGCATTCTAACTCCTCATGCAGAGAGAATTAATAAAGGAGAAGTTTAACAGAGTGAACCCTGAACAGAGAACTCAGGTTTTTAGAGGCACAGCTGTGTGTAAGGGCCTGTGGTTGTGTAAGGGAAAGTTCTCAGAACTGTTGCCTATCACAGTCCTCACAGGACAATGTTTGGAAGTTGCTGAGCAGAGATGTGGATAACAAAACCAAGTGCAAGGCAACTGGATGGATTTTCTCTAAGAGTTAAATCTTAGGATAATCAGAGTATAAAGTCTAGTCTATGCAGGCTCAAACCAAGGAAATCAAGTATGGTATTGTCATCCTGCTCAATCAGATCTTGGAGATGCAAAATGGTTTGTAATAGCAAAAGAATGGAAGCAACATAATGGTCTATCAATAGGAAAGTCTGTAAAATAAATTATAGTACATACATACACTGAAATAATAATTTCACATTTATTGTGTCCTTAACCACATGCCAGAAACAGTTCTGAATGACTTTCTTCTACTCTCACTATCATAGTATGAGATAGCTGAAATTATGATCTTTGTTTTAATATATATCTATACTAATAAAAGGGTAATATGCTAATTAGACCTGGTCAACCGGCCATCTTCCAGACGTCCGACTTCCTTCCGGACAAAGCCATGGTGGTGGGGGCCGAGGCAGAGGCAGTTAGGGGGCAATCAGGCCGGCAGGGGAGGGCCACTGGGGGCGAGATCAGGCTGGCAGGGGAGGGCAGTTGGGGGCAATCAGGTAGGCAGGCAGGTGAGCGGTTAGGAGCCAGTGGTCCTGGATTGCGAGAGGATGTCCAACTGCCAGTTTAGGCCCGATCCCTGTGTGATCGGGCCTAAACTGGCAATCGGACATCCCCCCAGGGGTCCAGGATTGGAGATGGTGCAGACTGGGCTGAGGGACCACCCGCCCCCCATGCATGAATTTCATGCACCAGGCCTCTAGTATATACTCCTAACGGCTCCTAACTGCTCACCTGCCTGCCTGCCTGATCGCCCCTAACCACCCCTGCCTGCTGACCTGATTGCCCCTAACTGCCTCTGCCTCGGCCCCCGCCACCGTGGCTTTGTCCAGAAGGACGTCCGGATAGATGTCCAGAAGACATCCAGTCTAATTAGCATATTATCCTTTTATTAGTATAGATTATACAGCATAAGCTTTAAGGTAGAATTGCATTAGTAGAATGAAGAGACATTTCATTAAAACATGTATATTGGTTTGATATGATTCAAATCCACTTGTTTATGACAAAAATCAAGTCTTTAAGAATAAGATTGCTTGCCCTAGCTGGTTTGGCTCAATGGCTAGAGCTTCAGCCTGAGGACTGTAGGATCCCAGGTTCAATTCTGGCCAAGGGCACATGCCTGGGTTGCAGGCTTGATCCCCAGTAGGGTGTGTGCAGGAGGCAGCTGATCAATGATTCTCTCTCATCATTGATGTTTCTATCTCTCCATCTCCATTCCTCTCTGAAATCAATAAAAATCTATTTAAAAAAATAAAAGAATAAGATTGCTTTGCTATCAAAGCCAAGTAAGGTATGTCATCTGTTGTCCCTGATGAAGTCTGAGCAGCTCAGTTGCTAAGCGACTTCGCTGGGTTATTATCAAATAAAATCCATGGAGAAGCAACTACGTCCACCATGTATCCTATCTAATAAAGAGGGAATATGCTAATTGACCCTCATGCCGTTGCAAAGATGGCAGTGCCCACAGCCAATAAGGAGGGAATATGCTAATTGACTGCCAAGCTTTCAAAGATAGTGGCGCCCACAGACACAAGATGGTGGCGCCCAGCCCTCTCAGCCCCGCCGGGGTGGCAGGTGTGCACGTGCCTGCCTCCAAAGACCCCCAGCCCCCTCACCTCCCCAGGCACCCAGGGCTGGCCCAAGGCGCAGGCAAGCCAAGGATGGTGGCTGCCCAGCCGCCCAGGGCCAGCCCGAGGCTCAGGTAACCATGGCCAGCCGAGGCTTGCACTGCCAGCAGTGGCGGCAGCAGCGGTGTGATGGGGTGTCGCCTTCCCCTGATTGCCGGGTCACCTCCCACTCCTGAGGGCTCCTGGACTGTGAGAGGGGGCAGGCCGGGCTGAGTGCATGAATTTTCATGCACCGGGCCTCTAGTTTAGACTATAAAGACCAAAAGTTGGGGAGTGCTTCTGGGGAAGGAGACAGTGAGGGTCAGTGGCTGGGAGGCAGGGAAGACATGGGAATGCCCAGTGCCTGGAAGCACCGGAGAGTCTGGGATATACAAATCTGCTGAGGGCAGGGTCAGGCCATGTGCTCGGAGAGGTCAGGTCCAGAGGGAGGGCAGGGGTACAGTTCCCGGGGATCCCCTTCCTGCAAGGCTCCTCCTCCTCCCCTTAACCCCCTAACCTGTCCATTTGGATGAAGTGGGTGGGAAGCAGATACGCAATGCCTGGGCGGGACGCCCCTCGGTCCAATCCCTCTCAGGGCAAGGGAGGGGTGTTTGTACTGGTTTATTTTATTCTTCTTACATGTTGAAGGGGGTGGCAGGGGAGTCATCTGCCAGACATGGTTTCCTTCTGCTTGCTCGCCTGAGCTGCTCTGCGTGATGCCTTTTCCCTTCCTTCCCCGCTACCCCGAGCTAACGCGCATGAGATCGTCAGGGACAAAACTGGGGCCCCCATTGTATTGCGTGAAGATTATGCTCCACAGGAACCTGCCTGATCCAGGGAGGGTTGGGATTATTCACTGTGGGAAAGGTTCGATTTAAACAAAGCCACTGCTTAGATAGGCGCCGGTTGAGCCGTTTGTGGAGGGTTTATCATCCCTTCTGGCTGTTTCCTTGGAAACCACAAACTCAAGATAGCAGTGGAATGTTGCATCCCCTTATTTGAAACTCTGGTTCTCTAGGCCAGTGACTTAGATGCCCCAGGAAAGTGTGGGATGTCCCTTTCTTACTGATATCATGGCACACAGCCACGTTTTAGGTAGGCTAGGATTTGGGCTCCTACCTCGGGCTGGCGCAGGCGGCAGGGACGCAGCCTGCTGATCGGTTGTTACATGATGGCGTCCCGATCAATTTGCATATTACCCTTTTATTATATAGGATATATTAGATCCATATGTACAAATATAGCTATCTTGCATTTTTAAATGCTTGGCTGTAGGTCCTCTGAAGGAAGGCTAGGGTAGGGTTGGGGGTATTGGTGACAATCACATTTTTATTAAATTAACATGAGGGTGGGGAGAAGAGAGGGTACAAATTGATGGAAGGAGATTAGACTTTGGGAGGTGAGCACACAATAGAGTATACAGATGTATTATAAAGTTGTGTACCTGAAACTTATATGTTATTAACCAACTAGAGGCCCAGTGCACGGATTCGTGCACTGGTTGGGGGTCCCTCATCCTGGACTGTGCCCTCTTGCAATCCGGGACCCCTTGGGGGATGTAGGACTGCCGGTTCTGTGGGGATCAGGCTGAAACCGGCAGTCCTACATCCCCCAAGGACTATAGCAGTGTGTGAAGCGGCCGAACCCTAGCAGGGTTCAGCACTCGGTGGTCCTAACCACTTGCCGCTCGCTCCTAGCCGCTCACCGCTCGCTTCTTAGCACTGCTGCGGAGGCAGGAGACACAGCCACTGCGCTCGCCGGCTGTGAACCCAGCTTCTGCCTGAGGAGCGCTCCCACTGTGGGAGCGCACTGACCACCAGGGAGCAGCTCCTGCATATGATCTGCCTCTTTTCTCACCTGGCACACCTACTTACCAATCCCAGACATGCCTCCTGGTGGTCAGTGCGTGTCCTAGTGACCAGTCTTTCTGGTCGTTCCATCATAACGGTTGCTCAGGCTTTTATATATAAAGAGGTTTCCCCCAATAAATTTAATATAATTAATTAATTAACATGAACTGATATCTAAAAGTAGAAAATAAATTATAAAGAGGAAACCTTAGGGGGAGGTGTGTTATGGGTTGTATTTTTGTTTTTTGCTTTTATTTTTTTAAAGTGTGTTTTTATTGATTTTTAGAGAGAGAGGGAGAGGGATAGAGAGATAGGAACATCAATGAGAGAAACATCATTCATTGGCTGCACACCCCCCACTGGAGATCAAGCCTGCAACCCGGGCATATACCCTGACCAGGAATCAAAACAGTTACCTCTTTGTTCATGGGTCAACACTCAACCACTGAGCCACACCGGCTGGACTGTTATTTGCTTTTTAAGCATAGGTTTCAGGTCTCTGTCTAGAAAACATCTCCCTCCCACCTTCTTCACCAGACACATCTGACTCTTCCTTACGGTATTAGCTCAAAAGTCATTTCCTCAGCAAGATCTTCTGTGACTACTCCCTAAACTGAATAAGACTCCCTGTTATTCTCACAGCACCCTCTTATTTTTTACCAAAGAGCTGATCATAACTTGCAATTGTGTACTTGTTCATTTGCCTAATGTCTGCCTGCTCTCTGAGACTATAAGCTCCAGGAAGGCAGGAACCATATCTGTCCTGTTGGTCCCTGGACCCTCAGTGCCAGCAGTGGTTCTCAACCTTCTGGCCCTTTAAATACAGTTCCTCATGTTGTGACCCAACCATAAAATTATTTTCTTTTTTTTTCTTTTTTCTTTTATATTTTATTGATTTTTTACAGAGAGGAAGGGAGAGAGATAGAGAGTTAGAAACATCGATGAGAGAGAAACATCGATCAGCTGCCTCCTGCACATCTCCCACTGGGGATGTGCCCGCAACCCAGGTACATGCCCTTGACCGGAATCGAACCCGGGACCCTTCAGTCCACAGGCCGACGCTCTATCCACTGAGCCAAACCGGTTTTGGCCATAAAATTATTTTCGTTGCTACTTCATAACTGTAATGTTGCTACTGTTATGAATCATAATGTAAATATCTGATATGCAGGATAGTCTTAGGCGACCCATGTGAAAGGGCCGTTTGACCGCCAAAGGGGGTCGCGACCCACAGGTTGAGAACCGCTGGCCTAGAGCCTTGTATCTAGTAGGCTGGCCCTTCATAAATGTGTGGTGAATGACTAAATCAATGAAGATAGTCATCTTAACTTAGGGGCCTCTATCTTACCTTTTCTCCTGACTTGTTTATATCTGTTCTTGTCTAAGAATAGAGATACTTCCAAAGCTGTGATTGGAATTTCTTGTTGTTGTTAATCCTCACCGAAGAATATTTTTTCCATTGATTTTTATTTTTTATTTTTTTCCCTATTGATTTTTAGACAGAGAGTGGAAGGGAGGGAGAGATAGAGGAGAGAAATATTGATTGGTTGCTTCTGGCACATGCCCCAACCAGGGATGGGGGATGGAACTTGCAATCCAGGTGTGTACTCTTAACCAGGAATTGAACCTGCAACACCTTGGTGCTGGTTGATGCTCTAACCACTGAGAACACCAGCCAGTGCATGGAATTGTATAACCTTTCCCCCGGAACAACTTTACTCCTCTCAAAACATTGCTCCAAAATATTTACTGCCTATAAAAGAGACATGTTGTGCTATAGACATACTTTGGCTATAAAAAATCCAAAAAAGTTCTTACTGACATTTTTTCCAAAAGACAAACAGATACAGAGTAAAGCGGTCATACTGCTATCCAATGTTATAAGTTAAAAATTATTTTTTTGTTTACTCATAGGCCACATCTATAATCACTAGGATGGCTGAAGGTGAGCTCTGTAAGGTGAAAAATCTTACCCTGTATAGATAACATTTTGCTCCATTACCCAGTACTACAGGAAGTGGTCCTTACCATAGCTATTTTCTGCTTTTAAAAAAAGTTAAAATATGATCGGCCTCTTTTCTCACCTGGCACACCTACTTACCAATCCCAGATCACAGGTTAATTACTATACTTTGGCTCAATGGATAGAGCGTCAGCCTGTGGACCAAAGGGTCCTGGGTTTGATTCTGGTCAAGGGCACATACCTTGGTTGCAGGTTCCTCCCCAGCCTGGGTCCTGTCAGGGCTCTTGCAGGAGGCAACCAATTGATGTGTTTCTCTCACATCAATGTTTCTCTCTAACTTTTCCTCTCTCTCCCACTCTCCCTAAAAATCAATGGAAAAATATCCTTGGGTGAGGATTAACAACAACAACATATATAATTTCAGAGAGGAAGGGAGATGGAGAGAGATAGAGAGAGAGAGAGAGAGAGAGAGAGAAACATCAATGATGAGAATCATTAATCAGCTACCTCCTGCAAGTCCCACACTAGGGATTGAGCCCGTGAGCCTGTAACCCGAGCATGCACCCTGACCAAGAATCGAACCGTGACATCCTGCTTCACAGATCGAAACTCAACCACTGAGCCCCCCCAGTAGGGCTATATACGCCCCCTACTGGGGATGTGCCCACAATCAAGGTACATGCCCTTGACCAGAATCGAACCCAGAACCCTTGCGTCCGCAGGCCGATGCTCTATCCACTGAGCCAAACCGGTTTGGGCTATATTATGTTATTTTTATACCTGATACTTGTGTCTAGAGTTTACCCAACACTCTGAATTATAATCGCTTCCTTGTTAGTCTCTCCCATTAGACAATGAACTCTTTGAGGGCAGGGACCATGTCTTATTCATTATTCTCTTCAGAACCAACACAATATACAGTACACAGTAGGAGGTGCTCAATGTTTGCTGAAAGAATGGATCTGTCCTTTTCTAGCATGGGCAAAGTCCAATTTTTACCAAAGAATACCAAACAGGTTTGGTTACCTTAGATATTTAATTACTTGTGAGAAACATTCAATATAAGAGAGAGGTACCTAAATTACATTGCATTGCTTTCATTCACTTTGACTTATGTGTGTTAAGGGGGAGGCCAGAGCAAACAGAACCTTATTTGAGCCAGTTTCAATTTCCTCCCTTATAAAAGCTTTTGCTAAAGTTGCCAATGGGAAGCAGAACTGACAGATTTGAGTTCCATCTCTTATTTCCCTAGTCCAGTGGTCGGCAAACTGCGGCTCAGCAAACCGCGGCTCGCGAGCCACATGCGGCTCTTTAGCCCCTTGAGTGTGGCTCTTCCACAAAATACCGGCTCTTCCACAAAATACCGACTTCTGCGCATGGGCCACGAAGTTTCAGTCTCACTGTACATGCGTGCCCGCACTTGGTATTTTATGGAAGCGCCACACTCAAGGGGCCAAAGAGCCGCATGTGGCTCGCGAGCCGCGGTTTGCCGACCACGGCCCTAGTCTAACAGCAGAGAAAATCTGAAGGGCAAAAAGCAGGAGAGCCCTAGCTGGTTTGGCTCAATGGATAGAGCATCAGCCTGCGGACTGAAAGGTCCCAGGTTTGATTCTGGTCAAGGGCATATGCCCAGGTTGTGGGCTCAATCCCCAGTTGGGTGTGCAGGAGGCAGCCAATCAGTGATTCTCTCTCATCATTGGTGTTTCTATCTCTCCCTCTCCCTTCATCTATTAAATCAATAAAAATATTTTTTTAAAAAAGCAGGAGAGACAAAAGGCTCAAGCCCACTGGGAGGGAGGGAGTATGTTGGCTATAAATGCTAATCGTCTGTGTCAAGTCCTAGCCAGAAGAAATCTCTAGGTTTCAAAATTTTCCTCTTCTGGTCCCACACTGTCCCTCAAGATGGGAAGAATGCCTCTGGGCTGGGCCCAATAGTGAGGCTCACCTCCCAATTTCCCAGACTGCCTCTGGCCACTTTTCTGCCTCCACAAAAGGCACAAAATTCAACTTCTCAAAAGAATCACCATCACTTGGAATGGATGAGAGTGAAATGTGGGGTTCGGGGAGCGGATCTCCCCCTTGCAGCAGGTTCTTGCCTCACGAAGATTGAAGAATAAAATTCACGGACTAAAAGGACTTGTTAGTAAAAGAGTGGAAATTTATTGGAAGCAAATACAAACTCCCACGTAGGGAGAGGTTCCCAGTGGGGTAACCATCCAAGCCCCCTTTTCTAAGGTTTTAAAGGATGAAAGTTCTTTGTCTATCTATGCTTCCTGACCCTGTGCTTTTCTAATTGGTCACTCTTTGCATAATATCAGTTTCAAAGTCCAAAACCCACGTGGTGCCTCCCCTTTGTCTCCCCCTTATCTTGCAACATTCCTCTATCTCCTGTGAAAATGTGTTTCCCTCTTTCTGTGGACAGTTCTCTATCCTCTGTGAAAGTATGTTTCCTTCCTCCCGGTATTCCGTGACTTTTCTTTATCCTCTGTGAATATATGCCTTCCATACTCCAAGCCCTCACCTATCCATTCCTCCCCCATGGACCCTCTTTATTCCCTAAACCTCCTATTTTGTCCCTAGAATTCCTTTCAAGAGGAACAGATACACACTTGTTCCTTCCCACATATTTGCTGCCTAAGGCCATTCGTAATTCACCTTCTCTACTGCCAGCCTCCTAGCTCTCCCAGGTCCTCTCCACCTGCCTCTGCCTTTTCATTTTATGGTGGACCTTCTGAGTTGTTTGGAGGAGCTAAGTCACAATCAATAAAGGCCCCAAACCAAATCTCTCAGCACTTAGTGAAGAAACAAACTTTTAAAATTTTTTTGAAAAAATGGGGGTGGGAGGAGGTCAATGAGGGCACAGAGGGGATAGTGATGGAAAAAAAATAAGTCCTAAAAAAATTTATTTGAAAAAAAAATTCTTCTTTGATGTAAAAATGGGGTATAATCATAGAATCCAAAGACAGGATGTGACTCAAATAACACCTCATCTTACCAAAGCAAGCAGTCGGTCACACTCGTTAAAATCACAAGGCTCTGTCTGCTTTTCCTGCCCTACATATCACAAGGCATAAAACAAAAGATACATTTGCTTAGAAAATATATAGTGGGGGGAAAAAATGCAAGCAAACTAACAAACAAAAAATATATAGTGGGGTTTTTACTCATCCCCTCATTAGAAAGGAAGTCTGTAGCTAAGAGGTTTGTTTCTTTCCCTCCTCCAATGTACAAGGTGAAAAGTTTTTAGGCTATACTTTTAATCACATCTGCAAAACTAAATATAGTTCTTGTTACTAGAAGTCTGCAGCATATCCAAACACCTGTTTAGCAGCCAGCCACACTCCTCCAATCAGCCTTCTCTCTCCAAGGTCACCCCTGTGCAGCCAGAGAGGGGAGGGGCTCTCTCCAAACTGCCTTCTCATTCCATTTCATCATTTCACTTAACCAACCAACGTTTATTGAAGAAAGTGCCGACCTAAAGGAACTTGCAACCTAATAGAGGGAGTGTACAGTAAAAAATTTAACTTTTTTTTTTTAACCTTGCTCAAAGGTTGACCTTTGACCTTGGCTCCTGTAAAGTAACTTCTAAGCCCTTAGAATGACCTGCCTAATAGTAGTGTCTTTCTTTACCTAGGGGTGTTTGTCCACACAAGTCCAACAATGTGGTTGGGGGGAAGGGGACTTTGGATCACATATTATCAGCTAGACCCCTGGAGGGACTGGAGACTAGGTCTATGACAAGGCCCTGATAAAAACATTGGACACCAAGTCTCAGGTGAGAGTTTAAAATACTCTGTATTGTCACATACAGTTACCAAGAAAGTTTAATGCTGTCTATGACTCCATTGGGAGAAGACAACTGGAAAATCCACATTTGGAACTTTCCTGGATTCTGCCCCATGCATTTCTTCCCTTGCCTGACTTTAATCCATTTTCTTTCACTTTGACAAACTGTAACAGTGAATATAATGGCTTTCAGTGAGTTCTGTGAATCCTTATGGTGAAATATCACACCTAAGGGTGGCTGTGGGGGGTTTATCCCTAACTTGCCATTAGTGTTAGAGTAAGGGTGGTCTTGGGGATCATCACAAATATGAGGATGGCTAATTCTGCCTGCAGAAGTAAAGGTTCAAATAAATATCTGTTGGCTCTGGCTGGTATGGCTCAGTTGGTTGGGTGTCATTGTGCACTGAAAGGTTGCTGGTTCGATTCCCAGTCAGAGCACATGCCTGGATTGCAGGCTTGCTCTCACATCGATGTTTCTCACTCCCCCTCTCCTTTCCTCTGCCTCTAAAAATTAATAAAAAATATTTGTTAAAAAATAGTTATCGCCCTAGCTGGTTTGGTTCAGAGAATAGAGCGTCAGCCTGCGGACTGAAGGGTCCCAGGTTCGATTCTGGCCAAGGGCACATGCCCGGGTTGCGGGCTCGATCCCCAGTAGGGGGCGTGCAGGAGGCAGCTGATCAATGATTCTCTCTCATCATTGATGCTTCTCTCTCCCTCTCCCTTCCTCTCTGAAATCAATACAAAATATATTAAAAAAATAGTTATCTGTTGAATGGAGTTTTTCAAAGATGAGTAGGTATACTAGTATTCACCAGGTGAATGTAATCAGAATAAGGAAGGATGGTGTGTGGGAGAGCAGAGTGTATGAAACATGTGTACAGAGAACAATAAACCAACATCACTGGAGAGGAGGCAGCAAAGGAGGCAAGATACATTAAGGCCAGGTCACAAGGAAGTTTCCTAGCCAAGGTGACTAAATGATATGAGCAAGGACAAAGATCCCAGAAAGAGCATGACAGAGGGAGAAAGATGGGTTCAGTTTGGGACATGCTAAGTCTGAGGTGACTGGGAGATGACTGGTAAATATATATATATACATACAGGTATATCTATAATAATAAAAGCATAATATGCTAATTAGAGCAGACGTCCTTTGAGATGTCCTTCCGGGCAACCTTCCTGACAAAGCCGGGGCTGGAAGGGAAGCCAGGGTCCTGGGTGCCTGCCGGTGGCCAGAGGGAAGCCTGGGTCCTGGGTGCCAGAGGGAAGCCGGTGCCAGCAGCCGGGGGAAGGAAGGTCTACTCTTGCACAAATTTCGTGCATCGGGCCTCTAGTATTTGTATATATGTGTGTGTGTGTGTGTGTGTGTGTGTGTGTGTGTGTGTGTGTGTATAGATATAGATATAGATGTATATAGATAGATACTGCACTGAAAGGTTGCCGGTATACATATATCTGTATACACACACACACACACACACACACACACACACACACACACACACGGCTGATAAGACAGAGAAGGCATCAGCATATACACGGCAGGTAAAGTCAGGTAAAAGAAAGCCTGGGAAACGTCCCTTAGATTTGGAAAACAAGAAGAGCACCACTGGTCACTGGATAAGAGCACTTGAAGTGATATGAACACAAGTCAGATTTCAGACATGAAGTGAGAAGTTAACTAGTGGAGAAAGAATGGAGATAAACTGTTACTGGAGAGCCCTCTGAGTGGGATGGGGTTGACTCTCCTCGGCTCCTATCAGCTCGCAAGAAGGAATTCAGATGAGTAACAGACAGCAGTGTTGAAGCAAAGCAAGCGAATTTATTAAGAAAGCAAAACAAGAGAATTTATTAATAAACATGGCAGCCCTGGCCAGTGGTGCTAAGTGGTTAGAGCGCTGGCCCACAGACTAAAGGTTCAATCTCTGCCCCAGGTCAGGGCACAAACAGGAGGCAACAAATCGATGTGACACACATTGATGTTTCTCTCCCCGCCACCCCCCAATCTTCCCTTCCATTCTCTCTAAAAACCAATGGGGGAAAATATCCTCAGGTGAAGATTTAAAAAAAAAGAATAATTGTGGCAGCCCTGGCTCAGTTGGTTAGGCATTGTCCTGTGCATGGAAAGGTTGCCAGTTTGATTCTGTCAGAGCACATGATCGGGTTTTGGGCTCAATTCACAGTAGGGGGCGTGCAGAGGGCAGTCAATCAATGTTTCACTCTCACACTGATGTTTCTCTCTCCCTGCCTCTCTTCTAAAAATCAATAAAAATACTTAAAGAGAAAATAGAAGAATATACATGGCATAAAGCACAAGCAGGCAACTCAGTTAGTTTGAATGTACCACCCAGAGGGGGTGCAAGGGGTTTTATACTCTTCCCCTTATAGGTTTCAAAGCTCCTCTGCCAGATTATCTTGGGTGGCAGACTAGGTTTCAAAGTCCTCTTCTACATTGTTGTGGCTTATCTTGGAATGTTTGTACATATATCTGGTCATTTTGTTTGGCAAGTCCTAAGATGGCTGACTTCTTTGTATAGTGGGTGACATCAACTTCCTTTTTTCTCCCCTCCCCTTCCTCCTGCCCTAGCAGCTATCTTTCCTAACATCTCCCAAGTGATACTATCCAAATGCTTTTGGGGTTTTGTCCCCCAGACTTTATCTGTCTTTGGGTTTAGCTGGCACAAATGGCATTAGTTAGATCTTGGCTCTCTATTTTACCAGGCCAGGGTGATTTAAGCAATGTATTCTCTGGTTAGGGAGGAGGGGTATAAACCATTTGCTCTCAAGTGTCTTGGCTGGGGAAGATAAGGTCTTGCAATTTACAAGCTGGCTGCAAGCTGCTCAAATTGTTTGGCCTTGTTTAATTTTCTTGTCTCAGTTTCCCCATTCCACTTGCCCAGGAATTTTCCTAGCTTCTTACTATCCTGCCACATAAACCATTACCAAATACAAGTGGATTTGACACCAACTCTTCCATGCAGGCATTAGAACCCAGCATGGCTTTTCTGAGCTAACATTAAAATAACCAAGACTATTTATTTTGCTTGGTCTTTTCTAGGGACATAGGTTCCATTCCAGTGGCGCATGAGATGAAATAGGTGATATCAACCAGCAGTCCCTTGCTAACTCATGCCAAACTGGTCCTCCAGTCAAGGCAAGCAGGTCAAGGCCACACTGGATTCTTTGGTTGCAAGCTCAGAAATTACCTTTGCTACTTTAAACAAGATGGAATTTACTGGATGTTCACAGTTTCATAGCAAGAAAAAGACAAGGGCAAAATAAATGAATTCTTACTGATCACTCCCTTTGTTCCTCTGCTCAAGACACAAATTCTTGGTGAGAAGCATATAATTGGCCCAAATTAGTCATGAGCCTACTGCTTGGCTAAGGAAGGGAGTTCCCCCAAATTACAGTCCCACTATATCATATTGCCTGGGGAAGAGATAATGCCACAAAAAAGAAGCTGGGAGCTGTTCAGGATGGCCAGAAAACTAATATCCAACCACAGTAACCTATAACAAAACCATCTTTGTAACAGGTAGCATTTCACAAAGAAATATGAGCAGGACATACATTCTATTCAATAATCGATAATACTGGCTCCTCAGTTAAAAACAAAAGGGCACTTTTCTGAGATACATCCTTCCAGGTACCATTTAACAATATCAAATTGTGAATGGTGATAAAGTTTGGCTGATATGTTGACTCTTGCATTTATGCCCAGAGAGTGTCCTTTAGGGAAATAGTCCTTCTAGATCTGATTATTTCTGGGCATAGTCTAGCCAAGTCTCACTGATGCTAGCATGCGCTGCTCCTGAAATGGCACAGCTGGCTGCCCAGAGTACAGAATACAGCATTCAGGTGATCAGAGATGAAACAACTAGGCAGCCAACAACATGCTTCTTGACAAGAGAAACACGAGGTTCCTATTGCAGAACTGACCCTACTGGAATTGAGGAAAGAGCTTATTGCTGTAGGCATGCTGGAATCTACAGCCAGCAGGAACATCATTGTGTGTGTGGGAGGAAGCTTCTTCTCTGGTTTGATAAGAGTTGGCTTGAATGGCTAAGAGCCCAGCAGGAAGGCCAGGTCCACTAGTGTACTGAATTTTGTCATCAGATTCCACTTAAGCACAAGTCCTGCCAGGATCTGTTCCCAAAATTAATCAATACAAAGGAACAACTGCATCTGACCTGGTCACTCATTTGACCTGGACCCCTCTGAAATTTTGTCCACAGGATGCTAGTGTTGCTGGAGTGGAATAGTGAATTCTTCTGTCCAATAAGGTAAGTTCTAAAAAGGAGAAAACAGTGTGGGGAGCAGATTACAGCCAGGGAAAATGAGACACATTTCCTGAACACAGAACAGACACCATCTTCCTTCCATTCCCACAGCTGCCAAAGAGCTCTAGCTCACAAATCTGAATGGATCTTGCCTGCTCAAAGCTCTTTATTGGCTCCTTTACATTCATGACATAAAATCCAAAATCTCTGCATAACACAATCAGGCCCATCTCTCTCTCTTCCTCCTCTACAGCCCTCCAATCCTACCTTATGCTTCAGCCGTGCTGAACAGACTTCAGGTCCCACAGCAAGTCCTGCCCTGCAGGGGTGCAACTGTGCACCCTCCTGCCTCTGTGAGGAACGCCTAACCTCCTTGTCTGCAGAGCACATTTCTGTCCCTCCTCTGAGCCTCAGCCCAGCTCTGACCTCCTCGGTGAAACATCCCCCTACTCTTCCAGCCCCCGAGGCTCTAAGGGCCTTTCTGTTTCCATAACCTAAGCTCTGGCATTATGTAGAAGGGTGGAGCTGAGGCTCTGAAGGGCAGTGAGTACATCCCTTCCATAACCTACATCACAGAGGCCTAGCAAAAGGCTTATCTTCTGGAAGGTGCTCAAATGTTTGTTGAAGTAGTGAATGAACACCACTTGCATTTTATCTCTGGTAATGTCTAAACAGAAGAAAATCACATTTGTCTTCTCAGAAGAGGGAAGATATTCAAATACTAAGAACTGCAGTTCCTGGTAAGACCTTTTAGAAAATGACGTCAGCAACAGTAGCAACTAGAAACTCAGCAGAATGCTTAAGGTATAAAACCAGAATGAAATGGGCCAAGACTTGAACAGTCATGGTTTAGGTAGACTGGGGCACAGGGGAGAGGGGACGGATCGGGGGGGCAGTTGGGAGAGTTTCAAGACTGTCTAAGCTTGTCTAAGGTTTAAGAATCACAAGTTCTTGGCTTTTCAACCATAAAAGCAATCTTGCTGAATGATACATTCACATGGGTACCTTGGGAAAGCTAGATCTGTACACCTATTAATAAAAAGGCCCTTAAAAAAAAGAAAAAAAGAATCACAAGTTCTTTTTTAAGAATCACATATATTTACATTGTGGATCTGGGATACACTTTTTACAGGAGTTAAGCTGTTTCCAGCTGGAGTGGCTTTGGAAAGTCCACTCTAAAATGAAGTCACCTATTGTCATCACTGTCCTCCCCCCCAAACCTTTGTTCTGAAACCAAGCACCTTCCTGTGACACCCAAAGGAGGCTGCTCTCTTTAGTTTTCCATGCGACTCCCAAGTTGGTCCAAGCTGTGGGGATCACTCTTCAGCTCAGGGGTGGACAGATGCTCCAGCTCATAGTGCCCATTGTCAAAGGCCTTATGTGTGGGTTTCTCTTTCATGCCCTCCTTCTGGCTCCTCTTGTGCTCAATAATCTGCTGGAGCTGGTGCCCAGCATACTCTGGCTTGGTGGTCAGTGGGCCCCCAGCTGGCACAGCCACACCAAGAATATCTGACACCATGTACGGGCGTAGCCAGCCCACCAGAGGAGTGCTTCCAGGGCTATAGTGGGTCTGCTTGTGGTAGAAGAGAAGCCCATCCACCTATGAGAAAAGAGACCAGGGATCAAAATGACTTCTGAGGCCACATGTTTTTAGGAGAGCCTAGACACACGGGGCAGCTCTAGTGGTTTAAATCCTTTTTCTGAGTCACTGCCAGAGGAAAGAGTTCTCATTTCTCACACATGCAATTTCTCTAAATGAAGAAATGGCCTAGAAAATGAAATTTTAGAAAATAAAAAAACATAAATAGCACATTCCTGTTTATAGTGTGCTTCCCTACCCACTACTTCACCCTTTTACCCACCATGAGGGTATTTTTGAGATGGGGCTGGCTCAAAGTTCTGGGGGCTTCTGTAATAACACAGTTAGTATGAAGTAGAAATTCAACTTGAACCCAAGTCCTCTCCCTAAATCCCATGCACTCCCACCACCCAGAGATCTCATAGTGGGTTATGTGTTCTGCACATGGAACAAAGCAGGGGAACTGGATAGGCCCATATGAGATGCTGGACTGCTGAGCACAGAGGAAACCTGTGTGGTCAGTGGTTGAGCAGTGACCTATAAACCAGGAGGTCATGGTTCAATTCCTGGTCAGGGCACATGCCCGGTGTGGGCCTGATCCCCAGTTGGGGACGTGCAGGAGGCAGCCGATCAATGATTCTCTCTCACCCATTGATGTTTCTATCTCAGACTCCTTTTCCTTCCTCTGAAATCAATAAAAATACATTATTAAGAACAAAAAGAAGCCATGCTCCCCAAGCCATTGTTGGCTGCCTAACTCTTTCCCCTAAATTGTTGCAAGCTATGTTCTAGGAAACTCGGTTTTTCTTAATGGTAAGATTTCCTACAGTCCCAAATTTTCTTTTCTGGGAGTCAGCAACTCATCTCTAAAAAGCATTTACTGGATCAACCAAAGGACTTGTATGCATGCATATAAGCCTAACCAATGGACACAGACACCAGGGTGGTGAGAGCAGGAATGGGGGGGACGACATTGGGGGAATAAGGACATATATGTAATACCTTAATCAATAAAGAAAAAAAAAAGCATTTACTGTAACTTTATTTATAGTATAAGGGCTATAAGTAAAAATAAAGATGGCAGTCACCCTGGTTAGTGTGGCACAGTAGTTAGAGCATCAGCCCTAACACTGAAGGGTCTCGGGTTTGATTCACGCGTACCTGGGTTGTGAGTTCACTCCTCAGGGCGAGTGCGGTAGGCAACCAGTCCATGTGTTAGTGTCACATCAATGTTTCTCTCTCTCTCTCTCCCCTCCCCCTTCCCCTCCCTCCCTTCCTCTTTCTCTTAAATGGAAACTGAACTGAGTCTCCCAGCACAGACTGTTGCCAGCGGAACAGGTCAGGGTTGTGGAAAAAAGAGTTGAAAGAACCAAAATTAGGTAAAATGTACCCAACCGGACAGTGAAAAGAATATGGCTGCTTTGGTTATAACATGAGGAAGCAAGTACTTGGATTGACCATCTCACCAAACTATATACAACTTCTGACAAAGATAGGTGGGTACCTTTGGGAAGGGAAAAGCAATGCTTAATGTCCAAATAGACATATGTTCATGACATATATGAAAAGACTCTTCCTATCCCCTGTCCTTAAGAGGTATAGCTAGACACTATCAAGCCATGCCTTCTAAATCTTAAGCCATTGGTTATATATGAATCACAACTGAGTCACATGTCTAAAGAGCTGTTTTAGTCTGTCCAGTGTTGTTTAGTGGTTAGAGCACTGGCCTTTCACCAAAATGTCACAGGTTCTATTCCTTGTCAAGGGCCTGTATCTGGACTGCAGGTTCATTCTGCACACTGGGGCACGTATGGGAGGCAACCAGTTGATGTGTCTCTCTCATATTGATTCATTCTCTCTCTCTCTCTCTCTCTCTCTCTCTCTCTTTCTCTCTCTCTTCCTCCTTTTCTCTTTCTCTTAAAAGCAATGGAAAAAATATCCTCAGGTGAGGATTAACAAAAATAGATAAATAAAAATAAAGATGGTGTTCTTACTACCTTCTTAATTGACTCCCAGAAATGAAGGCAACCGCCGGAAGCTGTGACCCCTTCTGCAAAATATATCCAGTTCAAGCAAAGACTTGTAGGTGACTAGGCAGAATTTTAAAGGGTATGTTGGGCAAAGGAAAGTTTGCTTATTGAGACTGGAGAGGATAACTGCAGGTTCTAAGGATGACAGAAGACTGCTCAAGACTGAAGAGCTGCTGACAATGGGAGATTTTCAACACTAAGACTGAGAAAGTCCTGGACACAAACTGGGATGAGTTCGTCACCTGCCCCATGCCATTGCTCAGCAATCACTGACATACTCAGGGATCATTTGCTCTTCCTAGGAAAGAAGAATTAGAAGTTTACATTCCTGTGGTCCATCAGTCAAAGAAGCCCCTTTACTTTACAACCAGCCATGGCAGTCACACAAAGGGCCTGGTTTTCAAGCTTACAGCAGGAAGGGGCAAACAAAGAACAATCTAGGAATGAAAGCCTCACCCTGATCTGGGCCTCAATTTCTCTATCTGTAAATTGAGAGCGTTAGATGCGGTGTCCTTTCAGGGCCTCCTAGCTCTGGCATTCTGATTTATGTAGAAGGGTGGAGCTGAGGCTCTGAAGGGCAGTGAGTACATCCCTTCTTAGATATCAGCTTTCAAGCCCTTTTCTTTTTCTTAAAGAGATTTTAGAGAGAAGAAAGGGGGGAGGGGCTAGAAAGAATCATCGATAGGTTGTCTCCCACATGCACTCTGACAAGGAATCGAATCCGAAATTTTTTGGTGTCCAAGATGACATTCCAAGCAACCTTCTGAGCCACACCAGTCAGGGCTCAGCCCTTTTCTGATGCTTTAACATAGCAAAGTCAAAAGATATCTTAAGACTGTGTAACCAAGTTTTCCAGTGTCCTGAAACCACATCAGAACAATAAAGACAATGACTTTGTTACCTCAAAAGGGAAATCCATCGACAGCACCTTACACAGGCTCTCAGGGGTACAAGGAAAATTCTTTAGCCCCACAAATTTAAACTAAAATATAAATTAGAACAAAGAATTAGTACATATTACAAATAATACTATTCTAGCAACTGAAAAACTATATCAAAGAAGTTTTTTGTCTCTTCCTTCCCAGCTACTTCCCCTCCACCTACATGCTGAATTACTAGGTCAGTGGTTCTCAACTTTGCTTTATACAGGAGAATCATTTGGGGAACTCTTAAAAATTACTGATGCCCAGGCCCCACCCTGAGATTCTGACTGAAATGGTCTGGAAGAAGCCCAGACAGTGATTTTAACATATAGTCAGGATTGAGAACCAGGGTCCTACACTAGGTTTAGGGATTATATGTTATTCTTCCAGCCCTCTGACAATTGCCCCTAATGAAGGAGTAGTTGAACTTCTTTCACACCAGCAAGGATTTAATTAATTAATTAATTTATTTATTTATTATTTTTACCAGTATTTCTTTTAGCAGCAAGGATTTTTAGACTAAAGCAGTATAACTAGTGCTTTGACTCCCAGCTCTGCCAATCATTTTATCTCTATATGATTTCATTTTCCCATCTATAAAATGGGATAAAAATATCAGCGTCATAGGGTTGTTGTGTGGATTCAATGAGATAATACATGTAAGAGCACTAGAACTGCTCCCATGCTCCCCCTTTTCTTAATACACATTTTTGCAGGATGTTATTGATAACATCACTGGAAGTACTGACCCCATTTATTGTCCTGTAACTGTTACCTAATTGCCTTTAAAAATGTTGTAACAAAAAAACAACAACAAAAACAAAAAAGAAAGAAAGAAAAGAAGAGCTGGCTGGCGTGGCTCAGTGGTTGAGCATTGACCTATGAACCAGGAGGTCACGGTTCAATTCCCAGTTAGGGCATATGCCCGGGTTATGGGCTCAATCCCCAGTGTGGGGCGTGCAGGAGGCAGCCGATCAATGATTCTCTCTCGTCACTGATGTTTCTATCTCTCTCCTCCCTCTCCCTTCCTCTCTGAAATCAATAAAAATATATTGAGAAAAAGAATGTAGGCAGTCCGGCCATTGTAGCTCAGTGGTTGAGCATCAGCCTATGAACCAGGAAATGGTGATTCAATTCCTGGTCAAGCAAGGCACATGCCCAGGTTTCGGGCTTGATACCCAGTGAGGGGCATGCAGGAAAGGGCCAATCAATGATTCTCTCTCATCACTGATGTTTCTATCTCTATCTCCCTCTCCCCTCCCCTCTCTGAAATCAATAAAAACATACCAGTATTCTTAAAAAATGTTGTAAATAATCCAGGCAAATACCAATCTACAGGGCTTATTAAATGTCCTCAAAATAGCTGTCATATATTTAATCATTGAGCAGATAACACACACACTTGAACTACCATCTGTACTGTGGGACCTTGGGGAAGGCAGTCCCCTCTCTGAGTCTATATTCTCATCTGTAAAATGAGGGAACTGACTAGATGAAGTTACTCTCAGCTCAGATATAAGAGCAGAGGTTATCAAAATGTGGTTCATGGACCAGCGATATTAGCATCACTGGGGAACTTTAGCATTTCACACCAACGTTATGGACTCAATCCCCAGTGTGGGGCGTGCAGGAGGCAGCCGATCAATGATTCTCTCTCGTCACTGATGTTTCTATCTCTCTCCTCCCTCTCCCTTCCTCTCTGAAATCAATAAAAATATATTGAGAAAAAGAATGTAGGCAGTCCGGCCATTGTAGCTCAGTGGTTGAGCATCAGCCTATGAACCAGGAAATGGTGATTCAATTCCTGGTCAAGCAAGGCACATGCCCAGGTTTCGGGCTTGATACCCAGTGAGGGGCATGCAGGAAAGGGCCAATCAATGATTCTCTCTCATCACTGATGTTTCTATCTCTATCTCCCTCTCCCCTCCCCTCTCTGAAATCAATAAAAACATACCAGTATTCTTAAAAAATGTTGTAAATAATCCAGGCAAATACCAATCTACAGGGCTTATTAAATGTCCTCAAAATAGCTGTCATATATTTAATCATTGAGCAGATAACACACACACTTGAACTACCATCTGTACTGTGGGACCTTGGGGAAGGCAGTCCCCTCTCTGAGTCTATATTCTCATCTGTAAAATGAGGGAACTGACTAGATGAAGTTACTCTCAGCTCAGATATAAGAGCAGAGGTTATCAAAATGTGGTTCATGGACCAGCGATATTAGCATCACTGGGGAACTTTAGCATTTCACACCAACCACTATTTATTTATTTATTTATTTATTTATTTTTTTAATTAAATCTTTATTGTTCAGGTTACATTTGTTGGGTCCGAGTCCCCAGCGATTCGCCCGTATCTGGAGCTCAGAGTCTGAGACTCCCCCCTGACCGAAAACGACAACCGCGCTCTCAGCCACCAGCCCGCTTTGCGCGCGCACCTCCGCACCTGAGTTTTTTCCACACTGCGCCTCCTCTGAGCCTCGGTGTGCTGTTATTTTTCCTTCTAGTTGAAGAGTCTCTCCTCAGCCAGCCTTCCTGTGGTTCTGGGTGATGTCCGTTCCGTCTTTTAGTTGTATTTTTGAAGTGGTTGTTTGCGGCAGCAGTCTCCGGTGTTTACCTATGCCGCCATCTTGGTCTCTTCCTCCCCATGAGCATCCCAACCACTATTTATTGAGAGCCTACCATAAGTACTATGCTAGGAGGACATACATATTTTTCTCATTTAGTTCTTAGAACCACCCTGTAAAATAGATATTATTAATCCTATTATACAGATGAAGAAACTAAGGCCAAGTGATGTTTTTAGCTTAGCCTAATAATTATTAAAGCCAAAACTGGAATTCAGATCCGGATGACTGTTAAGCCTATAATCTTCCTATTATGCTGTACTACCTCAAAATTAAAGAATTTCATTCATAATGGTTGTATGTAGATAATAGATCATTCCAAACCAATCCACATAAAGAACTCTGCAACCCTAATCCCAGGCCTTACAGGATTGAGCTTGGTGTTCTCTCCCAGTCCTTCTTCTTCTGGCAACTTTGAATGCATCCAGTAGAATCGGAAATCAGTCTGCCACAAAAAAAAGACAAAGATAAAATACAGCTCATCTCAAACTCTAATAGGAGCAAAAAACCACATTCTAAATAGCCACCTGATTTATGAAGACCTAAGCCCTTCTATCATTACCCTCATTTCCTTAAAACACTGCCATCAGATCAGGAAGATATTTATAAAATCTTTGAAGATTTTTTCTTTCATTTTTTTCTTTAGATTTGCCAACGTGTCAAAAATAACCTTTATTACTTTTGTAACAGCCTCTATGTTCTCACACTTTCTTGCCAGAAGCCTTTGTAGCAGGTGCTTTCAGGGCTGGAGCTTTCAGACCCTTGTGCTTTTCAAGGTGCTGCCTTCTGGCCTACAGCTTTCTAGGCAGACACTCTCTGGACTGGAGCCGTCTTGCCTGTAGCGATCACTTTTATTTTTTAAAGAATAGTTTATTGATTTTTAGAGAGAGAGAGGGTTTATTGATTTTCAGAGAGAGAGAGAAAGGGAAAGAAACACTGATGTGAGAGCACAACATCAATTGGTTGCCTCCTGCATGCCCTCCTCCACCAGGGATGGAGCCAAAACCCGGGCATGTGCACTGACTGGGAATAGAACTGGCGACCTTTCTGGGCATGTGATGACACCCAACCAACTGAGCCACATCGGCCAGGGCCAGTGGCCACCATTTTTGCTGGAACCTTTGCAGAAGCAGTTGTAGCTCCACCTTTAACAGCAGGTGCTTTTTGGGGAGCTTTCAGGAGAGCTGTCCCCCCCTTTTTTTGGCTAATCCTCACTAGAGGATAGTTTCTCCATTGATTTTTAGAGAGGGTAAGGAAGGTGGGGGAGGGAGAAGGAGAGAAACATCTATGTGAAAAAGACACATCCATTGGTTGCCTCCCACATGTGCCCCAACTGGAGCCAGGGATCGAACCTGCAACCCAGGTATATGCCTTTGACCAGGAATCAACCCGTGACCCTTTGGTTCATGGGCTGCCACTCTAACCATGATCCACACTGGCCAGGACAGAACTGCCTTTTAAAGGTTTCTAACTTCAAACTTGATTATTCAGTTCCTCATTTTCTTTACCTTCATGACTCGGCAATGATTAAACCTGTCATCTTGGCTTGCATTTCTCTGGCTTCAATCTTCTTGGCCCATCTTGTGGCTGCCAGGCTTGTTAAGCAAACTTCTGGCGGGCACTATGTGAGAACTTGAGGATGAAGACAGTAAGCTGCATGCATTTGAAAGTCATGGCCTGTCTCCTTACTTGAATGGAAGTTCCATTAACCAAAGCCCTGTTCTGATGGATAATATCTATAATCTCGAGCAGCTTCGTGGCAAGAGGCCCAAAGGAAAGGTAGGTCACCCAGGCAACCTCCATGAAGCACCTGAACACCATGTTGATTGGGTTGTGTGAGAAGTAAGAAGGCATGAAGATTTTTTTAAAAAAAAATCCAGTAGTATTATTAATGGCAGTAGACCAAATATTTATTATGGAAGACCTACTATTGTCCAGCTCCAAGCTAAGAACTGTACAAACATAATCTTATTAATCCAAAACCACCCTGTGAGAGTTGTATTATCATTATCTCTATTCTACAGGTGAAAGGGCGGAGGCTCAGAGACATTACGTCACTTGCCTAGTTGCACACAAAAAATACTAAGAGACCAGGACTCTACAACTCCAAATCACATTAGGTTGACCTTTGTTTTATTTTAATCCTGAGGACTAGAAACTACTACTACATAGCTGTAATTTCTCATAAACTACTTGATTCTCTGAATCAGTGATATAAACCTTACTGTACTTACTTACGTCATTTTCTTTCCTTACATTATTTAGCTTTCAGAAACCAAAAACATAGTCTTTTCTTTATATTATAAAAACAGAGGTGGTTTTGCCTAGCCAGTGGGGCTCAGTGGTTGAGCATCGACCCATGAACCAAGAGTACAAGGTTCGATTTCCCATCAGGGCACATGCCCGGGTTGCGGGTTGGGTCCCCAGTAGTGGGTATACAGTTGGCAGATGATCAATGATTCTCTCTCATCATTGATGTTTCCTGGAAAGATTTTTTTAAAATATATTTTTATTGATTTCAGAGAGGAAGGGAAAAGGAGAGATAGAAACATCAATGATGAGAGAGAATCATTGATTGGCTGCCTCCTGCATGCCCCCTACTGGGGATTGAGCATACAACCTGGGCATATGTCCTTGATGGGTATCAAACCTGGGACCCTTCAGTTCGCAGGCCAACGCTCTATCCACTGAGCCAAACCGGCTAGGGCTCATCATTGATATTTCTATCTCTCTCTCCCTCTCCTTTCTTCTCTGAAATCAATGCAAATAGTTGGAGGGTAAAAGATTAAGTTTAAAACAAAAAATAGGTGGTTTTAGTTACCAAATTCATATATTGTAAATGCATGTTAGAAAATATCCTTCAACAGAATTACAGGAAAATATGTTTGGACTGATTTAAGACTACTGAGTTTTAGGTTTGGCTCTGCACGTGGGCAAGGTACATAACAGTGGTTCTCAAATTCCCTATCAAAAGGATTAGAAATAAGAGTACTTACCTTTTAGAGATGTTGTAAGGAATTCAATGACATAATGCTCAAGATTGCTTAGTAATGCATGTCCTGGAGAATATTGTTAGAACGAGGAGCATGTTAGAGTTTCAAAGTACCACCACTGAGCAGATGAGGAAACCTAGCTTTGAGGAATGACATTAAAGAAATAGCCTACCCAGCTCATGTGACTCAGTGGCTGAGCATCAACCCATGCACCAGGAGGCCCCAGTTCAATTCCTGGTCAGGGCACATGCCCAGGTTTCTGGCTCGATCCCCAGCAGGGGGTGTGCAAGAGACAGCCAATCAATGTTGATGATGTTTCTCTTTCTCTCCCTCTCCCGTTCTCTCTCTAAAAAACAAAAAAGAAATAGCCTATGGTGATAACCCATGATTGTCACACTTGGCCTGCATGAGGAGCACCTGCAGGCTGATTAAAATATAATCCACCCCAATAGTTTCTCATTCAGTAGGTCTGAGAACTTTCATTTATTTTTATTTTTTCAATTACAGTTGAAATCCCCTATTATTTTATATTGGTTCTGGCATATAGCATAAGGTTTAGACATTTATACAATTTATAATGTCTTAGTACCCACCTGACACCACACGTAATTACAAAATTGACTAATTCCCTATAAAATTATTGGCTGTACTTTACATCCCCATGACTATTTTGTAACTGCCAATTTGTATTCTTAATCCTTTCACATTCTTAAACCAGCCCCCCAAACCTCCTCCCATCTAGCAACCATCAGTTTGTTCTTTATATCTATTTCTGTACTCCTTGGTCATTTATTTTGATCTTTAGATTCCACATGTAAATGAAACCATAGATTATTTGCCTTTCCCAGTCTGACTTATTTCATTTCTAAGTCCATCCATGTTGTCACAAATGGTAAGATTTCATTCTTTTTCATGGCTAATATGCCCTTGTACATGATTCACCTTATTTATCCAATCATCTACTGATGGGCAGTTGGGTTGCTTAATATCTTGCTGTTGGAAATAGGGGTGCATATATCTTTTAGAATTAGTGTTTTGGATTTCTACCAATAAATAAAGACAGAATTGCTGGTTAATAAAGTAGTTCTAGTTTTAATTTTCTGAGGAACCTCCATACTGTTTTCCGAAGTGGCTGCATCAATTTGCAATACAACCAACAGTGCACAAGGATTCCCTTTTCTCCACAGCCTCCCCAACTCTTGGTGTTTGCTGACTTTTTGAGGATAGTCATTCTGACAAGTATGAGATAATATCTCATTGTGGTTTTAATTTGCATTTCTCTGATGATTAGTGACATAGAGAATCTTTTCATCTTTCTATTGGTCATCTGTATGACCTCTTTGAATAAATGTCCATTTAGGTTCTTTGCCCATTTTTTAATTGGGTAGTTTGATTTTTGGTGTTAAGTTATGAGTTCTTTATAAATTTTGGATATTAACTCCTTATCAGATATATTATTGGCAAATATAGCCTCCCATTCAGTAGGCTGTCTTTTCCTTTTGTTGATTGTTTCCTTTACTGTGTAAAAACTTTTTAGTTTGCCCAGACGGTGTGCTCAGTGTTTGAGCAAGACGTTATGGTTCAATTCCTGGTCAGGGCACATGCCCGGGTTGCAGGCTAGATCCCCAGTTGGGGGTGTACAGGACACAGCCGATCAATGATGTTCCTCTCTCATTGGTGTTTCTATCGCTCTCCTTTCCCCAACCTCTAAAAATCAATTAAAAATAAAACATTAAAAAAAAAACTTTTATGATTCTGAGTCTTACATTTAAGTCTTTAAACCATATACAAGAATAAAATCAAAATGGATTAAGAAGGTGGTCTAGTTTCACTTTTTGCACATATCTGTCCAGTTTTCCCAACACCATTTATTGAATACACTATCTCAGTGGTTGGCAAACTGCGGCTCGAGAGCCACATGCAGCTCTTTGGCCCCTTGAGTGTGGCTCTTCCTAAGCCTTAGGAGTACCCTAATTAAGTTAATAACAATGTACCTACCTATATAGTTTAAGTTTAAAAAATTTGGCTCTCAAAAGAAATTTCAATCGTTGTACTGTTGATATTTGGCTCTGTTGACTAATGAGTTTGCCGACCACTGCACTATCTTTACCCTAATTGATATTCTTGCCTCCTTTATCATAGATTAATTGACCATAGAGTTTAGGTTTACTTCTGGGCTTTCTACTCTGTTCCATTGAACTATGAATCTGCTTTTATGCCAGTACCATGTTATTTTGATTACTATAACCTTGTAATATAGTTTAATATCAGGTAGCATGATATGTCCAACTTTGTTATTTCCTTCTCAAGATGGCTTTGGCTTTTAGTGCCTTTTTGGGTTCCATATAAATTTAGAATTATTTCTTCTATTTCTGTAAAAAATGTCGTTGTTATTTTGATAAGGACTGCAAAGAATCTCGAGTGCTCTGCACAGTATAGACATTTTAGTGATGTTAATTCTTCCTGTCCATGAGCACAATATATGCTTCATTTGTACCTTTTTCAATTTCTTTCTTCTATCAATTTTTGGTGGTATTGTTAGGGTTCTATGTGTATAGTATCATGTCATCTATTAAAAATGACAGTTTTACTTCACTTTTTAAAAAATCTTTATTGTTCAGATTATTACAGTTGTTACCTTTTTTTCCTCCCATTGGCACCCTCCACCTGGTCCCTACCATACCCCAGGCCTTGACCACCCTATTATCTGTGTCCATAGGTAATATAAATATGCTATAAGATATTTGGTTAGCCTGGCCAGCGTGGCTCAGTGGTTAAGTGTCAACCTATGAACCCGAGGTCCCCCCCATAACTCCCCTCCTTCCAGCTCCCACCCCACCCTCCGCCCTCACTCCCCACCCACTGTCCTCATCCATAGGTGCACGATTTTTGTCCAGTCTCTTCCCGCATCTCCCACACCCCTTTCCCCCCCAAGCATAGTCAGTCCATTCCCTTTCTATGTCCCTGATTCTATTATAATCACCAGTTTATTCTGTTCATCAGATTTTTTATTCATTTGATTTTTAGATTCACTTGTTGATAGATATGTATTTGTTGTCACTTTGTTGTTCATAGTTTTTTATCTTTACCTTTTTCTTCTTCTTCCTCTTCTTAAAGAATAACCTTCACATTTCATATAATACTGGTTTGGTGGTGATGAACTCCTTTAGCTTTTTCTTGTCTGTGAAGCTCTTTATCTGACCATCAATTATAAATATAGCTTTGCTGGGTAAAGTAATCTTGGTTGTAGGTTCTTGCTATTCATCACTTTGAATATTTCTTGCCACTCCCTTCTGGCCTGCATAGTTTCTGTTGAGAAATCAGCTGACAGTCGTATGGGTACTCCCTTGTAGGTAACTGACTGTCTTTCTCTTGCTGCTTTTAAGATTCTCTCTTTGTCTTTTGCCCTTGGCATTTTAATTATGATGTGCCTTGGTGTGGTCCTCTTTGGATTCCTCTTGTTTGGGGTTCTCTGCGTTTCCTGGACTTGTAAGTCTATTTCTTTCACCAGGTAGGGGAAGTTTTCTGTCATTATTTCTTCAAATAGGTTTTCAATATCTTGCTCTCTCTCTCTTCTTCTTGCACCCCCATAATTAGGATATTAGTACGCTTGAAGTTGTCCCAGAGGCTCCTTACACTATCTTCATATTTTTGGATTCATTTTTCTTTTTGCTCTTCCAGTTGGATGTTTTTTTGCTTCCTTGTATTCCAAATCTTTGACTTGATTCCTAGGATCCTCTAGTCTACTGTTGAATCTCTGTATATTATTCTTTATTTCAGTCAGTGTATGCTTAATTTCTGACTGGTCCTTTTCCATGTTTCTGGCATTCTCATTAAGATCCTTGAAGGTCTCACCAAGTTTCTCAGAGGTTTCTAGAAGATTCTTGAGTAACCTTATCACTGTGGTTTTGAACTCTATATCCAGTATTTTGCTTTCTTCCATTTCTTTCATTTTTGACATATTTCTTTGTCTCCACATTTTGGTTGCTCCCCTGTGTTTGTTTCTACCTATTGGGTAGTTGCTAAGTCTCCTTAAGTTCATAGAGTGGCCTTGTGTGGTAGGTGTCCTATAGGGCCCAGGGGCTCAGGCTCCCCAGTCACCTGAGGTGGACACTCTTGGTGCACCCCTTTGTGGGCT
>NW_005370944.1:65565-73071 GCF_000412655.1 Myotis brandtii | reverse complement strand
TGGGGCTTTGGTGCTCACTGAGTCTGCCCCTTGAGTGTGTCGCTTAAGGATGTGAAGAGTTGTAATCTGGATGGTCTCACACTGACCACTGGGTACACTGGCTCTTGGATCTCCAAGGAGGTGCAAAGTCAGCCACTTCCTGGGGCCACCCAGCAAGAGCTACAGAGAGATCTGCAGATTCCTCCTCTTTGTATCAGGTTTGGAAGTGCCCAGATGAGGCCCAGCTGTGAAGCAAGGCAGGCTGCTGCTACTGGCCTTGGGCCTTCTTATGATAGCTTAGGGGCTCCCTGACCCAGCTGCTGCCTGTTTGACAGGTTTTAGGCTGAGAAAGGGCAGGCCATTCATATGCAAAAGCCTCTGCACACAGCTTGGGTGAGGTTGTAAATTGGGTGGGTGGGGGTCTCAGGGAATCACCAGGGCAGAGCAAACAGCAATGGCTGCCAGTCAGCCCTGCACTACAGAGGTCCCAGCGCAGGAACAATGACTGCTGTGAGCACCTCCATCTGAAAGAAAACTGCCCTCGCGTTCCTGCCCCGATGCCAGACACTCCAGTTTCTCCCTGTATGTGTCTGGGTCCCCCAGAGTCTCGCCTGGAACTGGAGTTCAGAGCAAGCAGGAGCTTGTATCTCCCTCCCAATTAAAAAAGCAGCACACCTGGGTGCAGCCCGTTCTGCACTTCCTACCAGTCTCAATGAGCTTTCTTCTTTACCTCTCTGGTTGTAGTACTTCCACTCAGCCAGCTTTCCCGTAGTTCTGGATGATAGTTGTTCTGTCTTTTAGTTGTAATTTTGATGTGGTTGTGAAAGGCAGAAAGTACAGGTGTTTACCTATGCCACCATCTTGGTTCTCTTTACTTCACTTTTAAAATAAAAATTTTTCTTTGCCCTGGCTGATGTGGCTCAGTTGGTTGGGTGTTGTCCTGTGCACCCAAAGGTTGCCAGCTCAATTCCTGGTAGGGGCCATGAAGGAGGCAGCTGCTCAATGTCTCCATCAATGTTTTTCTCTCTCTCCCTTCCTCTATCCAAAAACCAATAAAAATATATTTTTTTAAATAAAAAAATTATTTTTTAATTAGAGTCAACATACATTATATTAGCTTCAGGAGGACCATAGTTATTAATCATCTATGAAACTTATGAAGTGATCACCCTGATATGTCTAGTACCCATCTGATACCAGTTATTATATTATTGACTATATTCCCTATTCTGTACTATACATCCCCATGACAATTTTGTAACTGCCAATTTGTATTTTTTAATCCTCCAAATATGTAATGGTTGATGAATTTGTATGTCATCCTTGCCCAAAGGCCATGCTAATCTCTGTAGCATTCCATTTTAGTATGTGTGCTGCTGAAGGAAGCAACAGATTTCCTTCTCTTTTTTTTTCGGTGTTAAAAATTTTTTTTAAATTTTTTATTGATATGAGAGGAAGGCAGATTTGTTGTTTCACTTACTTATGCATTAATTGGTTGATTCTTGCATGTACCCTGACCAGAGACCAAACCCACAACCTTGGTGCATAAAAAATTAACACCTATTCTGGCGGGGGGGGGGGGGGGGGCGGACTCAGGGAGCAACAGAGCAATCCCAGCCAGTGCAACAGCTTTACTTCTCCCTTTCCAATTTGCATGCCTTTTATTTCATTTTCTTGTCCAATTGATGTGGCTAGGAGTTCCAGTATTATGTTGAATAGAAGTGGTGCAAATGTTATATTGTTCCTAGTTTGAAAGAAAACACTTTTAACTTTTCCCCATTGGCTATGAAGTTAGCTGTGGGTTTGTCATATATGGACTTGATTGTGTTGAGGTACATTCCCTCTATTCCAACTTGGCTGAGACGTTTTATCATAAAAGGCTGCTGAATTTTGTCAAATGACCTTTTTATTTATTGATTTTAGAGAGAGAGGAAGGAAGAGACAGAAAGAGAAATATTGATTTGTTGTTGCACTTATTTATGCATTCATTGGTTGTTTTCGCATGTGCCCTAACAGAGATTGAACCCGCAACCTTGGCATATTGGGATGGTACTAGTCAATGGAGCTACCTAGCCAAGGCTCATTTGCGTTTCCTGCATATGTTAATATGATGATATGAGGTTGTATCATGTTTACTGATTTGAAGATATTGAACCAACTTTGCATCCTAGCAATAAATCCCACTTGGTCATTAAAAAATCTTTTGAGCCCTGGCCGGCTTGGCTCAGTGGATGGAGCGTCAGCCTGCGGACTGGGGGATCCCAGGTTCGATTCCGGAACTTTGCATCCTAGCAATAAATCCCACTTGGTCATTAAAAAATCTTTTGAATGTATTGCTGAATTCAGTTTGCTAAAAATTTGTTGAGGATTTTTGCACCTATGTTCGTCACAGATAATGGTCTATACATATCCTTTTTGTAATGTCTTCATCAGGGTTGAAATGATGGTATTCACATCCTCATAAAATGAGCTTGGGAGAATAGGTGTTAATTTTTTGAATGTTTGATAAAACTCACTTGTGAGCCATCCGGTTTAGAGCTTGTATTTGTTGAGAGTTTTTTGATTACTGATTTGGTTTCAGTTGGTAGTAATTGGTATGTTCAGATATTCTGCTTTTTCTTGATTCAGTCTTGGAAGATTGTATGTTTCTAGAAATTTATTCATTTCTTCCAGATTGTCCAATTTGTTGGAATGTAATTTTTTGTAGTATTTTTTTAATAATTCTTTGTATTTCTATGGTGTCAGTTGTACTTTCATTTCTGATTTTATTTATTTGGGTACTCTCTTTTTATTCTTTTAAAATCACCCAAACTCATGTTTTTTATTGATTACAGAACAAAGATGGGGGTCGTGGGGAGAAACAGATCAGTTGCCTCCCTTACACACTCCAACCTGGAAAGAACCCACAACCTAGATATGTGCCCTGACTGGGAATCAAACCCACCTTTTGGTGTATGGGATGATGCTCCAACCAACTGACCAGGGCTCTTTTCTTTTCTTCTTTCTCTCCTTCTCTCCTTCCCTCCCTCCCTCCGTCCGTCCTTCCTTCCTTCCTTCCTTCCTTCCTTCCTTTCCTTTTCCTTCCTTCCTTCCTTCCTTCCTTCCTTCCTTCTTTCCATTATTTATTTATTTATTTGCATTTTTATTGACTTCAGCGAGGAAGGGAGAGGGAGAAACATCAATGATAAGAGAGAATCATTGATTGGCTGCCTCCTGCATGCCCCCTACTGGGGATCAAGCCCACAATCTGGGCATGTGCCCTTGACCAGAATTAAACTGGGACCCCTTCAGTCCACAGGCCATTGCTCTATCCACTGAGCCAAACCAGCTAGGGCAAGCTCTTTTCTTAAAAAAAAAAAAAAAAAAAGAGTATTGATTTCAGAAAGGGAGAGAGGGAGATAGAAACATCAATGATGAGAGAGAATCACTGATCAGCTGCCTCCTGCACACCCCCTACTGGGGGTTGAGCCTGCAACCTGGGCATGTACCCTGACCAGGAATCGAACTGTGACCTCCTGGTTCATAGGTTGACATTCAACTACTGAGCCACACTGGCTGGGCTACTCTTTTATTCTTGAAGAGCCCGGTTAAAGGATTATCCATCTTGTTTATCTTTTCAAAGAATCAGCTCTTGGATGCTTTTTTAGACTATTTTTGGTTTATTTCCACTCTCATCTTTATTATTTCCTTCCTTCTACTCACTTTGGGGTCTGTATCTTGTTCTTTTCCTAGCTCCTTTAATTGCAAAGTTAGACTTTGAGATTTTTTTCTTGTTTCTTGAGGTAGGCCTGTACTGCAATAAATTTTCCTCTTAGGACTTTTATTTAATGTGTCCCATAGACTTTGGGTTGTTGTGTTTTCATTTTCATTTGTCTCAAGATATCTTTTGTTTGTTTCCTTGATCTTGATTTGATGCTTTATTTGATTTCAATCTTCTTAAGTTCATTGAGAACTGTTTTCTGGCTTAACATGTGATCTATCCTGGAAAATGTTTCAAAAGCACTTGAAAAGAATGTATATTCTACTGCCTTGAAGTGAAATGCTCTAAAAATATAAATTGAATCCAGCTGGTTTAATATGTCCTTTAAGGCTGCTTTCCTTGTTGATTGTCTTTCTGGAAGATCAATCTATAGATTGCTTTGGATGATGATGGAGTGTTAAAGTCCCCTACTATGACTGTAATTCTGTTGATCTCTTCCTTACAGAAGCTAAGGTCTGTCAATTTTTGCTTCATATATTAGGTGCTGCTGTTGGTTGCATAAATGTTTACAAGTATTATATCCTCTTATTGGATAAATCCCTTTATCATTATAAGGTGTCCTTCTTTGTCTCTTATTACAGCCTTTGTTTTAAAGTCTATTTTATATGATAGAAGTATTGTTATGCCAGCTATTTTTTTTTCATTTGCATTTGCTTAAAATATATTTTTCTGCCAGGCCAGTGTGGTTCAGTGGTTGAACATTGACAAATGAACCAGCAGGTCATGGTTCAATTCCCAGTCAGGGCATATCCCCGGGTTGTGGGGTCAATCCCAAGTGTGTAGTGTGCAGGAGGCAGCCGATCAATGATTCTTTTTCATCACTGATGTTTCTCTCTCTCTCTCCCTTCTCCTTTCCTCTCTTTAATCAATAAAAATATATTTAAAAAAAAATCTTTTTCCACCCCTTTACTTTCAATTTGTGTATCTTTCAATTGGAAAAGGGTCTTGCAGACAGTGTATGTATGGATCTTTTTTTAAAAAAATATATTTTATTGAATTTTTACAGAGAGGAAAGGAGAGAGATAGAGAGTTAGAAACATCAATGAGAGAGAAACATCGATCAGCTGCCTCCTGCACACTCCCCACTGGGTATGTGCCCGCAACCAAAGCACATGCCCTTGCCCGGAATCGAACATGGGACCCTTGAGTCCGCAAGCCAACGCTCTATCCACCGAGCCAAACCGGCTAGGGCTGGATCTTATTTTATTATCCACTCAGATACCTTTTGTCTTTTTTTTTTTTTAATCCTCACCCAAGGATATTTTTCCATTAATTTTTTAGAAAGAGTGGAAGAGAGAGGGAAAGACAGAGAGAAACATTGATGTGAGAGAAACACATAGATTGGTTGCCTCCTGTACCCGCCCTGACCAAGACTCGGGTCAGAGAAGAGCCTGCAACCATGGTACGTGCCCTTGACTGGAATCAAACCTGGGACCTTTCAAGTCTGCATGCCAACGCTCTAGTCACTAAGCCAAACCAGCTAGGGCTACCTTATGTCTTTTTATTGGAGCACTTAATCCATTTACATTTAAAATGATTGTTGATAGTATGTACTTATTCCCATTTTTTTATTCACAATTGTTCTTTTTCCCCTGTACTGACTTTCTGCAAGAGTCTACTAGATGATGTCTTACATTTCACCTTCTCTATCTTGATCAAAGGCATTCCCTTCACCTACAATCTTCCCTGACAACAATCCTCCCAAGACTCTGGAGAGGGCAGGGGGCAGCTGCAACTTATACAAAGTCCTAGCCTACCCTTCTGCCCTGTTTCTATCTTTCCTCCCCTCAAGAATTTACTATATTGTGCTTGCTTCAGCAGCACATATACTAATACTGGAACGATACAGTGATTAGCATGGCCCCTGTGCAAGGATGACCTGCAAATTCATGAAGCATTCCATATTTAAAAAGAAAAGCTAACTTAAACAAACTCAAAGATGCAAGAAATGGAGAAAACAGAACACATGAGGAGATTATTGTTCCTTACCTGGCAGTCATAAAAAGGGTGGCCCCGCCAGCACATCACATCCAGAATGTAGTAGGTCTGCTTCGCCTCACTGTAAATGCAGTCCAGAATGGTATAGTCTGGGACACAATGCAGAAAGTCAATACAGGGTGCCCTTCCAATCAGGGTTCCCTCCACCACAATCTAGGAAGCCCATCTTAGGGCTTGGGAACGGAATCCAATAATCCTTGGTACTTGCAGCAAGCACCAGCACTAAGGTATGAGAATTCAGTGGGGAAAGCATTCTTCATGATGCAGCTGAAGAATGGTGACCTGAGGTAGGACAACACAGGAGGGATCAAGGCAACTCTTAAGCCAAGTGGAAATTCTGAGCTTTTATATAAATTGGGACATTTACTTACAGAAGCTCAAGTTTGAAAGCAAGTAATCATCCATTTTAGTTTGTAATTACTTTTGAGTTCCTATCATGGGCATTGTGTTCTGTGGGGGACATTAACTGCATCTAGTCCCTGCCTTTAAGAAAGTTACAATCTGCCCTCGCCAACATGGCTCAGTGGTTAGAGCATGGGCCTGTGGACCGAAGAGTTGCAGGTTTGATCCCCGGATGGGGTGCGGGGGGCAATCAATCAATGTGTCTCTCCTACATGGATGTTTCACTCTCTCCCCCAACCTTCCATTCTCTCTTAAAAATAGAAGGAGAAAATACCCTTGGGTGAGGATTAACAACAACAACAACAAAAATCACAATCCAGTTAAGGAGATAAGATGATCACAGAGGAAAGAACCAAGAGCTGAACTATAGCGCAAACTAACAATACAAATTCCAGAAAAAAAGGGATTGGGACAGCAGGAAGTGCTTCATAGAAGACATGTGATATAAACATAGTCTTCTGGGTTAAGAATTAAAACAACAGAACAGAGTGGTGGGAGGGCCTTCCAGGCCAAAGTACTAAATTGACATGAGAAAAGGCACAGAGGTAAAATAAATTGGGTACATGAGGGGAGCAAGAAGGCAAACCAGTGGAACAGAGCTAAGGGTGGACAGGAGAGTAGGGGAAAGATACAAAGATGGGTAGACCAAAGCCCATGTGTGAGGAGCTCTAAAAGTCAATAGAGAAGTCTGGGCTCAGTACTAAGGATATCAGCAACCAGCAAGGGAGCCTCAGCAGGCAGGGAAGAGAGCAGGGTTCAGCCGAGCACCGCCACTTTGTCACTAAATGACCATGAGCAAGTTATTTCACCTCCATGATTTAGTCTCCTCAGCTAGGCTCAGGTGGGAGAGAGAAGCTAAGGTTAGGACAACGATAAAGGGAAAAAAGGAATTCGGCAGGGAAGCCCCAGCAACATCTTACTGTACATTACACTCAGCATTCTAAAGGAACTTCCCCAATAAACTGTAGCTGTCACCTTGTAATGGCAGTACATGGGAAAGGCATGTTAATTTTAATTCAGGGATTTTTTTTTTTTTTGCCAAGCAGGCCTCATTAGGCTGCATCTAACTCTGCAGCTAGCTACAGAGGGCTGAAATTGAAGGAGATGGCCTGAATTCAGTGGGCAGGAGGGTGCCTATGCAGTTTCAAAGGCATGCTTTCAAAGTGGATCTTTAAAACAAATGACCAAGAAACTTACACTATCTTTTTATTTTTTTTATTGTATTTATTTTATTTTTTTACATTATTTTTAAATTAAATCTTTATTGTTCAGATTATTACAGTTGTTCTTTTTTCCCCCCCCATAGCTCCTCTTCACCCGGTTCCCACCCCCCCCTCTGCCCTTACCCCCCGCCCCAGTCCTCATCC
>NW_005370944.1:61218-63685 GCF_000412655.1 Myotis brandtii | reverse complement strand
TTGGGTGGGGCGGGGTCTCAGGGAATCACGGGGCGGTGCAAACAGCAATGATTGCCGGTTGGCCTTGCCCCAGATAGGTCCCTGAGTCTCTGTGTCCCATGGCCCCATGCAGGAACAATAAACGCTACAAGCACCTCTGCGAGAAAGCCGCCCTCACATTCCGGCCCAATGCCAGACAGTCCAATTTCTCTCTGTATGAGTCTGGGTCCCCAGATTCTTGCCTGGAACTGGATTTCAGAGCAGTCGGGAGCTTATATTTCCCTCCCAATTGAAAAAGACAACAGCGTACCCAGCTGCCAGCCCTTTCGTACACGCTTCCGTACCTCCACACTTCCATACCTCTGCACCTCCTACCGGACTCAGTGCGCTTTTCTCTTTCTTCTAGTTGTAGAATTTCCACTCAGCCAGCCTTCCTGTGGTTCTGGATGATGTCCGTTTTGTCTTTTAGTTGTATTTTTGAGGTGGTTGTGCGAGGCAGCAATTTCCGGTGTTTACCTATGCCACCATCTTGGTTTCCCTTACACTATCTTTTACTGATTAAAAAACTTAGTAATTATAAACTTAAAAAAAATAGACAATTTCATGTAGGTACCTTTTGCAGTTGTTGAGTTTCGCTTGTTGCCTCCTGGCAGGAGTGAAGAAAACTTGTTGACACAGTAACCACTCTTGGTGTAGGCACTGGTAGAACCCTATTTGGAAAGAAAGGTACCATTAGACATCAGTTCTCCTCACACTCTTGCTCCCACACTCTGCAGAGGTATCATCAGCCTAAAGATGGCTTTCAAAAAATCTTCCTACAGGCAAGTATTTCAATCCCCATGCCAGGCACAGCTGCTGTGGTGGACAAGGAACATGAAGTGCAAAGAATCCCTCTTACTACAGACAAGGCAATGGTGATGAAAGAGGAGGCAGCTACTCACCCTGGAGGCCACGATAAGCGCTCTTTTTCCAACAGGGCACACAACCACAATCCATTCCTGCCCCAAATCCGAAGGGACGTCAATTAACCACTCAGAAAGCATCAACTGGGAACACAAAATATGGTGTTAAAAATCAGCAGGGGTGTGCTGCTCCACTATTTACAATGACAAGGAATCTATGTACTATCTATATACATAAAAGCTAATATGCTAAGTGTCCCACTGCCCGTCCAACTGGTCGCTATGACACACACTGGGGACAGACGCTCAACGCAGAGCTGCCGAGCTGCAGTGAATTGGCAGCGGCGGTTCTCGGGTGACGCACCCTGAAACTATAGTGGAGGGAGCCCAATTCCTCGCAGGGCCGCGCGATTCCACCTTCAGCCGTGGGTTATGTTGTTGCTGGGGCACTGTCGGCCCTGAATCTGGTTTACTGGAATCTGGTTTATTGCACACTTGCTACGACAGCAACTTTGCAGGGTGCCCTCTTGCACTCGGGGACCCCTCGGGGGATGTCGGAGAGCCGATTTCGGCCCAATCCCCACAGGCCAGGTCGAGGGACCCCACCTGCTGGAGGGACCCCGCTCACTCTACAGACACCTTTTGAGCCATGGAGCCACACCAGGTGCAGCTGGCCAGCCAGGGAGGGACTGGGGGACGTTGGCTCCAGGGCATGTCCGGCCCGTCTCGCCCAGTCCTGCCCTGCCGGCCACCTTCGAATTAATTTCCTTTCAAGGTGCATGAATCTGTGCACTGGGTCACTAGTATTACATATCTATAATGAAAATACAAGTTAAAGAATGATGGCAGAAAAGACTGACAGTGGAGCCTCCACCCTACCTGTTATTAGCAGTCCACTAGTCTCCTGCTCAACTGATGGGATGGAGGCTACTCACTGTGAACTTCAACTTCTCTCCTCACCTTCATTACCTGCATTTATACCCATTCTTACTACCTTGCCTTCTAGACCTGGGTGATGGAACCCTCTTCCTTTCCTTACTTTGTCCACCAACCTACCATTACCATAATTATTATGTTCCAGGGGCTATGCCTTAATGATAAGGTCCCTGACATTGACATGCTCTTAAACTAGATCATTCTTTCCCAAACTGGTGATACAAACACTATACTAAAGAATATTAGGGCACTAGCAGGTTTGGCTCAGTGGATAGAGTGTCAGCCTGTGGACTGAACGGTCCCAGGGTTGATTCCAGTCAAGGGCACATGCCCAGGTTGTGGGCTTGATCCCCAGTAGGGGGCATGCAGGACAGCTGATCAATGATTCTCATCATTGATGTTTCTATCTCTCTCTCCCTTCCTCTCTGAAATCAGTAAAAAAATAAAAATAGCCCTAACTGCCCTAACTGGTTTGGCTCAGTGGATAGAGCGTCGGCCTGCGGACTGAAAGGTCCCAGGTTCGATTCTGGTCAAGGGCATGTACCTTGGTTGCGGGCACATCCCCAGTAGGAGGTGTGCAGGAGGCAGCTGATCGATGTTTCTCTCTCATCGATGTTTCTAACTCTCTATCCCTCTCCCTTCCTCTCTGT
>NW_005370944.1:59107-61100 GCF_000412655.1 Myotis brandtii | reverse complement strand
TGGTTGCGGGCACATCCCCGGTGGGGGGTGTGCAGGAGGCAGCTGATCGATGTTTCTCTCTCATCAATGTTTCTAACTCTCTATTCCACTCCCTTCCTCTCTGTAAAAAATCAATAAAGATCTATTTTGAAAAAATATATATATATACACTTAAAAAAGAAAAAAAAGAAAAGAAAAATAAATTTTTAAAAAGGATAGTAGGAAATTTGCCTTAAGAAATGGGGGAGGTAAAAAAGGTGTTCAAACTTAGGGGGGGGAGGATTTGGAAGTAAAAAAAAAAAAAAGAAAAAGAAATGGGGGAGGCTGTTGGTGAAATTAAGTTGAAAAGGTTAATTCTTCAACTCATCACTCACAGTCCATCCCATCTATAAAACTTAGGCCTATCAATTAATCCCTCCCATTGAATCTTTTCTCTCTCCTTCCCCTTAGCCCACAAAATACTTAACCCCTAATCTTCAAAAGCAAAATGAAAACCTTATATCACTCTGCGTTTCTGTTAAGCTATCTTTCTCCTTTTTTTCAAATTAGTGCACATCGTTGCTGTCTTCCCAGCTACTGACACCCTCAGTCCAAATTTGCTACCCCTCAGCCCTGCTAAAGACCATCAGTGACTTCTTTGCTACCAAGCGTCTCTTCCCTATCCTCCTTATGCTCCTGCTTCCACTTCCTGTGTGATAATGCCAGTCACATCCTTCTCCTTGCTATATGTTCCCTTGTCCCTATGACAGTGATACTGTTTTTTCCTCCAAATATTCCTCCACACACTCCCCCAAAACAGGTAAATAATCTTCATGAGGCTGTTTGTTTATGCCCCCGTTCTCTTAGATGCTGCCCCTTTCGGGGTAGATCTCATCTATTTCTGTAGCTTCACTTATCATTCTAGGAGGATGCCTCACAATTGCCTTCTTTTTCTAGTCCAGATTTCCTTCCTTTCCTCCAGACATATATTTCAAGCTGGCCATTTAATATTTCTTTTTTTCTTTGTCTTCTCTGTACCTTAAACTCAGTACAGTATATAAAAAATGGGATTTACTGCCTTCTGTTGCCCAAGTACTTCCCAACCCTAAAACACACACCCTTCCCCTTCTGCATTCTATAGCCCTGCTAACTGCATCACCACTATTTCTGCTACTAAATCTTAAACCCAAGGCATAATCAACACACCCTTAAAGAGTAGTAATATAACACTAAAAGAACAAGCAACAAAACAAAAAATAGCCCTAACCGGTTTGGCTCACTGGATAGAGCGTCAGCCTGCGGACTCAAGGGTCCCAGGTTCGATTCCGGTCAAGGGCATGTACCTTGGTTGGGGCACATCCCCAGTAGGGGGGGTGTAGGAGGCAGCTGATCGATGTTTCTCTCTCATCGATGTTTCTAACTCTATCCCTCTCCCTTCCTCTCTGTAAAAAAATCAATAAAATATATATTTTTAAAAAACAACAAAAAAACAAAAAATAGATAAATTAGCCTGGTGGTGTGGCTCAGTGGTTGAACATCAACCTATGAACCAGGAAGTCACGGTTCGATTCTCAGTCAGGGCACATGTTTCTATCTCTCCCTTCCTCTCAAAAATAAATAAAAATATACTTTAAAAAAAAAGATAAATTAGACTACACAAAATTTAAAACTTCTGTGCTGCCTCAATGATACTATCAAAAAAGTGAAAAGAACCTAGTGGTATGACGCCAATTCAGAGTGTCCCCTATGCAGGGAGAAGTTCCCTCCCCAGAAGCCGTCTACCTGCCACACTCCCAATGACCAAAAGATGGAGGAACCCAGGAGTTGCCTAACATCAGGAGAAAACTTAACTTAAAAAAAAAAAAAATCTATACTAATAAAAGGGTAATATGCCAATTAGACCGGGAGACCTTCAGGACAAAGCCATGGTGGCGGGGCCGAGGCAGAGACGGTTAGGAGCAATCAGGTTAGGAGGGGAGGGCAGTTGGGGGTGATCAGGCCGGCGGTGGGGGAGGGAATGAGGGCGAGCAGGCCG
>NW_005370944.1:53719-58333 GCF_000412655.1 Myotis brandtii | reverse complement strand
CCCGACTGCTCTGAACTCCAGTTCCGGGTGTGTCTATGGGGACCAAGACTCATACAGGGAGAAACTGGACTGTCTGGCAGTGGGCAGAACTCGGAACTCGAGGGCAGCTTTCTCTCAAGGGTACTTGCAGCGATTGCCGGGACACTGAGACGCGTGGCTCCTTAGGGCAGGGCTGAGGATCAGCCATAGCTGCTTGCTCCACCCTGTTGATCCCCTGAGACCCCACCTCACCCAAGCTGCAGCAGAGGCTTTTGCATATGAAAGGCCATTGCTTCTCAGCTGGGCCTCATCTGGGCACCCCCAAACCCCCAAAAAAGGAAGGGGAATCTGCATATCTCTTCATAGCTCCTGCTGGGTAACCTCAGGAAGAGGCTTAATTAGCACCTCCTTAGATCCAAGAGCCAGTGTACCCAGTGGTCAGAGTGGGACCACCCAGATTACAACTCCTCAGATTCATAAGGAACACACTCAGGGGGCAGACTCAGTGAGCACCAAAGCCCCACTGAAGCAAGTCTTGCCCCAGAAGGGTGTCTTCAGCACAGAAGTTCTCCCACTGCAGACACAGCTGATTCTCACTGCCAATTGGCCTGGAGGTCAATTCCTCCCAGTGACACCTAAAACAATCAAGGCATAACTACAACAAGACTGTGCACAAAGCCCACAAGGGGGTGCACCAAGAGTGTCCACCTCAGGTAACTGGGGAGGCTGAGCCACTGGGCCCTGTAGGACACCTAGCACACAAAACCACTCTACCAACACAGGGAAGCAGACAAAATGCGAAGACAAAGAAACAGGTCACAAATGACAGAAATGGAGGACAGCAAACGACTGGATATAGAGTTCAAAACCACGGTTCTAAGATTTTTCAAGAATTTTATGGAAACCGCCGATAAATGTATTGAGATCCTTAAGAAATCTAGTGAGACCCTCGATGTTGTGATAAAGGACCAACTAGAAATTAAGCATACACTGACTGAAATAAAGAATATTATACAGACTCCCAACAGCAGACCAGAGGATCGCAAGAATCAAGTCAAAGATTTGAAATACGAAGAAGCAAAAAACACCCAACCGGAAAAGCAAAATGAAAAAAGAATCCAAAAATACGAAGATAGTGTAAGGAGCCTCTGGGACAACTTCAAGCGTACCAACATCAGAATTATAGGGGTACCAGAAGAAGAGAGAGGGCAAGATATTGAAAACCTATTTGAAGAAATAATGACAGAAAACTTCCCCTACCTGGTGAAAGAAATAGACTTCCAAGTCCAGGAAGCGCAGAGAACCCCAAACAAAAGGAATCCAAAGAGGACCACACCAAGACACATCATAATTAAAATGCCAAGAGCAAAAGACAAAGAGAGAATCTTAAAAGCAGCAAGAGAAAAAAAGTCAGTTACCTATAAGGGAGTACCCATACGACTGTCAGCTGATTTCTCAACAGAAACTTTGCAGGCCAGAAGGGAGTGGCAAGAAATATTCAAAGTGATGAATAGCAAGAACCTACAACCAAGATTACTTTATCCAGCAAAGCTATCATTCAGAATTGAAGGTCAGATAAAGAGCTTCACAGATAAGGAAAAGCTAAAGGAGTTCATCACCACCAAACCAGTATTATATGAAATGCTGAAAGGTATCCTTTAAGAAGAGGAAGAAGAAGAAAAAGGTAAACATACAAATTATGAACAACAAATACACATCTATCAACAAGTGAATCTAAAAATCAAGTGAATAAATAATCTGATGAACAGAATAAACTGGTGATTATAGAAAGGGGCATAGAAAGGGAGTGGACTGACTATTTTTGGAGGGGAAAGGGGTGTGGAGGATGCGGGAAGAGACTGGACAAAAATCGTGCACCTATGGATGAGGACAGTGGGTGGGGGGTGAGGGTGGAGGGTTGGGGGAGAACCGGTGGAGGGGAGCTATGGGGGGAAAAAAGAGGAACAACTGTAATAATCTGAACAATAAAGATTTAATTTAGAAAAATAAATGAATTTACTTGCACAGAAATCATAAAATTCCCTAATTTTATATTTTTGTTACATAAGATACTGTGTCAGCAGCTCAGGTGGACAGAAACTGGACTGCTGGTCCAAGGCCTCCAGGGCCAGATTTGGGCGGGGGCTCCACCCAGCTCAGTTATTCCCAAGCCTGCAGACCTGATGGGGAGCTGTGACCAGGGCCCAATGATGGGGCACACCCACCCTCACCCCCTGCAGCACAACTCAGTTACTTCTGCAGGAAGTTCACTCACTGGGACAAGGTTCTAGATCCCCTCCTTTCCCCAAACCACACAGTTGAGAACTGATTTCAGAAATAGGCTGGGACACACTATTCACTTCTATGATGAAGAAAGGAGCCAACATCTGGCAGACAGTGAGGGTTTAGCCTGAATGAGCAAGTGTTGAGTGAGCGGAGAACATTGCTGCTTTCAAGGGGCCTGGTCAGTCTGCCAGCCCCAACACCAGCAAACCTTACCTGGTCCAGTTAGCAGGCACATCCATTCACATAAGTAGAAACCAAGGCGTTCCATCTATACTTAAAGTATCTGGCATGTATCTTTTAACGCACATGTAAAGTTTGTTTCCCATTTAGAAAGTGGAAGTCTGCATCCTGGGCCTTACAGATGCCAACGGGTCTCCTCCAGCCCAGGGCTTTTGGTGGAGCACAGCCAGCTTAAGTGAGAAATTCTGTTTTCCTAACACCAAGGCCACAAACTGCCTCAGAGGCTAGTGCACCCGTGGGCAAACTACGGCCCGCGGGCCGGATCCGGCCCGTTTGAAATGAATAAAACTAAAAAAAAAAAAAACCGAACCCTTTTTTGTAATGATGTTTACTTTGAATTTATATTAGTTCACACAAACACTCCATCCATGCTTTTGTTCCGGCCCTCCGGTCCAGTTTAAGAACCCATTGTGGCCCTCGAGTCAAAAAGTTTGCCCACCCCTGGGCTAGAGGGTGGGACACCTGTCACCTCTATATCCAGGCTACCTCCTGACACTTTTTGTTATTTTCAGGTTTTTAAAACTATATTTAACTTATACCAGAGATAAGACTTTGCCATAGGTGTCCTTAAGGAACAAATTCCACAGAAGTGTTGGTGTGTTAAGAGTGAAGTGAAAACCACATAAGCCTGGTGCAACAAGCCCTCAGCAGGACCTCTGGTCTGATGTAGCATCCCCTGCTAGGAGTGTGCAGCTCGGGCTTGTGGCAGAGGCCTGCATAGGCTCCTCAGAGTGTGACTTAGCAGTTGTCCAGTAACAGAAATGACTCTATTCTCATCGATAATAAAGGTCGGCTGCCAGAGACAAGCCACCATGACCATGGGCCAGACTGAGAAGCAGACCTTCAGACGAGGAGGGGCCCAGAGTGGGCCTCTAATGGATCTGAAATCCTTTACTTATACTCTGACCAAGTACACACAACTGTCCATCGTGTCAGACCTGAGCATTTACTAGGAAAATAGTGTAAAAGATGAAAATGTAACCTGTCAGAATGTTTACCATCAACAAATAAACAAATGACAAGTGCTGGCAAGGATGTGGAGAAAAGGGAACCCTAGTACACTGCTGGTGGGAATGTAGACTGGTGCAACCAGTTCTAGATCCCCATTATGGAAAACTGTATGGAGTTTCCTCAAAAAATTAAATATGGAACTCCCATTTGACCTAGTGATCCCACTTCTAGGAATATATCCTAAGAAACCCAAAACACCAATCAGAAAGAATATATGCACCCCTATGTTCACAGCAGCACAATTTACAACAGCTAAGATCTGGAAACAGCCTAAGTGCCCATCAATAGATGAGTGGATAAAAAAGCTGTGGTACATTTATACCATGGAAAACTATGCAACAGTAAAAAAGAAGACTCTTGAGGAAAAACCAAGATGGCGGCATAGGTAAACACTGGAGATTGCTGCCTCGCACAACCACTTCAAAAATACAACTAAAAGACGGAACGGACCTCATCCAGAACCACAGGAAGGCTGGCTGAGTGGAAGTTCTACAACTAGGAGGAAAGAGAAAAGCATACCGAGACTCAGAGGAGGTGCAGTACGGAAGTAAAATACTAAGGTGCGGAGGTGCATGTGGAGCGGGCTGGCGGCTGAGGGCGCGGTTGTCTTTTTCAATCGGGTGGGAGTCTCAGGCTCTGAGCTCCAGTTCCGGGCGAGTCTCTGGGGACGCAGACTCAAACAGGAGAAGCGGGACTGTCTGGCATCGGTCGGAACTCGAGGGCAGCTTTCTCTCCGAGGTACTTGCAGCGGTTGCTGGGACACTGAGAGGCAGAGCCTCTGGGGACGGGACTGAGAGCAGACATAACTGCTCACTCCACTCGCCCTGTAGATCCCCTGGGACCCGCCCTGCCCAAGCCCTGCACAGAGGCATTTGCTGGATAGCCTCAGGCAAAGGCTAGATTAGCACCTCCCTAGAGGACAGAAGTTCTCCCACTGCAGACACAGCTGATTCTCAGCCAGTTGGCCTGGAGGTCAAAACCCCCCCAGTGTTACCGACAACAATCAAGGCTTAACTACAAGACTGCGCACAAAGACCACAAGGGGGTGCACCAAGAAAGCATAAAAAATGCGGAGACAAAGAAACAGGACACAAATGA
>NW_005370944.1:44827-52018 GCF_000412655.1 Myotis brandtii | reverse complement strand
GAAATAAGCCAGTCAGAGAAAGACAAGTATCACATGATCGCACTCATATGTGGAATCTAAGTAACAGAATAAACCGAAGGAACAGAGTAGATCCAGAGACATGGAAGCATGAAACAGAGTGCGGAATCTCAGAGGGAAGGTGGGGGAGAGTGGGTGGGTGGGAGGTAATCAACCAAAGATCTGGTATGCATATATGCATAACCCATGGACACAGACAATAGGGTGCTGAAGGCTTGGGGTGGCGGTAGGGGGTCAATGGAGGAAAAAAGGGGACACATGTAATACTTTCAACAATAAAGAATTATTTTAGCCCTAGCTCGTTTGGCTCAGTGGATAGAACGTCAGCCTGTGGACCAAAGGGTCCAGGGTTCGATTCCTCTTAGAAGCAAGAGTAGCCTGGCCGGTGTGGCTCAGTGGTCGAGTGTTGACCCATGAACCAGGAGGACACAGTTCAATTTCCAGTCAGGGTACATGCCTCCTCCCTGGCCAGGAGGCAACCAATCGATGTGTTTCTCACACATCAATGTATCTCCTTGTCTTTCCCTTTCACTTCTATTCTCCCTAAAAATCAATGGAAGAGTATCCTTGGGTGAGGATTAACCAAAAAAATAAAAATAAATAAATAAAATAAAATAAAAATTATTTTAAAAAAACCACAATGTAATAAGTGTTATTTATAAAACAGAGCATTTATTTTAAAAATTAATTCCTACTTTAGATGAATGGATTAATTCCTACTATGATGAATGCCTTCCTTTCCTTTCCAGTCCTATCCGTGTACTCTTATCACTTTATGGAAAACCTCATTTGAGGATGCTATTAAAAGCAAGGACTTGGCAGATGAAATCACCTATCACCTGACTTGTTACAGATCCTGCAGAAAGCAAAAGGCTCAAAGGTAATCCAACCAAAAACCGGAAAAAGAGATTACTGTAATTTATAGCCCAAAATAAAAATTTTCTTCCTCTGGGGAAAAAAAAAAGACAAAAAGTGTCTAGAGCTTGAACATCTCCAGTGCTGTGGCATAATAAAAGTGCTGATTTGGAACGCCACCTAAACATGAAGTTAAATACACCATTAGGTGGACAAAGGTCTAAACAAAGCCTCTTAGAAGCAAGAGTAGCCTGGCCGGTGTGGCTCAGTGTTTGAGTGCTGACCCATGAACCAGGAGGACACAGTTCAATTTCTAGTCAGGGTACATGCCTGGTTGCAGGCTTGATCCCCAGTAGGGGGCATGCAGGAGGCACCCAATAGATGATTTTCTCTCATCATTGATGTTTCTGTCTCTCTCCCTCTCCTTTCCTCTCTGAAATAAAATACACACGCACAAACACACACACACACACACACACACACACACACACATATATGACAAGGTATTGACAAACATGTGAAGAAATTGGAACTCTCATATAAAATGGTGCAGTCACTTAGAAAAATAGTTTGGCAGTACGCAAAAGATTAAACATAGAATTACCTAGTAATTCCACTCGCAGGTATATATCCAAGAGAAATGAAAACATGACCATGCAAAAACTTGTAAATGAATGTTTAGAGCAGGTCATGATAGCCAAAAAGTGGAAATAACTTAAATGGCCATCAACTGATGAATGAATAAAGAAAATGTGTTCACAAAAATGAACACATGCTACAACATAGATGAACTTTGAAAACATCATGCTGAGTGAAAGAACTGACACACAAAAGGACACATCTTGTATGATTCCAATTATATGAAATGTCCAGAATAGGCAAATCCATAGAAACAGAAAGGAGATATAGGTGATTGCTAGGGCTGGGGAAAAGGAGGAATGGAGATGGACTGCTAATGGGGATGAGGTTTCTTTGGGGATGATGAAGATGGTCTGGAATGGTGATGGTTGAACATCCCTATGAATACACTAATAAACACTGAATTGTACACTATAAATGTGTGAATTACATGGTAGGTGAATTATATCTCAACTAGAGGCCTGGTGCATGAACTTCGTGCACTGGGGGGGGGGGCATGTCCCCTCAGCCTGGCCTGCGCCCTCTCACAGGACCCCTAACTCCTTACCACCCGCTGCTCCTTACTCCCGCTGCTCCTTACCGCTTGGCTCGCTGCTCCTTAGTGCTGCCATGGAGGTGGGAGAGGCTCCCGCCACTGCCGCTGTGCTCGCCAGCTGTGAACCCGGCTTCTGGCTGAGCAGTGCTCCCCCTGTAGGAGCGCACTGACCACCAGGGGGCAGCTCCTGCATTAAGCGTCTGCCCCCTGGTGGTCAGTGCGCATCATAGTGACTGGTTGTTCTGGTCGTTCCGCCTTAAATGGTCTCTTAGGCTTTTATTATATAGATGTAGCTATTTAAAACAGTTGTAGCCCTAACCGGTTTGGCTCAGTGGATAGAGCGTCAGCCTGCGGACTGAAGGGTCCCAGGTTTGATTCCGGTCAAGGGCATGTACCTTGGTTGTGGGCACATTCCCAGTAGGGGGTGTGCAGGAGGCAGCTGATCGATGTTTCTCTCTCATCGATGTTTCTAACTCTCTATCCCTCTCCCTTCCTCTCTGTAAAAAAATCAATAAAATATATTTTTAAAAAAACAAAAAAAACAGTTGTAGCAGCTAATACTCATGGGGCATTTATTACAGGCTCTGGGCTAGGTATTTAAGGTACACTACCTCATTTAATCCTCCTAACAATTCTATGAGATAGATACTATTACTATACCCCATTTTACAGATAAGAAACCTGGGAGACTTAGAGTGGTTAAGTAACTTGCTCAAGGTCAACAAAGAGCCTGGCTTTGAGGTCAGGTCTATGTGACCTCAGAGTTTAAACCCTTAATCACTTCTCATAGTGCCTCTTCTATCCAATCTACTGCTAAATTCTGTCCATTCTTCCTGGCAACATTTTGACATTTCTCATACTCATGACCTCATTTCCTTCCCATCTTCATTGCCTATCATCAGACTGTTTTAGCAAACCTAAACTCCCTACCCTAGTCTTTCTCTTCCAGACCCTTTGACACATTTATGAGGGTGTCTTCACATGAAGTTCCAGCTTTGTCTCTGGGTCAAAAATTTTCAGTGGTTCCCACAATCTAAAACACAATCAATACCCCTGCACATATTTCTACCATATTCCTTCCTCTCACCCTATGCTGCCCCATTCTCATCACTCCTGAACACACCATATACCCCTCTCCCACCTCTGGGCTCTTGCTTAGCCTGTTCCTGCTACCTGAGATGCCCTGCACCTCTGCCTATCAATGTCCTATCCATGTTTCAAAGCTGGCTCCTTGTTTACTAACTTTTTCTCAATTTCACAACCCTGCCTCCTTGCCTGTTAGAACTTAATCTCACTTTCTTACAGCAAAAAAACATATTCTAGTTATTCCAGGAGTATAAGGGTTATTTCTGACCCATGTCTACCTTCCCACAGCATTGCCTAGCATAACACAGGGCCTTCAACAATGCTTACTGAACAGAACTGTCATAGAAGATGTTATCTGGGCTGTATTGGGGGCAAAGAAGAAAGATGGGAGTATGTGAACCCAGGAACCATATTCTAAAGATGGGAGAAGATTCTGAGGTGACAAGACACATAGACTATGGAAAGGATACAATAGCAGGGTAGGACCCACTCTAGGACCCATATCCTGCCTTCTGGAATACCTGGACTGCCTAGAGCACTGGACAGTCTCCATGCCTGCTTCCCCTATGGTCCCACAAGCCACATTGGTTTCCTCTGTGGAACCAACAGGGCAATTAGTTAAGTTTGTATAGTGATCTGTTATTTCATGGTCTCAGCCCCACATGGCCCAACTAGGTGGCCTGGGTGGCTATGCAGGCTCCTTATACTCAAGGGCAGCTACACTTCCCATTTCCTACCACCTGAATGTGAAGATCCAACACTGCCATCTTAGTCCTCTGCTTGGGAAAGATTACCAATCTGGGAGGTGTGGTGGGGCAGTGCTGGGCTGGACAGGTCCGATCCAGAACAGCTATGCAATGACTATTAAAGAAGTGACAAGTGCCTGGAGTCCATTAGTATATCAGTAGTGAGCCAGGGGTAAGGGTTTCCAAACTCACTATTCACAGTACCCATCAGTGAGCCCTGGTCGGCACAGGGCACTCTTCATGTCTTCTCTGCATCTGTAAACTTCCTGAACATCAGCATTTTCTTTTCAGTTTCCATTCCTTTTTCCTGCCTCCTCCTCTCTTTATGGCAACATTTATTTCAGTGGGGGCTGAATGCATAGTAAAGGGAGTGGGACTAGCTGGGCCTAATCTCTGGAATACTCACTTGATTAGCATAGCGTTTTGGTAACTTCTTGCCAGTGTCAATGTCCATTTCTTCATCATATTTCTTATCTTCTTCCTCACTCTCCATCCCTGTCCAGTCATCTTCAGCCAGTCTTCTGGCATGATTCACATAATCCAGCCGCTTGCTAGAGAAAGAAAAGGCATAAGCAGAAGTGAAAATTTTAAAACGACAGCTTCTAGGGCTTTCTGCTTTAAACATTTTATGAGGAGCAGCTAGGCCTTTCTCCAGCTCCTAATTTTCAAAAACAATCATTTAGTTTACAATTTAATAACTTATTTATTTCCCTCTATCGTTATCTTCCTCTTTTTTAAAAAAATATATTTTTATTGATTTCAGAGAGGAAAGGGGAGAGAGAAACATCAATGATGAGAATCATTGGTTGGCTGCCTCCTACATGCCCCACACTGGGGATGAGCCTGCAACCAAGGCATGTACCCTGATGGGAATCGAACCATGACCTCCTGGTTCATAGGTTGATGCTCAACCACCGAGCCACGCCGGCCAGGTATTATATTCTTCTTTTTTTAAAAAAAATTACAGCCCTAACCGGTTTGGCTCAGTGGATAGAGCATCGGCCTTCGGACTCAAGGGTCCCGGGTTCGATTCCGGTCAAAGGCATGTACCTTGGTTGTGGGCACATCCCCAGTGGGGAGTGTGCAGGAGGCAGCTGATCGATGTTTCTCTCTCATCGATGTTTCTAACTCTCTATCCTTCTCCCTTCCTCTCTGTAAAAAATCAATAAAATATATTTTTTTAAAAAATTACATATTGTACAAAGTTTGGGAAATGAGAAGGAAGAACAGTAATCTTTGGAACCTAATTGTTCCAAAGTGATTTGTAAAGTAGCCCTGGCCCAATAGCTCACTTGGTTAGAATGTCATCCTGATACACCAAGGTTGCAGGTTTGATCCTTGTACAAGAATCAACTAAGAGATCAAGCACTGAGGCAGTGAGACCAACTCAGCTGGTTGTTTTTTTTTAAATATATTTTTATTGATTTTTTACAGAGAGAAAGGGAGAGAGATAGAGAGTCAGAAACATCGATGAGAGAGAAACATCGACCAGCTGCCTCCTGCACACTCCCTACTGGGGATGTGCCCGCAACCAAGGTACATGCCCTTGACCGGAATCGAACCTGGGACCTTTCAGTCCACAGGCCGACGCTCTATCCACTGAGCCAAACCGGTCTTGGCTCAGCTGGTTTTTTCTCAAACACACGTGTTCATGCACATAAAGGTGCACATGAGAGAGGGCATATGCAAGCACAATGGTCTTTTATTTCAAGAGTAGTGCCCTGGTGCACAGATTCATGCACATTGAAGGGAAATTAATTAGAAGGTGGCTGGCAGGGTGGGACTAGGCAAGATAGGCCAGACACACCTGGGGTGGCGCCATGGCTCAGTGTCTGCAGAGTGAGCGGGGTCCCTCGGCCTGGTCTGTGGGGATCGGGCCGAAACCAGCTCTCCAACATCCCCCTAGGGGTCCTGGAGTGCGAGAGGGCAGTTCTCGGGTGATGCACCCCGGAATTGGGCTTCCTCCTCTCTGGTTCCGGAGTGCGTCACCAGAGAATAAGACACCGCAGCTCAGCAGCTCCTGCCCCCTGGTGGTCAGTGCGCATCATAGCTACCGGTCAGACGATCACTTAGCCTTTTATATCTACCTCAACGCAGGAGCTGCCATGACTCGGACTGGCCATTTAAAAAGAAACGGCACTGCGGACCTGGTGCCCACAAAGCAACACTTGGCTCCCCCCAAGTGGGACACGGGCCCTGCCACCACCCTAGAGTGACAGCCCATCAAATTGCAGCCAACGCTGCTGAGACCCCATGGTGCCAAATGCGGCCCACAGCCCAGCCCGAACCAGAAATGGTCGCTGTGGGTGCCGGGTAATGACATCACGTAGCAACGCCCGGCTTCCTCTCCCTAGCGACAACTAGCCTCCTTGGAGTTTCTTCAGCCCAGGAACACGACTTGCTTTATAGCCAGCTGCAAACATTTCACACTTTAACCAAATGTCTGTGAAGCGTTTTCCCGTGCCTCATCTCATTTGATCCTCACAGAAGTCCTGGAGTAGGAGACTCGGTGGAATCTTATTTTTATTAGCCAGAAAACAGAGATTTAGAAAGTTTAGAAACTTGACCTGACTGAAAAGAAGAAATGGTGAAACTTGAAAATGACTTCAGGTTTTCTCACTGTGCAGAATATAGTCAAACACTGCTGCAGTTAAATATTTTACCCTTTGTTCTCCCTGCATGAGCTACAATAATAATCTGCTTTGTGTTAATATTTACTGCTGTGTTGCTGACAATGACCTGAAAGAGAAGTTGGGGTGCTTCACTAGGCCGGAAAAAGTTTAGCTACATCAGAAAGCAGGTCTAATTAAGCATGTTTATTCTATATATATAAAAGGCTAAGTTGACTTGTGCATGCGCAATACATATAAAAGCTCTTGCTGGCACTAATCTGTCATTGTCGATTGTGAATTTGGTTGACACTTCTATTATAGAGAAAGGGTGAATAGCAATATTAAAACATTTCTTCTAATTAATTTCCTTTCAATGTGCACGAATCCATGCACCGGGCCTCTAGTATATAGATAAGAGCTGGAGTGCTTGTACATGTACAAAAGGATGCATTTCTGTGGTTATTTCCCAAGCATTGTTTTAAGCACAAGAGAAGGAAACTAAAAAAACAAAAACAAAAAACCTGCCCAGCCCGTGTGGTTCAGTGGTTGAGCATCGACCTATGAACCAGGATCACGGTTCAATTCTTGGTCAGGGTTGCAGGCTCGATCCTCAGTAGGGGGCATGCAGGAGGCAGCCAATCGATGATTTTCATTGATGTTTCTCTTTCTCTCCCTTCCTCTCTGAAATCAATATATATAT
>NW_005370944.1:41222-44698 GCF_000412655.1 Myotis brandtii | reverse complement strand
CTGATCAATGATTCTCTCATCATTGATGTTTCTATCTCTCCCTCTCCCTTCCTCTCTGAAATCAATAAAAATATATTTAAAAAAAAAAAAGAGAGAGAGAGAGAGAGAGAGAGAGAAGAAATTACCCATATGCTCGTCAGTAGGGGACTGCTTTGATTATTATATCATGAACTGTCCATTCAATGGAATACCTGGAACTTAACGATATAGAATTTCTGCAAAGAAACATTGTTAGCTAAATGTTCAGAACAGTATACTTAAAAAAAAAAAAAAAAGGTTGCAGGCCAGGTAGCTCTTAGTCACCAAAAGGGTATGGATTCCATTTCCGGTCAGGGACTATACCAGTCGATGTTTCTCCTTTCATGGATGTTTCCCTCTCTTTCTCTCTCCTTTCCTCTCTCTCTCTAAAATCAATAAAAAAAAAACATATCCTCAAGGGAGGATTTAAAAAAAAGGTCAGCCCTAACTGGTTTGGCTCAGTGGATAGAGCGTCAGCCTGCGGACTGAAAGGTCCCAGGTTCGATTCCGGGCAAGGGCATGTACCTTGGTTGCGGGCACATCCCCAGTGGGGAGTGTGCAGGAGGCAGCTGATCGATGTTTCTCTCTCATCAATGTTTCTAACTCTCTATCCCTCTCCCTTCCTCTCTGTAAAAAAAATCAATAAAATATATTTTAAAAACGTCATCACACTTGGTCATTTTGCAGAGAATATCTTTGAAAGGATACCTAAGAAACTAATAATATGAGATAAACTGAATAGCTAAGGGGAAAGAATTAGGAGGAAGACTTTTCACCAATTATTTTGCAACAGGTAATATATCCATTACATGTATTCATAGTTCAAAATTTGAAATATGTAAATTATAGTGTTTTTTTTTGTTTAAGAGGGGGCATGGGGTGATCTGAGAAGGTAATCTGCAAGCAACCCAGAGGCCACAGGGAACCATTTCTGCTAAATACATGCAGTGATGCAACACTGGGCAAAATGCAGATGGTACAGAAACTGTGCAGCTGTTAATAGCTCCTCTTGATTTTCAATTCCTTAATTGATTACCCAGAAGAGACCATGTTGCACTGAGAATAAAAGGACAGGCCTTGCCTTCAGAGAAGCATAGCCTCAAACATTCCTATCCTGCTCTCTTTTCCTGTATGCTCATATTGGCACTGAGAATTACATGTATGGAAGACATTTCCTCAAGTTCCCTGTGGAATTATTTGTTTGGAGCTCCCAAGGTCTCTACAAAAACATCTGGGCTGCAGGCAGACAGGAAGACCACACCAAGGCCAGAATTCAGAATGTGGGAGAAGCTACACAGGGAATGTGGGGAGTGGAAGTCTGGGCGTGACTTTCTCAAGTCCATAAATTACAAAGCTCAGTACTGCTGCCAGGAAAAAAAAATTAACCAAATAACTGAAGTTTTACTTTCAAACTTCCTCATCTTTTTTCTAAGCTCTGGGTGTAAAAGACATCTACCTCTGCCAGGATTCATTCCTCCCAACCTTGTGGATAAGATGATCAACCTACAAAGGGTCTACTTTGAAGAGGGTTCTGTAGAAGCAAGCCTAGAGCTTTCTGAACTGTTCACAATGCCCAGCCTGGAGAAAAAAGCCAGGGAGTCAAAGCATCCCTTACAATTTCTGCCGTTCCAATAACTGCTGACGCCGCTCACTCTGCTCCAGGGAACTGTACTTGGACTTGTACTGGGACAGGCGAGGGTGTGGGGCAGCTGTGCTATTCAGATCTTGAGACACAGAAAAGCTACTAGCCAGGGCTTGACTCAGTTCTTCCATTTTCCCTACAAAGGAAAATATAAGAAGATGGTTCATTCATTTTATATTACCTCCTGTATACAGGCAGTTATAACATGGTATCTACATTGCTAAAAAACTTAATCCAAAATCATAATGGTTTCCTGGGAAAAATGAAAGTTAAAGGGTAAAAGAGTTACAGATGAGCAATTACGGTATTTCCTGCAGATATTTTAATAATGATCCTTCTGATAGCTCTGAGTGTATAGATATAACCTTAAACATTAGCCACTAAGCAATTTCACCTTGTGATTCAATCTAACTTTTGCTCTTTGCCACCCATTACCAAGTGTCCTGTCATTAATTCCTTCTTACCATACATAACCAGTGATGTGATCAAGTACCTAACTTTTTCCTGAACAGCTCTAAGTAGTCATTACTCATTAACTAATAAAACTTTCTGATGCAGTTTATCCAATTGGTTGTTTAATTCTCTAATAAATGCCAACCCATATTAAGAAAATTTAGCTCCAGGAAAAATACTGGTTCTGGGGCCCCTGCAGGAAGATAAGAGAAGCCAAAAACCCAAATCTAGCAGTTACTTTCTCATTTTATAGTTTGTTTTGTTTGGAGTGGGCCAAAGGAAGTTTTCAGAACTACCTACTTCGGACTCAGTTAAAAAATGATAGCTAAAAAAAGCAAAAAAAAAAAAAGCTAGAATGTGGAAGGTTGTCTACCAGCTAATACCATGTGCTTTAGAAATGTGAAGGACTGACATGTGGTACCTTTGGGAGAACAGAGAGTAGATGTCATACTGGAGAAAGACTACCCAGGTAAGCCCTAAAGAATTAAAGTGGAGAGAAGGAGGTGAATTCACACTTCACTCTTCTGTGAATAAAGGTATGGAGTGGAACAGGAGCTTACCCAAAGGTTAAAGGTGTGCCTCAGAAGAAAAGGGAAACATCTGAGAGACAGCTGGACAGTGGGCACCACAGTGCTTCAGGTTCACCTCAGCGTAGGTCCCACTGCTCTGAGCACCAAAACCAGCAGGTTCATTCCAGAGCCTCTAGAGTTAAAAATAGACCTTATGGGCCTCTACTTGGCAATGAGTTACTTTCCATTGCACACTTGAGGTCAGATTTTCTTTTCTTAATTTACAGCATTAGATTTTTTAATTTGAAAGGAACTTTCAAAAATTGTGATTAAAAACTCAAGTTACCATCTTAACCACTTTAAGTGCACAATTCAGTAGTGTTTAGTGCATTCACATTGTTGCTCAATCAATTTCCAGAAATCTTTTTCATCTTGCAAAATGTACAGGAAAGGAACTCTTTTTTACTTAAGATTAACATAGCAATACTTGATTTGAGGCTCGTCTTAACACACATAATGCCACCAGGGTGGCCATTTGCGGCTGAGGCTAGGTGATGAGTACTTGGAATCCGTAATGACGAGCTACTTTCTGTACGTTTGTGTAAGTCTGAACACTTCCATAATATAATTTGTGGGTTTCTGCTCTTCTGGGAAGCACAAAAAATCGTAATCGCAGCTTTGGATACTGGGGAGGCTCTCTACGCTGTTCCTGGCTGCCTCCGGCTCTTTGAACCCATTCCTCCATGGGTGCAGTCGTTTAGGGTTCTCACCTCGGCACGGTTGGCTTCCTGCGCCAGCGGCGTCTGCGCCCTACTAACTCCCAAACCTCCGACCCCCCCCCCCCCCGCACCCGC
>NW_005370944.1:35998-40680 GCF_000412655.1 Myotis brandtii | reverse complement strand
CCCAAGCACCGCTCCTGCGCGCCTGGCGCCCACAGGAGGCGCCCCACTCGGTCCCGGCTTTCTGGGCCCTCCAGGCCTGGGTCCCGCTTCAGACCCGCTGTGAGCGCGCTGGGCGCTCCCACAACCCGCCCCTCTCCGCGGTCTCTGAATGGCTCCCTGCTCCCTTCACACCCTCTCCCGCTTGCGGGAGCCACGCTGGAACCCGGCCTCATTACACCGGGTTTGCTCCAACTGGGAGGCTCCCTTTCTTACTCCGTGGTGGGCGCCGAAGAAGGCTGATTCCTGCTTAAGTAGTAAGCATCAAGAACAAAGTGTTAGGGGCAGAAATAGAATAATGGGGACTAGCAGTAGTTACAAGAAATATTAATCATGCTCTGTTAACTGATTGTTCCGTTCTGATTTAAGAAAGCACATTCGTGCCTTGGCCGGTTTTGCCCAGTGGATAGAGCATGGGCCTGCAGACTGAAGGGTCCTGGGACCGATTCAGGTCAAGGGCACCTACGGTTGCAGGCTCCTGGCCCTGGTCGGGGGCCATGCAGGAGGCAACCAATCGATGGTGTTTCTCTCTGTCTCTCCCTCTCCCTTCCTCTCTGTAATCAATAAAAATATATTTAAAAAACAACAAATAGAAATACTACTTATTGAATGTTTACATTGACCAGACACTGCCTCACATACATTATCTCACTTAATCTGCAAATAACACAAGAAGAAACTAAAGCTCAGAGAGGTTAGGTAACTTTCCTGTCACACAACTTTTGAGCCAAATATTTGAATTTGCTAAATATTTGACCTAGAAAATGGATATTGCTATCCTACAGAAAGAAAATATACAAAGTTGGCACATTTGAGTCCAAGGTATGGATAAAAAAAGGGGGGTTCTATGGAAGGTCACCTCACAGGTGATCTGATCACAAATTCCCAACGGGGCAGGTCATTGTGGGTAGTCTTGCTCCAGGCCTATAACTTCCTTATGAAAGGTTTTAAACTAGCCCTGTCATTTGTTCTTACGCATTTAGGTTAACACACCTTTGAAATGACAGAAGTAGCCCTAGCAGGTTTGGCTCAGAGGATAGAGCATCGTCCTGTGGACTGAAGGGTCTCCGGTTCGATTCCGGTCAAGGGCACATGCCTGGGTTGCGGACTCGATCCCCAGTATGGAGCATGCAGGAGACAGCCAATCAATGATTATCTCTCATCATTGATGTTTCTATCTCTCCCTCTCCCTTCTCTGAAATCAATAAAAATATATTTAAAAAAAAGAAATGACAGAAGTAATATCCTTTGAAGAAGGAGTATGTTCCCTCAAGAGCACATAATCTTCTTAACTATCCTGTAATCCAATCCCAGCCTTGCTTTCTCCAATCTTCCTTACATCCCCGCCTTAATTTCAAATGCATAAAAGAAGATGTGAAGTGTTATTCTCAGGAGCTTTTGAGATCTTGCTTCCTGCATATGTGGTCAGTTTGGCTCAAATAAACTCTTATGAAAATTTCTCTGCAGGTTTGTATATCTCTTACCTGGACAGATAACAACAACAAAAAAAGCACAGGCAACAAAATTAAAATAGATAAATTGAGCATCAAATTAAAGACTCTTGTACATCAAAGGACATTATCAAGAGTGAACACACAACTTACAGAATGGAAGATAATATTTGCAAATCAAATATCTGACAAAGGACTAATATCCAGGACATATAAAGAACTACAATTGGCTTGGTTGGTGTGACTCAGTGGTTGAGCATTGACCTATGAGCCAGGAGGTCACTGTTCGATTCTCAGGGCATATGTCTGGGTTGCAGGCTGATACCTGGTGTGGGGCATGCAAGAGGAAGCCAATCAATGATTCTCTTATCATTGATGTTTCTATCTCTCTCCCCTTCTTCCTTCCTCCCTGAAATCAATAAAAATATTTAAAAAATAACATAAAATAACAAATATTGGTGAGGATGTGCAGAAATTGGAACCCTCAGGCATTGTTGGTGGAAATATAAAATGGTTCAGCCACTATGGAAAACAGTATGATGGTTCCTCAAACAATTAAACATAAAATTACTATATGATCCAGCAATATCACTTCTGAGTTTACAGTTATGGATGAAAAAGGGGTCTGTAATAACACTGAGAAGTCCATTCAGGGAAAGTAAACTCACAGAGTGATCTGATCATAAATTCCTAACTGGAAAGGTCAGAGTGTCTAATCTCATTCTCAGGAGTGTTTGAGATCTTGCTTCCCAGCAATTGTCATCAGTTTGGCTCTGTCGGGGAGCACAGGTGACTTGTTTGGAAAGTTTGTAAGGAGAAAAATTCCGAAAAAAGGAGTGGGCTGAAGGCAGCCTACCCTGTTTATCAGAATTCCTACTTAGGGGAGTTTGGCCGAAGGTGGCTACCCCTAATTGTTCCTTGACCTTTCCAAACAAGTGTGTGTACCTTGGGTGTTTACTAGAATCTTTATGCTTAATCTTTAGGTGTCCTTGCTTAAAGGACATTGTAGACACATGTGTCCTCCCAAGATTACTTACCCTACTGATTGTATCTAAAAGATAAACTTTATCTCAAACTGCTTTTACAATAAAAGCCTGAAGAGGCAGGCAATCAAGGCTGTCTGGTTCCTTTAGCCAGGCAGTCCCTTAGCCCTTTCTTTCACAGCAATCCTGTGTCAGAGTAATCATTCATCTATAGCTCAGGGTCTGCTGGTCAGCCCTGGCAAAGTGGTACCCCACGTGAGGACCAAGGAATGCAACCAGACACGGCGGAAACGAAGAGTAAGAAAACGAAGACTAACTGCGCAGTAAGTCATTGGAGCCAGCTTGGAATTGCCAAGTTTGAGGGTATGTTTTTCAGCTAAGGTTTCACAATAGGACAGCAGGTGTCCACTGAGTAACAGATTTCTTTGTTACTTAAACAGTTATTAAAAGCCAATGGTGCCTTGTTTATAGAAGAACAATTAAAGAGCCTGTTGCAGACTGTCCGGTTTACTAGAGGCCCAGTGCACGGATTTGTTCACTGGTGGGGTCCCTTGGCATGGCCTGCGGGGATCAGGCCGAAACTGGTAGTCCAACGCCGCCTGCTGCTCCTGCCTGCCACTCCTGCTTATATCAGCCCTGCTGTGCCTGCTGCCACCGCCACTCAGTAGGCTCGCTGCTGCTCCGCTGCAGTCTCCGGGCTGCTGCGACCAGCCATGAGCTCTGCCTCTGGCGCCCGTTGGTCAGCTGAGTGGAGCTCTCACTGTGGGAGTGCACTGACCACCAGGGGGGCAGCTCTTGCGTTGAGCGTCTGCCCCCTGGTGGTCAGTGCACGTCATGTCAACCAGTCGAATGGTCGCTTAGGCTTTTATCCTATACTAGAGGCCCAATGCACAAAATCGTGCAAGGGGCTTGGCCCTCACAGCCGTGGTAGCTGCCTCGACCCTCACAGCCCCAGCTTTGTTCAGAAGGACATCCAGAAGGTCGTTTGGCTGTTCAGTCTAATGAGCATATTACGTTTTTATTATTATAGACTAGGGGCCCAGTGCATGAATTCATGCACCTTGAAAGGAACTGTGGGCTGTAAGTGTGTGGTGGACAGAGGGGTAGGTCTCGGCCCATCCTTCACTCCCTTGCCTGGCCCCTCCAGCCTTGGCCCCTGGTCCCCTCTTGGGAGGACACGTGTCTGCGGGTGCAGAGCAATTGGGGCTGGCACCAGCAGCAGGTGCAAGCAGGGCTGATGCCGTCAGTGGGTGAGAGCAGTGGCTGCTGCCCCGATCACCCCTCAGGAGCAGGGGGAGGTGGAGAAGCCCTGAGGGGCGATTGGGACCGGCAGCTGCCACTGGCACCCGCTGATGGTGCCGAGGGATTGGGGCCAGCACTGGGTGCCGGCAGCAGGTGTGAGCGGTGGCTCTGGTGCCGGCAGCGGGTGTGAGGGGTCCGGCGCCAGCAGTGGGTGCGAGTGCTGGGCAGGACCACAGCATGCAGGAGCAAAGAATTTTCAGTAACCACCAGAGGCTCGCCCCAATGACAGCGACCAGCATCCCGCCTTGGTCTGGCGCCTTTGCTCACCTGCTCCACCATCCTGCTGCGGCCGATGCCTGCCATGTTCCGCGCACCCACTGGTGGTCAGTGCACATTATAGTGACTGGTTGTTTGGTTGTTCCGCCGTTTGGTCTATTTGCATATTTGGGTTTTATATATAAACTAGGGGCCCAGTGCACAAAAATTTGTGCACTCGGGGGGGAAGGGGGGGTTCCTCAGCCCGGCCTGTGCCCTCTCGGAATCTGGGACCCCTTAGGGGATGTCTGACTGCTGGTTTCAGCCCGATACCCTCAGGCCAGACCAAGGGACCCCACCGGTGCACAATTCCGTGCACTGGGCCTCTAGTATGCATATAAGATCTTTAGTTAATTTCTTCCCACCCACCTTCCTCCCCCTTCCCTCTGAGATTCACCAGTCTGTTCCATGTTTCCATACCTCTGCATTGAGCATCTGACCCCTGGTGGTCAGTATGCATCATAGCTACTGGTCAAATGGTCGAATGGTCAATTGGTCGAATGGTCGATTAGGCTTTTTTTAAAAATATATTTTATTGATTTTTCACAGAGCGGAAGGGAGAGGGATAGAGAGTTAGAAACATCAATGAGAGAGGAACATCGATCAGCTGCCTCCTGCACACCTCCTACTGGGGATGTGCCCGCAATCAAGGTAC
>NW_005370944.1:30775-35026 GCF_000412655.1 Myotis brandtii | reverse complement strand
GGCCGCCATCTTGGCTGACAGTTAATTTGCATATCTCCCTGATTAGCCAATGGGAAGGGTAGCGGTCGTACGCTAATTACCATGTTTCTCTTTTATTAGTGTAGACTAGAGGCCTGGTGCATGAATTCATGCATGGGTGGGGTCTGGCCAGAGGCCCCCATTGGCCACTGGCTGGCCCCCGATCAGGGTGATGAACTCCTTTAGCTTTTTCTTATCTGTGAAGCTTTTTATCTGGCTTTCAATTCCAAATGAGCTTTGCTGGGTAGAGAAGGGTGTGGCAAGAAATATTCAAAGCGAGGAAGAGCAAGGACCTGCAGCCAGGGTGACCTTCCTTTTGAAAGGACATGTCTGCTCCGGGCCAAGGGTTTGGTCTCCATGAAACCCGGGTCAGTCTTTGCATCGGGCAAGTGGAATCGCTGAGGCCTATTTGAGAGTCGCCATGGCTGGGAGCGTGATCTCAGAACAGTTAAAAACATGTTCGTGAAGGGATGTTATGGGTTCTCATCAAAAAGCCCACACGTGTCTGCTACACCAACAGGGTTGCTTTAACACGGAAGCCTCCATCCACAAGCCCACCCACCTCCAGGAGCTGGCGGGAGGTTGAAAATGGCCGTGGGTAGATGAGGCCGGTGCCAGGCGACCTGGCAGGTGTCAGCGGCTCGGCCATCTAAGCCCCAGGTGCGGGGAGAACAGGCTCTGACATCACCACCGCGTGGAGGATTTGATGGCAGTGGCAGCAGCTTCAGAGCTTGTTGCTATTTTGTTTTATTTATATCTCCTATTCCCTTTAAACCTCTCCAGGTTGCGTTCATTCGAGAGAGGAGCAGCCTTTGCAGCCTCCTCGGTGGAGAGCAGGCCTTTGATCTGGGTTCACACACAGTCAGAGTCCTGTTTAGAAACACGTGTAGGTCTTGCATTGTTTGCTCTATTACCGATAAAGAGGGTTTTAGATTCTGGCACATAAATATGTTTCCTGCTTATCCACTAGGGCAGGAGGCTGAGCGCAGCACAGGAACAGCCACAGTTCTTCACTCCTTCACAGGCCTCCATCCAAGGGCGGCGATGCAGGCGCTTCACACACGGAGGGGGACGGGGAGCAGGATTGGGCAGCCCTGCTTTTCCCAGACCTTCTGTCTCAGTCCCAATCTTCCCGCTCCAGGTCTGGAGCATCTTCCTTTTGAGGCGGATTCAGGCGCTGTTTTCCGTGTGGGTGGTCAGCATGGGGGTGTTCCTGTATCAGTCTTCCTTCGGCATTGCGGTGGAGGGTGGGAGGGGGACAGCATGAAAGTGCAAACACAACCCATGGGGACTCCTCGCTGAGCACCTTCTGTATACCTGGTGGGCGTCTCCCCTCAGAAGTGGTGCTCCCTGTGTCTGCGACCAGCAGGTGGAGGGGGGAGGGGGGCAGGTCAGGCTGGTTGGCTGCCACAGTGCCCTCATAGCCACAGTGTCAGCAAGTGGGGCAGAGTACCTGGGACCCTGGATTCCCTCTGGGGATTGCAGAACCGCCCCCTCCCTTTGTTCTCCCATTCTCCGTGGAGGGGGCTGTTGGCAGACGGCCGAACAGATGGATCCACGATCAGACCTACGGCTCTCCAGGGAGGTTTCCTGACCCCTCTGCAACCCCCGCTCACCTGAAGCCCCTAAAATAGTCAGGGTGCCCAGTGCTCGGAAGCTCCCGTGAGCTCGTGGAGGCGGGCCCTTGGTCATCAGTTTTTATTTTTTTACTACATTTCTTCCGTGTGCAATGATCACACTTCGTCTGGAGCGGGGCGTGCTCGAGTGACCTTGTGGAGCGTCTATGGAGGGGACAGTGCCCTAGGCCAAGTTCCAGGAGGCTGGCAGTGCTGTTGGGATCATGCCAGCAGCGCTGGTCCGTTGGTGCCTTGCCTGTCCTCTTGAGATTGCACCTGCAGGACTACTAAGGGAGCCAATCCCCAGTTCCGCTCTGCCTCCGCCACTGATTGATTGGAGTCTGAAGGCCGGGAGGAGGGACCAAAAGGTCTGCCTTTCAGCTGATGGGCAGTCACCGCTGCCACTGATTGATCAGCTCCCGCTCCCTCAGCTCCCTAGCCTGGTGTTCAGGCTAGCCTTTTGGACATTATGGACCCTGGGTTTTTATATATTAGGATAGAAGATATATAAAGCCTAAGCGACTGTTATGACCTAACAACTGAACAACTGGTCGCTATGACATGCACTGACCACCAAGGGGCAGATGCTCAACGCTGGAGCTGACCTCTGGTGGTCAGTGCGCTCCCACAGCCAACCTCACGCAGCCCCTCCCCCCACCCAACTGGCCCCCACATCGGCCCTGATTGGGGGGCTGGCTGGCCAACTTCCTGAGGTCCCTCCTCCTAACCAGCAGACCCCCCAATAGGCCTCGATCACCAGCCAGGCCGAGGGACCCTGAATTCGTGCACCGGGCCTCTAGTAAAAGCATAAAAGGTATAGAAAAAAACAGAGGGCATCAGTTTCATAAAACTTTTGTTTCATTTATCTGTGTTTAACCTTTCTAGGAAGCTGGCCTAAGTTAGGATGACACACAGAAATATAATTTTGTATGATTTTAATTAAGCTGAGGCTTATACATATGGCAAGTTGTTTTAAAAAATATATCTTTTTATTAATTTCTTATAGTAACATACTATCTTCATAGAAAAGTTGAAAAATACTGAAAAGCACAAAGAATCGTTGATCGGCTGCCTCCTGCATGCTCCCGACTCGGGATCAAGCTCACAACCCGGGCATGTGCCTTGACTGGGAATCGAAATGTGACCTCCAGCTTCACAGGTTGATGCTCAACCACTGAGCCACACTGGTTTCAGCCTGCCTTCTATTTTTATTTTTTTACATTTATTTATTTTAATCCTCACCCCAAGATATTTTTCCATTGACTTTCAGAGAGTGTGGAAAAGAGAGGGAAAGACATAAATATCGATGTGAGAGAAACACATCAATTGGTTGCCTCCTACATGCACCCAGACCAGGGCCAGGGAGGAGCCTGCAAATGAGGTATGTGTCCTTGACTGGAATCGAACCCGGGACCCTTCGGTCCGCAGGCCAGCACTCTATCCACTGAGCCAAACCAGCTAGGGCTTGCCTTCTATTTTATTTTTAATTTTTAAAAATATATTTTTATTGATTTCAGAGAGGAAGGGATAGGGAGAGAGAGATAGAAACATCAATGTTGAGAGAGAATCATCGATTGGCTGCCTCCTGCACATCCCACATTGGGGATCGAGCTCACAACCGGTCAGGCATGTGTCCTGACCAGGAATGGAACCCTGACTCCTGATTCATAAGTTGGCGCTCAAACACTGAGCCACGCCAGCCAGGCCTGCCTTCTATTTTCAAAGGAAATTTATTGATTGATTCATTTGAGAGAGAGATTTGTTGTTCCACTTATTTATGCATTCATTGGCTAATTCTTTTTTTTTTTTTGAACAGACATATGCACCCGTATTTATTACAGCATGTTCACAACAGCCAGGAAGTGCGGACAGCCTAGTGCCAGCGATGGATGAAAGAAGGTGTGATACACACACACACACACACACACACACACACACACAATAGAGTATTGTTCAACCTCGAGACAGGAGGAAATCCTGTCATCTGTGAAACACGGGTGGACCTTGAGGACATTATGCTGAGATAAGTGAGACAGAGAAGGACAAACCCTGCATGATGTCCCTTATAGGTGGAATCTGAAACAAACAAACAAAACAAAAAGGACTAAAAAAACAAGGAGTGGGCTGGTGGTTTACCCAAGGCTGGTGGGTGGGGACAGGAGAGAGTGTGAAGGGCACATACTTGCAACTAGTAGGTCAATGGTTCCTGGAGGCCCCGGAGGGAGTTACACAGGACGGAGTTACACACAATGACGTGATCATAAGCATCAAACGTGACATGTGCTCCCACCACAGAAGACACCACAGAAGTGTCAGCTATTGCCACACGGCAACCACTGTGCAATATAAAGCTATCAGATAAATAGACTGTGCATCCGAGATGCAACATCATGTCAATTATATCTCAAAGACAACATGTCATAAATACATTAACCTGAGACCTTAGATGGTCTTAACCTGTACAGTAAAGCATGCCCATCCACAGGTACTTCTCTCCTTCGATATAGTGTGCATTAGGGAACATTTTTAGTATTCTCCTGCAGACTCCATAGATGATCTCCTGCAGGCTCCATGGATGATCTCCTGCAGGCTCCATGGATGATCTCCTGCAGGCTCC
>NW_005370944.1:28460-29535 GCF_000412655.1 Myotis brandtii | reverse complement strand
GGCTCCATGGATGATCTCCTGCAGGCTCCATGGATGATCTCCTTCAGGCTCACAGATGATCTCCTTCAGGCTCCATGGATGATCTCCTTCAGGCTCCATAGATTATCTCCTGCAGGCTCCCAGGGCTTCATAAATGAAGTCTTCACATGTATCAGACTGACGCTCCTCACGGGCGGAGAGTGCTTTGCAACAAAGGAAGATTTCAGCGAACACCCGCGGCCACTCTTGGGGGGGAGGGTAGAGCTGTGCACTGAGTCAGTGAAGGGACGAGGCCATTTCACCCCAAGCCCTGCTGTCCCCAACCCCAACAGCATCATGAACTGCCATGGGCTTGTCAGGGAACCAGAGAGAAGCCACAGGTGCTCTCCTGTCACATCCACTCTCCTTCCTCCCCCTTTACGTCTGCTTTTTGTTCTTAAACGTTCTTGTGATTGCTTCTCAGTGCTCACTGAGGGCAGAGCAGCAGCTGAAGGATTTTGTCAACAGCCCTGGCCCTTCATCAGTTTTCAGATGCAGCCGCATCCTCCACTCCCCGCCAGCGACCTTCTCAGGAACCCGGGCCGCTGCGCCTACTCCGCGTGGGTGACCGCAGGGGACTTGGAGACGGCGAGTCCCAGGGAGGACACGAGGGCGAAGTTCTCCAGCATCACGTCGCGGTACAGGCGCCTTTGAGCCTCGTCCAGGAGCCCCCACTCCTCCCGGGAGAAGTACACGAACACGTCCTCAAAGGTCACACAGCCATGGAGCACATACACAGCAGTCATGAAGTGAAACAGTAAAAAAACATTTAAAAGAAAGATAACAGCCCCGGCCGGTTTGGCTCAGTGGATAGAGCGTCGGCCTGCGAACTGAAAGGTCCCGGGTTCGATTCCGGTCAAGGGCACATGCCCGGGTTGTGGGCTTGATCTCCAGTAAGGGGCGTGCGAGATGTGGCCGATCCATGATTCTCTCTCATCATTGATGTTTCTATCTCCCTCTTCCTTCCTCTCTGCGCAGAATTAATCGGCGCTGCTGCCCCAGCCGCGGGGCCGCGCGGGCGGTGAGGGGCCCTGGGAGGCAGGTGGCCTCTCCCGGG
>NW_005370944.1:25530-28004 GCF_000412655.1 Myotis brandtii | reverse complement strand
GCGCGCACATACAGTGCGATTGAAACTTCGTGGCCCATGCGCAGAAGTCGGTATTTTGTGGAAGAGCCACACTCAAGGGGCCAAAGAGCCGCATGTGCCTCGCGAGCCACAGTTTACCGACCACTGCTCTAACCAATTGAGCTACCTGCCCAGGGCCGTGGGTCCTGCCTTCTAGAGCCACCAAACTCTCCTTTCATGAGATCCCTAAGCCTGTGAGCCCTGAGAACACCCCTTAAATGAGATGAGATTGTGCCTAGCCATTAGAATTGAGGAGTAGTAATATTTTCTCTCATTCCATTTCTAAAGGGATAGAACTGAAAAGAACATGGCCCTTGTTGTCACATGAATGAATGTGACTTGAATGCCAGCCTTGGATAAGTTCTAGTCCCAATTCTGTCTCCCAAACTGAAAAGGTATGGATAGCACCACCTACCTTAGGGGTTGTTGGGAAGAGCAAATGGCAGCTTAGCACAGACAGGGCATCAAGGAGTGTTAGCCAAGCCTTGGTAGCTCAATGCCTGCTCCTTGCTCAAACATTCATACAACATTGCCTAGTGCTGCTGTTTCTCTGCTGGGCTGAAAATTCAAACTTGTGTGGAAGGAATGTAGAAAAGAAAACATTGGGTGGTTTGGCTAGAGCATGATTAGTGCAGGATGCATTAACTAGATTCTCTGATTTTCAAAAATTTGAATTGTAACAAATTTTTTGATGTACTATTTCAATTTTTAGTAAATAAATATGTATATATATAGGGCATCTTATTTGACCCATCTCTCCCTTGGTTACTTCACTTGAAAAGTAGAGAATATAGTAATTGGATTCCCTGCTTCATAGGAGTATTGGGTTAAATGGTTAAGATATGTAATGTGCTTAAAACCATGCCTGGCATGTAGTAAAGCATTTGCTATTGCCATCCCCAGTGCCTCGTTCCCTTCATTGTATCTTCAACACGTGCTGCCTCACACCTGGGGAAATGGAGGAGACATACGTAAAAGTCATCACACTGGTCCTGGCATTCTATTATTCTCCTTGTAAAACCAGGTGTCTCCCTTCTCTAATTTCCAACTCTCTCCCACTCCTAAGAACATCTAAGTTTTAGGAACCTCCTGGGCCACTTCTAACTGCTAGATCAGCAGTTCTCAACCTGTGGGTCGCGACGACCCTTTCACAGGGGTCGCCTAAGACCATCGGAAAACATATATAATTACATATTGTTTTTGTGATTAATCACTATGCTTTAATTATGTTCAATTTGTAACAATGAAAATACATCCTGCATACCAGATATTTACATTACGATTCATAACAGTAGCAAAATTACAGTTATGAAGTAGCAACGAAAATAATTTTATGGTTGGGGGTCACCACAACATGAGGAACTGTATTAAAGGGTCGCGGCATTAGGAAGGTTGAGAACCACTGTGCTAAATGGTCAAGCTACAGGGTGATAATTTCCTTAGGCAAACACTTCAGCCCTCTAATATGGTGTTTCCTAGGGCTGGAATATCAACAGGAAGTCCTGGGGGGGGAGAGCTCTGCTTAAACACTCCTTCCCAGGAAGGGTTTGGTAAACTCACAAATTTGCCCAGCCCTGTACAAAACCCTGCTTCACATGTCCTCCCTGTTGCAGGACTCAGACAGGCAGCTACTGATCCTTGACCCTGCTCCTTTTCTCTGGGTTCTTGAGCAAAGAAGAACTACAGATATGACTCTGTGAGAAAACCAGACAGGCAAAATTTTGCACTTACAAAGCAGTTGAATTATTTATTGGCATTAAAAAAGCATTCCTTTAAACACTAAACTCTCACCCCATTTTATGAAAACTTAAAACCAAATTCTCCATGGTCGTACACAAGTTAATCACCAGGAGCAAGAATTCGAGTTAAATTAACTGTCCTGCTATGAGATAATAAGGGGAAAGCGGGGGTGGGCGCAAAGTTCTTGCTTTCACACTACAATATTAAAAGTACAAGAATCTAACAATTCCTAGCGCAGCACAAAACCGCTTCCCACTGTTTCAAGGCAGCCATTTATCAATAGTCCAAGGGCTAAGAAAATTTTCAGAAAACAGGGGTGTACCCTTTGGTTGTAAGCATGGCCAGCAGCTAAGGAGCCAAGTTCTTAAGGAACGACGATTGGTTGACACATTCTTGGGAAAGCGCATTCACAGAATCTCCAGCATCCGGTCTCAGCTTCCCCATCTATAAAATGCAGCACTGGTGACAGGGTGGGGAGGAAAGACAGCTAGGCTTCCAGATCGAAGTCATCGCGCTCCTCATTGTACTCCAGGACGTGTCGTTTGATCTTGGACGAGTCAACCCAGGTGACGAAGTCCTCCATGCTGCGTGTGACAAGGAAGGCGGGGTCGGTGACCACGTCGGGGCCCATGCGCACGTGGCCCTGCTCCAGGAAGGCCACGGCGGCCTGGAGGTGCTGTGCCATGCGCAGTTTAAGGAGCACGGTGGGCAGGCGG
>NW_005370944.1:18716-25394 GCF_000412655.1 Myotis brandtii | reverse complement strand
CCGAGGGCATACAGCTTGTCCAGCAGCGCAGCCGAGGCGCGGACGCAAAACGGGTCACACTCAGGCAGGTCGCCCAGGCGTCGCACCAGCTCCCGCACAGATCAGCTCAACTGATTGTAGCGCGTGTAGTCCTCGTGCCGCTGCAACACGCGCAGTTCGTGCAGGTTGTGATCAGTGACCTCCCAGTTCAGGAAGTCCACCTGTTTCAACAGCTTCTGCTCGTGGAACTTAAGCTTCCTCACCATGATGGCGGATGCCAGCTCCCTAGGACCCCAGGCTGAGAGTGAGTTCCGGCTTCCGTGCGACTTCCGCCTTGGCGCGAGAAGACCCGGCTGCCCTCGCAACTGGGCCAATGAAAAAAAGGCTCACGACCACGTCCCCAATTTCCATTGGTGAGAGTGGGGCCACGCCCCCACAATGTATCTCGCGTTTCTCTCCGGGGGGGAGGGCGGAGCGGGTGTGTGTGGTGGGGCGGAGCAGTGTTAAATTGCTAGGAACCAGTCCTCGGATGCCATAATTGTTTTCTCTCATTAGATGTCTGCCTTTTAGGGACTCCCAAGGGAGTCTCCCCTATAAGAGCTAAACAGGTGAGTTGCGAGGAAGAGGGAAGATGGCATTTGGTTGGTTGGGTATACGTAGTACTAACTGACCGTTGGGTTCATTCCACTGTGTACTTTCAGGGGTCCTCAAACTTTTTAAACAGGGGGCCAGTTCACTGTCCCTCAGACCGTTGGAGGGCTGGACTATAGTTTAAAAAAAAAACTAGTCGGCTGCTAAGCAACAGGCAGCGGCGGCAATTTGCCGCGGGCCGGATAAATGTTTTCGGTGGGCCGCATGTGGCCCGCGGGCCGTAGTTTGAGGACCCCTGGCAGAGGGCCTCCCGGAGTCTGCCGGCCTGTGGGCTGACCTGGCAGTCCCCACAGATGCCAGAGCCAGGTTCTTCACCCGGCGGGAGGAACGATTTTTCTGTGCTAAAGGGGGTGGGATGCAGCGAACCTCTGAAATACAGATTCTCTGGCCGCTTCCTACAGGGCAGAATCGGGATCTACACGGGAGCCAACTGAAAATCTGCACTGTTGACAGGAGTGCTACTTTGAGAAACTTTTGAAGTTTGAGAAACTTGGATAGTAGGTACAAGCCCGTAGCCTGCAGTATGGACGCAAACGAATTTGCTTGACGGTGGATATGTGGTCACTTAGGCCTGAGTTAACGAAGTTAATTCTGTTTCAGCTAGTTATATCTGTAGTTTGTATCTGAGTGTAGCGCTGCCCGACTAACCTCCTCATTTGCTCAAGCCTTTGACGCCACCTAGCATCTTCCCTAATCATTTTTTGTTTTGTTTTTTTTTGTACGCTTTTCATTGTCTTTTAAGGTGTAATATTTGATCTATGAAAAATAATATATGTTTCATATGTAAGTTATAAAGTATAATGAATACGTATAAACCCAACAGCCAGTTTAAGAAAATGTCACCTGGACCATTTCATCTACCTACTCTCCCAACCAGAGGTAAAGGTACCTGTTCTCCAGAATCTTTGTTTAAAAGAAAGAAAAATAGTTTTCTCATTATACATGCATCTCTAAATATGCATCCTTCCCACTCAAAGTGTAGCCTGTGCACCAGCAGAGAGGTCGTTGGAAATGCAGAATTTCATGCCCTACTCCTGACCTACAGAATCAGAATCTGCATTTAACAAGACCCCCAGGTATTTTGTACATACACAATATTTGAGGAGTGTTGCTTAGAAGAAATCACACCACACGGAGTTTATTATATGTAGCTGTAGTTTTTGGTTTTTATAAATTTTTTTAAAAAATTGATTTTAGAGAGGAAAGGTTTTTTTTTGGAGGGGCTATTTTTTAGTAGTGCTGCTAGTAACATTCTTGTAGGTCTTATGTTGCACATATGCAGTAACTTCTAGTATGCATCTTGGAGCAAAATTGCTGAGTTTAAAGTATGTGCATGTTCAATCTTATTAGACATTGGCAAAATTGGTTTTTTCTTTTTTCTTTATTTAGACTATGAGGGTATGTTTATTAAAACTGGGGACAGTAAAACAAGGAAAGGCTTAGCATAAATGAAGTGACAGGAGAGCCTAGGCTGGGCTGCCTTAGCTCACTGGGAAGTCAGAGAAGGGGGCCTTAAAGATAGGTTCAGGGGGTTAGTCTGGGATGAGCTGCCCCTGTCCATTGCTCCCCTGGTTGCAAGTCTCCTGGGGACCCTTAGAGTTTAGGAGATGAGTGCCTGTGGGTGAAGAAGTGAGGAAAGAAGAGGGGGAAGGGATGGCATAGGTGTGCTCCCTATAGGGAGAGTGCACCTATATTGCCAAATTATTTAACAAGAGGATTGTACCAATTTATATTCCTTTGGTAATGCATGAGAGTTCCCTTTGTTCATTATTTTTTAAAAAAGCATATTTATGTTTGTCGGTTTTGACAATATTTTAAAAAATGTTTTTATTGATTTCAGAGAGGAAAGGAGAGGGAGAGATAGAAACATCAGTGAGAGATAATCATCCATTGGCTACCTCTTGCACGTTCCCCACTGGGGACTGAGCCAGAAACTGAGGCATGTGCCCTGACCTTGAAAGGAACTGAGACCTCCTGGTTCACAGGCCGATGTTCAACCATTGAGCCACACCAGCTGGGTGTGTTTCATTCTTGATTGTTAGTTTTTAAAAATTTTTGCCAGTTTGGGAAGTGTGTGATGGTATTTCAATGTGATTTTAATTTTAATTTCCCTGATGAATAATGGTTTCATATGTGTTCCCTCCTTTTTGAAATGCCTCTTCATGTCTTCTATTTTTCTATTGGATTGTGTGGTAAGTAGAATAATGCTCCCCCCGCCCCCAAAGATATCCACCCAGAACCTGTGAATGTTACCTTATGTGACAAAGGGGATTTTGCAGACATGACTAAATTAAGGATCTTTAAATCATGAGATTATTCTGGATTATCTGGGTGGGTCCCCTGTAATCACAAGGGTCCTTTTAAGTGAAAGAAGGAGGCAGAAGAGCCTGAAGAGATATGTTGATAGAAGCAGAAGTCTGAATGATATGATTACTGGCTTTGAAGATGAAAGGGAGCCAGGAGCAAAGGAGTATGGTGAGCCTCTAGGAAGCCCGAAAAGGCAAAGAAATAGATTTTTCTCTAGACCTTCCAGAAGGAATACTGCCCTGCTGACACCTTGATTTAAGCCCTGTGAGATCCAGTTTGGATTTTTGATCTCCAGTACTCTAAGAAAATAAATTTGTGTTAATTTCTTACAATAGTGCAGTAAAAAACAAATAACCACTCATATAGATTCCTTGCTTTTTTTCTAATTGATTTGAAGGTACTCTTTATATATTATGGATATTAATCCTTAACCAGTAATATGTAGTACAAATATTTTCTCCCAATTTGCACTTTATCTCCACTTTTCATATTACCCTAGCCTCATTCCCTTCCAACTCTCGCCCCCCCCCCTTCCAACTCTTGCTCAACATGTCTGCAGCAGGACTCTTGGCTAACTTCCTTCTCCCCAGACAAACATGATAAATACGTAAATTATATATGTTATCAGGTGGTGTTATGAAACAAAACTCAGCAGGATTTAGGAGGGCTTGGGGTGAGGATGGGCTGTAATTTTAAATAGGATATGTTAGGGTAGGTCTTATTGAAGTGATATTTTGTAGGGGTTTAGCCTCATATATATATTTAAATAAAAAATTTTTTAAATATATTTTTATTGATTTCAGAGAGGAAGGAAGAGGGAGAAGAGATAGAAACATCAATGATGACAGAGAATCATTGATTGGCTGCCTCCTGCAGGCCCCCCACTGGGGATTGAGCCTGAAACCCAGGCATGTGCTCTTGACCGGAATCGAACCTGAGACCCTTCAGTCTCCAGGCCAACGCTCTATCCATCAAGCCAAACTGGCTAGGGATAGCCTTAAATATATTAAGGGAAGAGCATTTCAGGAAGAGGAAACAGTCAGTGCAAATCCCTTAAGACAGGAATGTGCCTGGCATGTCTGAAGAGGAGTAACAGCATCTTGGCTGGAGCAGAGTGGGCTAGGCAGGCAGGAAAGGGAATTCAGATAAGCTTGTGGCCCTTGTAAGAACATTTTATGCTGAGAGAGATAAGGGCACTGCAGGGTTTTGTACAGGATTGACAGCTAACTTGTATTTTAAAAGGATCACCCTGATGCTGTGTTGAGAACAGATTATCTGGAGACAGAGGTGGAAACAGACTACTAGGAAGCTGTTACAGTGATCTAGGTGAGAAAGATAGTAGCTAGGACCATCAGAGCAGCAGTAAAATGCTGATGAAAGAGGAGTCTCATGGTTCTCCCTTGCTGACTCCTTTCCTAAAGGAGGAAAGTTGGATGCCTGGATGGGGAAATGGAAGCTGTTTCTGGTGCAGGATTCAGGGTCCCAGCAGGAAAAAGAGACCATACTCCAATTATAATAATGTGAAGAGAATTTAATAAAGGAACTTTTCCCAACAGAATGGACAGAATGTAGGGAAACCACGAAGGTTAGTGGTTTCCAGATACATGTGACCAGAGGCTCTGTAACTCCTAGGCTTGAAGAGAGTCCCTGGAAGGGAGGGAATGGAAGATACAAGTTCTGGAAATGTCTGTGAGGCTGAAGTTTTCCATAAGTACCTGGAAATAAGGTTGGCACCTGAAAGTTAGAAAAACCCACCCAGAATAGATGTGGGAGTAAAGCAAAGATAGTTGGTCTATAAATGTGTGGGAATTAATTAAAGACCATCAAGGTGGTGGCTGGGGGTCTCTCAAGGGGCTGGGGCTGGATTAGGACCCTAGTTGTATGACCAGAAATCCCAATTGTATTAAATGAGCTAATAAAGGTAAGATGTTTACAACAGTGTCTCTAAGGAAGTAGCTGCTATTGTTAAACCCAGCTTGGAGAGAGGCTTTGTGAACAGAAGAGAGATCACAGAAAAGAGGCATCCCAAAGCAGCTGGGAGAAACATGTATTCAGACTCTGGTCATGGTGATACTGGGATAAATTGAGTCCTTAGCATCAAGGCTGCCCCTGTAGAGAGGGATACGAATTCAAGGTTTCTTCCTTGAGACTTGACATACCATCCCCTTTCTCATTCTAGGGGTTCCAGGTTCACTCTGCTAACCTTCTGGTAACTGTGCTTCCCAAGGAGCAGCCCAAACTGCTTTATTCCATTGGTGCAAAAATTCAGGTTTCCCTGACAGTTCTATTTCTCTGTGCAAATTAATACCTGGGCTTTTGGGGTTTGTACAAAATACTTTATTTGGGTCAAATACCAGCCCTGCACAGGGAATTGGATCTACTCACTGCACCAATGAATTTGAAGCTAGAGGCCTGCAAATCACACCCCTCAAAACAGCCAAAGGTGTCCACCTTTAGCAGTATTGCCTTCTGCCAGTTAATCTGCATCAAGTGGGAAGAGTGAGAATGATAGGGAATCCTAGCTAGGGGTAGGCAAGGCTCCAGGGCATAGCCAGGAAGGGGAGTAGGAACTGAGGCCTATGCCTCACAACATCTCCTCTAGGAAGCTTTCCCTGATCCTTGCTCCATCCAGGCTGGGTTCTGTGCACTCCCAAGCACATTTTATGTTACTGGTCACATTGGGCAAAGAGCCTCTGTCTACTTGTCCAGACACACCTGAGCCCCTGGAAGGTAAGGACAATATCTCATTCGACTTTGTAGCCAGGGACCTGGTACAGAATAGCTAGTTAGTTAATGCTTCCTTCAGTGCACGATTGAATGAATGAAACAGAGACAGAATGGATGAATTAAGGATAAGAGGGTGAACTGTAAGCCTTCTAGGGCAGGAACCCGGAATGAGTTGTGCTGTAGGCACAGTGCCTGGCAGTCAGTGCCCAAAGTGTTCTGGATGGGCTGAGCAAGGATCAAATCCTTCTTGCCTCTTCTTGGATGTCTACCCCCATTACCCCTCCCTCCTCCTTGCTGCTGCTGCTGCCAAAGACTGAACACCCCGTCCCCACCGCTGCATGAAGCAACACGGAATCGGGTGGTGTCTGGGCTTGTTTCTGTCGCTACAAGATTCAGGGTCTTGGTCTTTTTCCATGAAAGAACTTTCCCAAGGCAGGGGTGCTCCTGGCTCTGGCTGAGGTACTAGGACCCGCAGCGGCCAATATCCCAGGCCGCTGAGGCTTCTTCCTTGAGGACGCTGCTGGCTCGGGGAGCGGCCGGTGTGGGCGAGGCTCCAGAGAACAGTCCAGGGCTGCACCGCCGCCCAGTCCCGCTGGGGCAGGGACAGGGACGGAGGGGTGAGGGGGGGGAAGCGAGTGTCTGCGGCTCTCCACGCCCCCTTCCTCAATCCCCTTCCTCTGGTACCCTCCTTGCAGCCCCTCAATTTGCAAACGTTTGGGGTTTTCATCCACTGGCGTCACGGAAAAGACAGGAGGGTGACCGGAGGCGAGGAGGCGGCGGTGGCTGGCGGGGGAGAGCGCGACGCTCCAGACCCTCGGGGCGAGAGGTAACTCCCATTGAAGGCTGACAGTCCTGGAGGCTCGGGGCCCCCTACTTCCTGGGTCGTCTCTTTCCTTTCTCATCCCGATCTCCCTGGAGCTAGTGTGGGCCACTGTCCGAACGAAAGAAGCCAGGAGCTGGCGGGGCGGGAGGGCGGAGTCGGCGTTCGAGCCCTGCGCTTCGCGGAAGTGCCGT
>NW_005370944.1:0-18682 GCF_000412655.1 Myotis brandtii | reverse complement strand
GCCCTTTTTTTTTGAAGCTGGCTTCTTGCTGGCGGTGTGGAGGGACTGCAATTGCTGGAGGAGGCGGGCTGGAGGCACGGAGTCCGGCCGGCCGGGCGCCATCTGTTCCCTGGAGCTCATTCTGCAAACTCCTGTTGAGTGTGTGCGCGCGTGCTGGCCGGGCGGGGGTATGTACGCCGGCGCCGGGCGGCATACCTTCGGACGGGGTCCTCGGATTCTATCGGGTCAGGCTCAGAAACTGCTGAGGAATTAGGCAAACAAAAGGGGCCACTCAGCTGGTGGGGCAAAGTCGCCTGAACGCCACTTCGCCCCCCGGCGCCCGAGCCGGCTGGAGGTCCCCTGGACCGCCAGGGTCGGCGAGTTGGCGGCCTGTTGTGTAAGCCGCAGTCCTTGTTTTCCCCCGGCCTGGCTGGTTGGGAAGCTGGACACATCCACCCTTGGACTCGATTCAGGAAGGAGGCTGCTGCTTTTTCCTTTGGATTTTCTGGATTTTTGTAAACCCAGTGGCCCAGGAGGAGGAGAAGGAGGAAGGAGCAGATCTGGGGAGGAATGTGAGAGAGTCTTCCAAGGCCTGGAGGGGCCAGAAGGAGCTGGGAGCCACAGCTGCCAGGGTCTGGAACCGTGATTTCCGAGTGATTCTCTTTTGTTTTAGAACCTTGTTCCAGTGGAAAGTGGAGTTTTTGCCCTCTCATTTCTCCAAGTCACTTGACTTTTCTCCTGGGAGTGGAAGGAGGGAGAAACTCCCCTTCAGGGCCTGTCAAGCAAGGGTAGGAAGAAGACTATGGATATGAAGCTCCCCTGCCCCCAGACAGGTGTTGGGAGTTGTGATAGGGAAGTTTCCGGGCCATGGGCACAGCTTTGAAGAGAGGGCTGGACAGCATCTCTGGGTGCTGAGACCTGCATTAGGGGCTGAGAGACAGCTGCTGGGGCAGGCCTTTGTTTGCTAGTGCGTTCTTGGACATCCTAGTTCTGGGCAGGACCCTTTCCTCATCTTTCTCTACCACTGGCCCAGCCATGGCACTAAAAGGCCGAGCCCTCTATGACTTCCACAGTGAGAACAAAGAGGAAATCAACATCCAGCAGGGTGAGGATTTGGTCATCTTCAGTGAGAACTCATTGGATGGTTGGCTGCAGGGCCAGAACAGCCTTGGTGAGACAGGACTCTTCCCCGCCTCTTATGTGGAGATTATTAGCTCTGGCACCAGCTTCAACCATGCTGACTACTCCAGCAGCTCTGCAGGCTCTCCAGGCACCCAGGTGAGCATGTATGACAGCTCCAGTGTGGCCAACCTTGCGAGTGGTGGGGGCAGTGGCTTCCTCTCAAACCAGGGCAGCTTCGAGGAGGATGATGATGATGACTGGGACGACTGGGACGATGGATGCACAGTGGTTGAAGAACCACGGGCTGGTGGGATGGGCACCAATGGGTACTCCCCACTCAACCTCTCCTACCCTGGTGCCTACCCCAGCCAGCACATGGCCTTCCGACCCAAGCCACTCCTGGAGCGGCAGGACAGCCTGGCATCTGCTAAGCGAGGCAGTGTGGTGGGGCGCAACCTCAACCGTTTCTCATGCTTTGTGCGCTCTGGAGTGGAGGCCTTCATCCTGGGTGATGTGCCCATTATGGCCAAGATTGCTGAGACATACTCCATTGAAATGGGCCCTCGTGGCCCTCAGTGGAAGGCCAACCCCCACCCATTTGCCTGCTCTGTGGAAGATCCCACCAAACAGACCAAATTCAAGGGCATCAAAAGTTACATCTCCTACAAGCTCACACCCACCCATGCTGGCTCCCCTGTCTACCGGCGGTACAAGCACTTTGACTGGCTCTATAACCGCCTGCTTCACAAATTCACTGTCATCTCTGTGCCCCACCTGCCAGAGAAGCAGGCCACAGGTCGCTTTGAGGAGGATTTTATTGAGAAGCGGAAGCGACGGCTCATCCTCTGGATGGACCACATGACCAGCCACCCTGTGCTGTCCCAATATGAGGGCTTCCAGCATTTCCTCAGCTGCTTGGATGACAAGCAGTGGAAGATGGGCAAACGCCGGGCAGAGAAGGATGAGATGGTTGGTGCCAGCTTCCTCCTCACCTTCCAGATCCCCACCGAGCACCAAGACCTGCAGGACGTGGAGGACCGTGTGGACACTTTCAAGGCCTTCAGCAAGAAGATGGATGACAGTGTCCTGCAGCTCAGCACTGTAGCATTGGAGCTGGTACGTAAGCATGTGGGAGGCTTCCGCAAAGAATTCCAGAAGCTGGGCAATGCCTTCCAGGCCATCAGTCATGCTTTTCAGATGGACCCCCCCTTTAGTTCGGAGGCTCTCAACAGTGCCATTTCTCACACGGGCCGTACTTATGAAACTGTTGGTGAGATGTTTGCTGAGCAGCCCAAGAATGACCTCTTCCAAATGCTCGACATGCTGTCTCTCTACCAGGGTTTGCTCTCCAACTTTCCTGACATCATTCACCTGCAGAAAGGTAAGAGCCAGTACAGCACGTCTGGAGAGCCTTACTGAATCTGTACTCTGCTGGATGTGGGGATGTGAGCATGGCCTACACAGAATGGAACAGCTCATCTAGTCTTTCTGTCTCTGTCTTGTTCATTCATTCAACAAGCGTGTTGAGCACCTACTGTGTGGCAGATGCTATTCTAGGTGTAGTGATATTATTGTGAATAGGTCTGTCCCTGTCCTCATGAGGCTCACTGTTTACCTTCTTGTTGTCTTTTCCTTTCTTTATTCATTTTTTGTTTTTGTTTCTGTCTCATTTTCTCATTTACGCATTATACACTGAGCCCTTGAAAGTATCAGGCTGGGTTCTGGGAACACGGAGATGACCAGGGCCTAGGCCCTGCCCTTGAGGAGCCCACATGGATACAGACTCAGATAACAAGCACAGTGTGGCCTGTCTTCCCACTGCCTCACAAGCTCACCTCCTTCAGAACCTGTTCTCACCACTGCATATCCTTTCTGTGAGCTCCCATCTGGGTAGGGAGGGTTGTTGTCCCCATTCTGCAGATATAGAAGGTGGTGTCCATAGAAGAGTGGTTGCACAGGGAGTCCATGGTCCAGCTGAGACTGTCCCTTCCTCCTGTGACTCCCTAAGCACACATTCATATTGGCCACTTCCCAAACCTGGCTGTGTTTTCATTTCTCACAGTCCCTCTGTGGTGGAGGAACAGGATGGGCCCTTCTCTGTTACTGCGGGGCTGTCAAGGAACTGGCAGGGAAGTGACTCATCTCTGGTCACCCAGGGGCACCTGGGCTTGTCTAGGGAGGAACCAGGGGCACATGGCCCATCTAACTACCCCTTCCTGAGCCTGGCTGTCTTCTTGCCTGAGCAGTGAATCCTGATCTGACCTATCTGGTAACTGAGTCCTGGAGACAACAGGCTGGGCAGACGTCAGGAGAGAGGTGTGGTTCTCCCTGGGGCTGCTTGGTAATTCAGGAAGAACATCTCTAGGGCATCTGTTGGGTGGGTCCGGCTCCTTGGCCCCTAGGCCTGAGGTCAGGCCTGGCTAGGTTGCGAGTTTTCCCTCTGGGTGGGGTCAGGAGTTAGGCCTCTGGATTGAGCCTGGAGTCAGCAAATGCCACCCCCTACCTCAGTACCCAGGAGAGTCTGGTGTAAACCAGCCCTGCTCTCCTTTAACAGGAGGTTGACTTCTAGAACTTCTGTAGCTCTCAGCTTCCTTTCTCCCTTCACTTTCTTTTCTGTTCTTTGTCCTTTTCTCTCATCTCCCCATTCTTCTCCTCATCCTTCCCTCTTCTTTCAGCTTCAGGAGACACAAGGCCTAAGCTCTAGTCTTGGCTCTTCCCCCAATTTGCTGTGTGTCCCTGAAAAGTGCCTTCCTGTCTCTGGGGTCTTAGTTTTCTGATCTATAAAACAAGCGAGGGTGAAGCTCTTAGGCCTTCAAGGTGGGGGAGGGAGACTTATGGGGAGGGTCTGGTTGAGGACAGAGTGATGCCTCAGATCTGCCTCTGAGCTCTGGAGCAGGGATAGGGCAGGGGAGGTGGCCTGGCTGGCTGGTGGCCCTGGTGTGGAATGGAGCCACACCCCCACTGCTGCTTTAGGGCCTGGGAAAGCTGGTTCAACCAGTTCCTTGGATGGCGTGTTCCTACTGGGCAGCAGCGTGGGCAGCAGGAGGGGGAAGCAGTGGCACAGTGATTAAACAGCTGTGCAAACCCCCCCCCCCCACCCCCCGTGGTGGCTGGGGACCTTCACCCAGGGCAGAGCTGAGGGCAGGAAGGCAGCCCTATACCCAGGGCTCCTAGGTACGCACTTAAGTAGAAGGGAGTAGAAGTCAGACTGGCCTTTCTGACCCAGGGGCTGGGAGACAGAGCTGAGAGAGGCCATTTCTGACTTTCCTCTTGCCACTTGAGGTGTTTCTAAGAGTTAGGGACCAACAGTCCTCTGGGGTGATGTATTCAAGCTTAGGCAGAGGCCAGCCCACCTCCCCTTACCTGGAGGACATTCTCCCCAATAATCAAAGCCCTTTTGGGCTTATTCTTCCTCCTTCTGGACTCTGCACTGCCATTCCTAGGCCTCTGTTCTGGTGAGTTACGGAGGGGGCTTGTAATCTGGCTGAGACAGAATTGTGCCGGTTTCGGGGGCCCATAGCCATGCTGGCCCTGCAAGTAGAGCCTTTTCTCAGAGGAAGGAGGAGGAAAATTGGGTCCCCCAGGATTCTGTCCAGCTTGTCTGGGTATCTGCAAGATGGCGAGCGTGTGGGAGAGGTCATGGAAGGAAGGAAGTGGGAGTCCTAGATGGGATCAGGAGACCAGGATTTGGATAGACATTGTCTCTAAGGTGACCTTAAGAGAGTTTTCTCCCCTCAGTGTTTACCTTAGTAAAATGGGAGATGGAGTCTGATTGGCACTGAAATGAGGCTCACCAGCCTGTCTGCCCACTGGCCCAGCTCCTGGCAGTCTTGGGGGTAATTGTCCCAGGGTAACTATTATTAGGGCCTGGGACAGCAAGGGGAGACAGTGACTGCCCCTACCTAAGACTCATCACACCCAAGCCAGGAGGTTGGTATGACCCCTTCCATTTTACAGACGAGGTGCAGTGAGGTGGGATGGTGAGCAGAGCAGGAATTGGAGCCCAGGTGTGTCTGACTCCACAGCCCAGGCAGTGTCCACTGTGCCTGATAAATGGGGGAAGGAGCTCCCTCAGGAATGGCTATTTGGAGTAGATGAGTTAGGAGGGGAAGGGAAAGGGAGGGAGGCTTGGATGCTGTAGTGCTAAGTTAGCTGCAGTCCTCCGTGGACTGGAGGCAGGCCCAGGACCAAAGCATGCATGGAAGGGCCAAGGAGCTCCTAGATTGGCCAAGGCAAAGTGATTCTTGCAAGCCAGGCACCTGCCTGGGGACAGGTGGGGCCTCTGTTCTGGGCTGTTGTCTAACCCTCCCCCTGCCACCCCTCCTAGGCTCCCATAAACAAAGAGAATCCTTGCCATGAGCCACCACCAGCTGGTTCTTGCTGTGACTAAAAAGCAGTTTGCAGACAAGTGCACATAGCATCTTGAGCTCTTATTTGGCCAGGTGCTGTCCTAAGTACTTTATACATATTAGTTCAATCAAACCTCAATTACACTAGAGCAGTGGTTCTCAACCTTCCTCATGCTGCGACCCTTTAATACAGTTCCTCATGTTGTGGTGACCCCCAATCATAAAATTATTTTCATTGCTACTTCATAACTGTAATCTTGCTACTGTTATGAATCGTAATGTAAATATCTGTTATGCAGGATGTATTTAGGCGACCCCTGTGAAAGGGTCGTTTGCCCCCCAAAGGGGTCGCGACCCACAGGATGAGAACCGCTGCACTAGAGGGTAAGTATGCTTATTTCATTTCACAGATGTGGAAACTAAAGCATTATCTTGCTATGAGCAGTTGTCAGTAGCATCATATCTAGTCCAACCTGTACCCTTTGATGTGGGGAAACCTGTAGACCAGGCAAGGGCAGTAGCTTACTGGAGGTGACACACTTGGGACCAGGACTCAGACCTCCTGCCTCCAACCTGGTGCAGATGGTTACAACCTCCAAGAAGTGGGGATAAGACTGATTAAGGAGGGAGCTTAGGGACTATGCCTGGGACCATGGAGCTCTGAAACTCCGACTCTCCTTTTCCTATTTCTGAGACCCAACTTACAGGACAACTGCCAGGGCAGGAGGCTCCCCTGGGTCTTCAGCTCTCAGGTTGACTCCAAAGTAGAATGTAGGGGGGGATGCTGGACAGGCCTGAGTCCTGACTCCCGGCTAGTTTCTGGGGCACTTTAGTGTTAGCTGGTCCAGGCCCCAGACCTGAGTCACAGGGTGGAGAGGTGACAGAGAGCAGGGTGGGGCCTCCACCTCCCTCTTACCCTCATAGCCTTTGTCCCTATCCCTGGCTCCTTGCCTGTCTGTCTTTGGATACCTAGCAATTGCAATAGATTAATTTCTATTATTTGGGCCTCAATCTCCTCATCGACAAAAGGGGCCTTTCCTTCCTCCAAGGCTATGGGCAAGAAGTGCCCTCTCGAGTACAGGCCCACACCCACTGTACCTGGACTTTCTCAGGCAGGTGGAATCCAGGCTGGTTAGTGTCTCCTCTTCCAGTAGGTTCCTTTTGCTGAAGCTTAACTCCAGTTTCTTTGTCCTGTTGTTTTTTACCTGTTTAGTCCTTCCTTATTTCTTGGAACCTTCTCAAATTCCTGAGTCCATTGTCTGGGGGTCCCACACAAATGCCTGGGTGACCTGGCATGGGCTCCCCGCATGAAAAGTCATGTCTACCTCCCAGTTGTGGAGGGATGTCTCTGGGCCAGGCATCCCCTATGTGAGGGGCAGGAAGGAGGTGGGAGCCCCTAGGGTAAGTCTCTTCCCTTCATGGCCTCAGTTTCCTCTGTAGAGCAGTGGTATGGAAGGTGGGCAGGCAGCTGGCCTCTAGGGCCTCTCCTGCTCTGAAGTCTTTTATTGGGTCTTAGAGTGATCCTGCTTCTGCTGCCCAGGCCTGAGCAGTTGGGATGGAGCAGGAATGTGGCCAAAGGACTGAGTGGGCTGGGATCTGGTGACTTCAGAGTTATTTTGAATGCGGTGTGAGCAGCGTTGGAGACTGTTCAAACTTGAGTGTATCCGCCCCAAATGCCAATATTAGCCAATAAGTCATGCACTTGTTTACTAATATGGTGCTGCCAGTTCTAAAGGCCCCCAGAGTTATTTCCAGGATATAGAGCCCTGGGATTGGCATATAATAATGCTCAATAAATGCATCTTGAATGCATCGAACAATTTGTAAAAATAACACATTTTGAAGGCCCCTGAGAAGCCTCCTTAAAGAAGAAATGGGAAGTATGGATAATGAGCATGTTATTTGTATGCAGTGGATCCTTTTGAAGTACTTGATGGTGTGCTGTCCACTATGCCAACCCTTCTCATCTCATTCTTCTTTGCACAGTGGATTCCCTACAGCTCTGAGGGAGTAAGTGCCAGGCCCTGACAAACTGCCTCCCCCTCTCAGCAACTGCCCCCCACTGGCTTCAATGCAGAATTAGTCAAGTACCTGCTAATTCAGAACTGGAATCTATTCACCAGTTGCTCTGTTGATTCATTCAGATTCTTCCAAATTGGGTCACCTGCCCAGGTTCATCTCCTGCCCTCCATCTGTCACCTGGTTATTACAATGGCCTCCTCTAGTCCCCTGGGAGCTTGAGTAAGGAGGGGCCAGGATCTGTCTGTGGGGGAGACACACACAAAGGAAAACTCCAGGTGGCCTTCGAGGCTCTGTTTTAGAATAAGCAGTGTGATGGGGTTGGGAAGCATTGTTCCTGGGAACACTGAGGGAGGCTCCTGGTATACCTGATGGGAGGCTTTGAATTATGCATAGGGATCCAGGGGGCAGAGAGATGAAGTTAGGAAAGAGCAGGGTGTATCTGATGAACATGGGGTCAGTGTGAAATGGGTACAGGGACCAGCTTTTAGAGAGCCTTATGAATGGATATGGACCTTGATCTGCAGACAGAGGGGAGCCAGGGGAAGCTTGGAACTCTGGGTGCCCAGCTTGGCTGCTCTTCAGGTGCTATGGAGCATCTCTCTGGGACTGAGGTGGGGAGGTTCTTGGAGGCCTGTTGTAGTTGTCCAGTGAGGGACAGGTTGAACATGTATCAGTGGATATGTATCAGGATCTGCTGTGTGCTAGGCTTTGTTCTGGGTGCTAGAAATATTGAGCTCACATCCCATAGGGAGGCAGTCAGAGAAACTGCAGGGTGGTGAGAGCTGTGGGAGAGGGAAACCTAGGGCACCTGAGAACATTGGGAGGCACCTAATGCAGTAGGGTTACAGGGGAAGCTTTCTGGAGGAGGTAATGTCTGAGTTGAATTAGGATATCCAAGTTCTGGAATGTAGCTAGCAGAGCAGTGACTGCTTGGGTGTGGGTTGTTGGTGCCATAGGTTTGGAGGGAAGATGGTGCATCTGTTTAGGTGAGGGTTGGGACATCCTGGTGGGACACCCAGTTGGACCAGGAGTCTGGAGTCCGGGAGCGAGGCCTGAGTCGAATTGATGAGGTCACTGTCTGCCGTTGAGGGTACTAACAGAGGGTTTAGGGAACAAATTGGGGACATCAGAGCCCTAACATCCCTTGTCTTCTGCTCTGCCTATGCCAGGCGCTTTTGCCAAGGTAAAGGAGAGCCAACGCATGAGTGACGAGGGCCGCATGGCGCAGGATGAAGCAGATGGCATTCGCAGGCGCTGCCGCGTGGTGGGCTTCGCCCTGCAGGCTGAGATGAACCACTTCCACCAGCGCCGTGAGCTCGACTTTAAGCACATGATGCAGAGTTACCTGCGCCAGCAGATCCTCTTCTACCAGCGGGTAGGCCAGCAGCTGGAGAAGACGCTGCGCATGTACGACAACCTCTGACCTTGAATACCTGGCCCACCCCACCTTCAGCCTGGTCACTGCAGTATACTCTGGTTTCCAGACCTCCTGCACCAGCAGCAGCTGGGGGTGGGCTGTGGAAGAGTCATGGGTACCCCTGGGGAAGTTCTCCATCCCTTAGAGGTGGGCACAGCAGGGGTGAGAATGGGACCAGGAACCCTCCAGGCTGAGGCCTGGGCTGCTGGTCAGTCACTTGAGGCTAGGGCAGAGTCTTAGCCAACTGTAGAGCCTCTAGCCCTTGTGCATCTGGCCACCATCCCCTCACTCTGGGGCCTGCTGTGGTCCCGGGTCATATGTTGAACACCCAGGGCTGTGACACACCTGCCCTCAGGGTGTCCCCAGTCAAGGTGGGGATCAGACACAGAAACAGATTTGTGGGGCGGGGGGACAGGTAACACAGAATGACCCATGGTAAATAAGGGGTTCCTGGAAGCTCACAGAGGGGTCCACTCATTCTGCAGGTCAGGGAAGACTCCACAGTGTAGGTGACATTCGAGTGGTGTCTTGAAGAATGACAAGGACCTGCCAGATAGTAAGTGAGGACAGTAGATGGGGAGGACATTTGGAAGAGAGGAACAGCATGGGCAAAGGTATGGAGGCATGAAAACACCCTTCATCTCTCCCTCACCTTTCCCAAGCAAGTTTGCTACTTTACTTTGATGGGGAGGAATCTTCCTTGTTCCTTTGTCCCTGTCCCTGCCCGTGCCCCACCCTTGCCCCCTGCAGGAGGGCCTGCAGGCCAACACCCTCCTGACTCCCTTTTACCTGCTAAGCCCCTACCATCCCTTGGTTAGGGGACCACACAGCATCTTTTCCCTGGGCTCAAGATGTTAAGACAAGTCATGAACCCCAGGGCCCTGGTGTTATCTTCCTGGAGGGCACACCCAAAAGGTACCAGATATTTGAGTTCACTACAATAGCTCCTCACACTCCAGCAGGCTCAGACCCCAGGTTTCTAGGGTCCTTGATCCTATGAATCCTTGAATTCTTCCTGGTGCACAGTGGGAAACCCAGGGGGAAAAAATAGGTTGATTGACCCTGGGTCCACCTACCGATGGCCAGTCTCACTGTGATGCCTGCCTGGATTCTGGCCATTTGCACTGTCTCCCACTCATGTTTATGTCCTCAAGGGAGCTATTCCTTCCCCCAGGCCAGGAGGTGGTCCAGCAGCAAGTTGGGTGGAACTGACAGGTGCCACTGCTAGCCCCCTCCAGGAGGTCATGGCCATTCCTGGCGGCTGCTGCTTGAATATTTTTTCTTGATAAACTTTTTTACAATTAAGACAACAAAAACATGACTTTTAAATTTAGATCTCAAAGGGGATGAGGGTGCGGGAAGGATAAAACCCTGATTGTCCCTGAGGTTATGATAGGCACAAAATTTACCCCAGAACCTCAATAGTTGTGGAGAAGACTGTGCTGGTGGGAGGTGCTATCTGGGGATCTGGCCAAGAACACCTCTAGATAATTTCACACCCTTCCCAGACCTCACTATCATCTCACAAATGGTAAAGTCCTGCCAGGGATTTGGCTGTGCTGCTCTGATCTAGGGCTGAGGGTTGCATGAAAAAGGGATAGGAGACCATGTTTCAGGACTGTCTAATCAATGGGGTTCCTCTCCCCAGGGAGGCCCCAGCCCAGGGGAAGGAGGTGGAGCTCAGAAACTGCGTCCTCTCCTAGGCAGTCTTGGGTACCCAGCCATGCGGTGGCTTCCCTGTTGGAAACTGAGGAGGACTCCTCAGCCCTGCCATTGGGGGTGCCCCAGGCAGGATGAACAGGGATCTTCACACATGGAACAGAGGAGTGTGGTGAAAGCATGGTGTTCTTTCAGGGCAACGTGGACTCGGTGTAGGGAGAAGTGCCTGGGTCCAGACATCAGGGGAGGCTTTGGCCAGGCCAGGGGCCTGGGGTCTCCAGGCAGTGAGATAAGAAAAGGGATGGCAGATGCACCAGGGGAGAGGACAGCAAGGGCTCCCCATTCAGGGTAGAATGTCCTCAGAGGAAATTCTGGAGTGGGCCCTTGACCTTGAGTCAAAATTAGGTCAGATTTGGGACTTTCTGTGGAATTTTCCCCCTCCCTCCTCCCTGCTCTCCTTCCTTCATATCCAGTCCCTCTGAGGACCTTCTCCCCCTTCATCTTTTCTCAGCTTTGACCTCCAAGTAGCCTTCTGCAGAGAGCAATCTGACCACAGCAAGGGGGCTGTGGGAGTGGGGAGGGTTTGGGGGCAACTTCTTGAGGTCAGTCTGAGTAGGGTGGGAATGCTCCTCTTAGCCCACAGTGCCTGGAAAGTCCCCGTGCATGCTTCCTGCCCTGGGACTGCCCTCTGTGTCCCTTCCTTGAAAGGGGACCATCTTCCATACCTCCCATCCTCAGGGTGAGGGAGTTGGCCTGATACCAGGTCAGCTTGCACCTAGGAGAAGAACCAGAATGTGAAGTGTTGGGACAGGCTAGGCCTACTGAGGTCTGTAGGCTGAGATAGCATGTGTGTGGTGGGGACTGAGAATGTCATAGCCCCTCTCCCTGTTTTTTTTTTTTTTTTTTTTCTGTGTTGTGTGTGGGATAGGGTGTTGGGGGAATTTGAGATCTGTTGGGGCCCTTTTTTTTTTTTTTTTTTTTTTCTGTCTGTGTGTGGGATAGGGTGTTGGGGGAATTTGAGATCTGTTGGGGCTGGCCAGAGCCCCTTTCTGCAGGGGACTGGGGGAATAGTGTGGGGGAATATCCTGGTGGCTGGCCTCAGTCACAAGCCAGGCACTTGTTCTAGACTAAGCTGGGCCGAGCTGCCTCCAGTTCCCTCCCTCATTTTTGTCTGACGGGGGTGGAAAACCAGGCTTCTCTTTCTGCCCTGGGCAACTACCAGGACCTGAGGGGACCCGAGGGGACTCCTGATACCCAATCTTGGCCCAACTCAGGAAAGGAGTCTGTTTTGTGGCCACATGTGGGGTGTTGGGGATGGAGATGGTTCTCAGATCCTGCATCCTGTTGCCTCCTGGACACAGGAGGACTGTGAACCACTGTGCCACGGCTGAAACAGAGCCAGGCCTGGGGAAGACAGGTGTTCTAGGCCCAGTTCACCATCACACCTCCCATCCTGTGGCACAGCCACACAGTCATCCATACATTCACATGGTCCCAGACACTGTTGCCCAACCCAAAGTAGACATAGCCACACACAGCCACACAACTTACCCACAGGCACATAAGTCACTCTTGGCCACATACACATATATGCATGGTCATGTGCTCTCACAATTGCACTCCTATCCACAGTGCCACATACTGTCACATTCACAGCCATGTCCACACTTGGCCATGTCTATACATGTCATTTGTTCACTATGTCAGTCTCAGCTAAGGCATCACTCTCAGCCATACCACAGTCTCATGCACACAGTCATACCCTCACACAGTGATACACGCAAACTGCCACAAAGTCACATGTGAACATAGCAAAGGTGTCCCACATGTACCACCTTCTGGGGCAGTGTGCGTGAATCACCTCCAGCCATCTCTGATTATCCATCACTCGACACCACCATATTAGTTCTTCATTGCACAGACAAGGAACTTGAGGTCCAGTGAGGGGTGGCAGCTGGCTGCATCACCCAGTGTGCCAGGGGATGCTTCGGGCCAGAAATCAACTCCTGGTAGGCTCTGTGGCCTGGCCTTGTGCACCCATGGGCCAGTATCTAAGTTTAGGCTGCCTCTGAAGGCCCCTGGCTGAAGCCACCAAACAAAGCTCCAGGAATCTACCATCTCTTGAGCTAAAGCTGAGGCTGCTGCATCCGCAAGAGCCAGGATGCAGTTGGCAGAGCCCAGGTCTTGGGCTGGAAGAACATTCCTGCACCATCTCCCTAAGCATGTGAGGACTGGGCCCACCCTGCCTTTCTGCTGCTGACTCAGACCTCCAGAAGTCAAGCCTTTTGGGCTCCCTGCTACCCTTCCCCAAACCTGCTTTCCCACCAATTCGGCTGTGGTACCTCTTTCCACTGGCCAGGGCAGAAAGAGTCAGTGAGCCCGGCAGAAAGACCATGGAGAACAATAAAAATTCACCTCCCCAGACAGAGCTCAGAAAGGGCAAGTATGAAATGCCTCTGGGATTCAACACAGACATTTTTTCCTTGAGTTTTGTTTTGTTAGTCAAAGCCCAGTACAGTCCAGTCTGTTTAAAAAACTGTCTCACACAGCTGTGATCTCCTTGTTCCATACAGCAGCCTTACTAGGCATCATTATTCCATTTCATGGACGAGACTAAGACTTGGCTGGTGGGAGAATAGGATCTGCCTATGATCACACGGTGAGTCTGAGGCCTCTGGACTCAAACCCAGCTCTCTGGATCCATTCCTCAAAGTCACATGAATTAACTTATTTAGGTTAGAAGGAAGAGGGGGTGGCAGATTTCCACTTCAGAGGTGATAAAGAATGGGAGGCTGGTGAACCCAGCTGCTGAAATGTGAAGGGGCTTGAGGGAGGTGGATCGCATCAGCCCCCAGGGATGAAGAGGCTGACCCAGGGACTCCATTACAGATGAATGTGTGAGGAGCATTCCTACATTTTTCTATAACTGACTTGTATTCCTCTCTTGCTTTTTCATTCCCCTACATGGTTGAAATTTAATTTCAAATCAATATGGGGACCCTTTCTTTTCTGAGGGATGCATCTACGTTTTGGGGGTGGCACATTTGAAGACCATAGGCAGGCCCCTGGCATTTGGAATTTTAGGGGCTGAATCCCACACCCTGTCACACAAGAAATTTTGCTGGCATTCCACATTAAAGTCATTAATATATACCAATTTGAGTTAGGTTCATTACTACTTAACAATGTATTGTCTTATAGATATTTAATTAAACTTTATTAATTTTGATTTTTGTCTTTTTTCTTTCTTTTGTCTTTTTTCTGGTCATCTTCCCCTACTTCCTGCCTTCCCACCTCTTCTTTCTTTGATCCGCATCCTGAGGCCTCTGGGTCTGGCCCTTTCTCTGATTTGACACTCAGGGTCCCCTCAATTGCCCCTGTACCTTGTGGCCCACAAGGAACCTCAAGGGGGTGGCAGTGTCCCTTCTGTGACCTGTGGCCCTTTGTGGGGCTGTGGTCATCAATCCATAGCTCCCACCTCACGCTCAAGCACAAGGAGTTCTGGAAGCTGCTTAGAGACACTGCAACCCTCTGTTATCTGAGGTCTGGGGCTTCTATTGTCTCCCAGTGCAAGCAGCACCACGATGGACAGTGGGTGGAGAGTATTTCATAAATACCCTATGTGTCCATTTATAACAGGAGTTTCAGATGGTTTCAGGAGGGTTACATGAACAAAATTGGTCATCTGGACAGTGCCTGCACATTGCAAGTGCTCAGTAAGGAGCCACAGGGATTGTCAGCCTCTGAGCAGAAACTTAGAGCAGTTCTTTTTTTTTTTCTTTTTTCTTAATATATTTTATTGATTTTTTACAGAGAGGAGGGGAAAGGGATAGAGAGTTAGAAACATCGATGAGAGAGAGACATCGATCAGCTGCCTCCTGCACGCCCCCTCCTGGGGATGTGCCTGCAACCAAGGTACATGCCCTTGCCCGGAATCGAACCTGGGACCCTTGAGTCCGCAGGCCGATGCTCTATCCGCTGAGCCAAACCGGTTAGGGCTAGAGCAGCTCTTGAGCCAAGACTATGTGTGCTTCATTTCATAGGTGAGAAAACTGACTGGGTGAGTCCTTCAAGGCCACATACTGGGTGGATGGCAGGGCTGGGCCTGGCACCAGGCTCCCAACCACTCCTAGACCTTGAGCCTTGCTGCATGTTGCCACTCTGTTTCCTTGGGAGCAGACTCTTTGGGGCTTCCTGGCTGTCATGGTATTTGTCAGTCCAGTGCAGGAGGTGTCCTCGCTGTTACATATTCCATTGCACACAGGATAGCATGGCCCAACACTTATGACGCAGGCTCACACTTCAGGACTCCCTCAACGGACTCCCTGGGGGACCTTAGGCAAGGTCACCACTCAGTCTCAGTTTCCCCCAACATCACTTGAGTGATGGTTATCACAATTAGGGCCTGAGATCACACAAGTGTGGGTATTGCCACTGTCCCAGGTGTGCTTCGTCCTTAAGCCATAGAGGCCAGTAAGGCAGAGGTGGGCCTGAGTGCACAACAGCTACCATTGTGTAGCTACTATGTACTGGGCATTGGGCTAAGGGTCTCCCATGAATTATTGCCCACAAGTCTGGAAGGTGAGAACTATTGCCAACCTTTTCTAGCAGAGGCATTGAGTCACCTGTGTGTGGTTGGTTATGCAGCTGTTCAATGGTGGATGGGGCTGAGGGCTGCCTGAGCATGAAGCACTGCCCTTCCCGTTGCACCAGGCTGCCTGTCCATGGCTGGCAGGCTGGATGGGGGAAGGAGATAACCCAGGGGTTGGTTGGGAGAGAGGGCAGCCATCCTGTTGAGTGAATGCAGGCGTGCTGGGAATAGGGCTGTTGATGGGTATTAGGTAAACATGGAGGTGGGACTTCAGGTCAAGGTGAAAGGGTAGAGAGCTTGGCCCATAGAGGGCACTGAGCAAATATTTGTTGAGTGATAATTTTCTGTAGGGCCTCAGGCTGGAGTGTATGTAGGGCGCGGCTATAGGGTTAAGCCTCGGACTGACCTGTTGGCAAAGCCACAAACAAGTCCCAGCTTAGAGGGCACAGTCCTCTTAGCATAATTAGGCTTGACCTTATGAAGCTCCCTAGATCTTATCTGGATAGCTAATGGGCTGAGGGAGATGTAGCAAGTGCTGCCAAAACAAGTGAAACTAACAAGAACATTGTAACTATGGTGACCACTACCTTGTTTACCTCTGGCTATAAAATAAAGGCTCAGCTTGCCTCTGGATCTCTGTGGCCTCAGCCAAGCACAGGAAGATCCACCTAGACCCAGCTTATTCTCTTTGTCATTTCTTCATCCTTCACCGCCCTTACTCAGGCTTGTGAACCCTTGGCTAAGCTGGCTCGGCACAAGTGTGGGAGCAGGATCTGGTCATGGAGGAGGGGGACTGGACAGGTGAGACCAAGGGCAGGGAGTAGGAGTCAGGGGCCAGGCTCTGGTCTCTCAGAAGAATCTGAGTCAGGAGCATCCTTGCTCAAGGAGCCAGTATGGGCAGGAATGAGAGTTGGTAGGAAAATACTGGGGTGGAGTGTCCTATGAGTGCCAAGGCTGAGCTGGGAAGGATGGGGGTGGCGTGGGGGCTCTGACCCTGGGGCTTTGATGTGGGAGAAGACGGGCAGGCAGAGGTCAAGTGGTGGGGTCTGTGTCTACCCCTGATACTATGGAATGTGTGCTCCCAGCTGTGTGGTGGCTGTGTGCATCTGAGTGCATCTGTGCCTGAGTGTATAGATCCCTGTGGTGGCGCTCTATGTTTGCATGCGTTTCCCAGAGCTCAAGCCTAGCCTTGGAACCATATTCAGCTCCTCTTTTTCTCACACACCACATCTCATTCATAAGCAAACCTTTATTTAGATTCTCAAAAGAGATCCAAAATCTGACCCATTTCATCATCTCATTGCTTGGCCCAAGCCCTAACCATGCCTGCCTGGACTATTACAGTAGCCCCAAGCTGCTCCTATGCTCTCTCACCTGCTCCAGACAATCTAACAGGAGCCAGAGTGATCTTTTAAAACCACATTCTAAATCAAATTATGCCCGTCCCCTGCTTTCAACTTGCAGGGTTCCTACCGTTTGTAGGATAGATTCCAAACTCTTACTACAGACCACAAGGACTCTCTGTGATATCACCTTGGACCCACAACTCCAGGCCCACTGAACTGTTGGCTATTCCTCACATAAGCCAAACTTGGTACCTCAGGGCTTTTGTGCTTGTTGGCCCCTCTGTCTAGAATGTTTTCCCTCCCAGATGTCTGTGTGGTTCACACCTCAGTTAATTTAAGTCTTTGCTTACATATTACCTCTTTGGAGAAGCCTTCCCTGACCATCCAAAGAGTCTTTCTAGCCCTGGCTGGGTAGCTCATTTGGTTCCTGATGTGCAACAATCCTGGTCAGGGTACATACAAGAATCAACCGATGCCCGGGGTGGTGGCGGCCCGGCCTGTGGGAATCCAAGGAGACCACTGCCATGGGAAAGTGACATGCTTGTGCTCACTGTTCCACCACAGTGACAACACATGAGGAGACTCTGCAGCAGGGACAGTGGCAGTGGCTCTTGAGCCCTGGTCTGGAGGAGAAACAAGACAGGGATGTGCTAGCCAGCCCCAGCATTGGTAGAAGCGGTGGCCTTGGGCTGGTGGACATGCACAGCCCTTGGTAAGGGACTGATCCAGTGCCTACCTCCAGAGGCTTGCTCCATGTGCCTGCTCTCGCAGGCTCTCTCACTCACAGACCTGGACAGCAGCTTGGCCCCTCCGGACACATTTTCCCTGGCTGCTGCTCTGGACTCCACCAGCGTCGCTCTCAAACCCATGACAGCCTGGATCACCCTCCTTGGTTCAGCACGAGCCCTGAAGTCCCCTGTCCTCTCTCCATTTCCAGGCTGCTTCTAGCTTTCATTGGCTCCTCTGTTCCCCGCTGCAGAATGAATGCTATAACACAGTGGTTCTCAACTTTCCTAATGCTGCGACCCTTTAATACAGTTCCTCATGTTGTGGTGACCCCCAACCATAAAATTATTTTCGTTGCTACTTCATAACTGTAATTTTGCTACTGTTATGAATCATAATGTAAATATCTGATATGCAGGATGTATTTAGGCGATCCCTGTGAAAAGGTTGTTCGACCCCCAGAGGGGTCGCGACCCACAGGTTGAGAACCTAACACCAGGAAGGTTCTGCTTGAAACTGTGGTTTTTAGGGCAGACTGTTAACCTTAGAACAGCTGGTCATTTTAGTGAGAGGTTTTTGAGATCGAAGAGAAGTATTTCTGTTGGTGATTTATCCCTAAAATAGTAATTTAGTGACTACTTAACCTTTCTGACATCTTCCTGCGTAAAGTAGGGGAAGATGTCCCCGTCATATCTTCAGGCAAAGGAACCAAAGTATCCAGCCCATCATCTAGTTTTCTCTTCATTTCTTGGTTTATTTTATTGTTAAGTAAGAAATGTGTGCTATCCTCAACAAAATCTTAGCAAATTGGATCCAGCAGTACATCAGAAAGATCATACACCATGACCAAGTAGGATTTATCCCAGGGAGGCAAGGATGGTACAATATCCGCAAATCAATAAACGTGATACATCACATAAACAAATTGAAAGAAAAAAACCACATGGTCATATCAATTGATGCAGAAAAAGCATTTGACAAAATCCAACACCCATTTTTGATAAAAACTCTCAGCAAGGTGGGAGTAGAAGGATCATACCTCAACATAATAAAAGCCATATATGACAGGCCCACAGCCAACATCATACTCAATGGACAAAATCTAACACCATTTCCCCTAAGAACAGGAACAAGACAGGGATGCCCACTCTCACCACTCCTGTTCGACATAGTACTGGAAGTATTAGCCATTGCAATTAGACAAGAAGAAGAAATAAAAGGCATCCAAATTGGAAAAGAGGAAGTAAAACTGTCCTTATTTGCAGATGACATGATATTATACATACAAAACCCTAAAGTCTCCATCAAAAACCTACTAGACTTAATACACGAATTTGGCACTGTAGCAGGATACAAAATTAACCCGAAGAAATCTAAGGCATTTCTATACACCAATAGTGAACTTTCAGAAAGAGAGACTAAAAGAAACAATCTCATTTATCATTGCACCAAAAAAATTAAGCTACCTAGG
>NW_005370943.1:0-1305 GCF_000412655.1 Myotis brandtii | reverse complement strand
GGTGAAGTGTGAGGGTGAGGCCGCCTAATCTCAAGAGACTGTTAAATCTCCTATCTCAGGTTTCATAAAAAAACAAGCATCAGAGAAAACTATAAGGTGAATGTCATTCTTCTGCACTTAGGTCATTAATCAGGGCAAATTGAATGACACCAGGCATATATGTGATAGGACCAAAATACTCTTCTTCCTTGGAGCTGACGATTGATCAAAGGGAAGGTGACTGTAGAGAGAAATGTAATGTCTGCATGGAAAACTCCAGAAGCACAGCCTTCTGGGAGATCAGATGCCATCTCTGTTCAGTCTCTCAACTATTTTGCATCTATTTATAAATGGCTGGGAACTTGCACTTCTTTATAAATTGCAGGAACTTATGGCAATGCAAACTGGGACTTGGCTGAAAGGATTTAGTTGTGTTTGCCTACACTGTGCAGAAAGTAGCTGTGCTATGAACAAGAGGCCTCATTATTCCCTCAGAGTCTTTAATTTTTCTTCCTGACTAGGACACTAATCTCTATTTTTTAGAGCATTTTTTTTAGAAATGTAACTGCAATTTTTAATTGCAGATTCTTTCTATCCTTTCAAAATATACCTAAGTCTCCTTAAAAGCTTCTTGCCTCCTGGCTGGAGTGATTCAGTGGTTGTGCATGAACCCGAGAACCAGGAGGTCATGGTTTAATTCCCACTCAAGGCACATGCCTGGATTTCAGGCTTGATCCCCAGTACGGGTGGGCAGGAAGCAGACAATCAATAATTCTCTTCATCATTGATGTTTTTATTTCTCTCCCCTTCTTCCTTCATCTCTCTGAAATCAATAAAAGTCTATTTTTAAAAAACACAACTTCTTGCCAGTGATATGATTCATAGAAAGTCTGCCTAGAGGGTTGGGTGCATTCTGCTAAAATTTAATTCTCCTGTTTTCTGTGTTTCAGTCTCTGAGGAAGGGTAGAAGCTTAACTTGGATGGGGACATTTAAAACCAAGATGTAAAAAATCCTGCTTACCCTCACCAGTGTGGCCAAGTTTGTTGGCACTTTCTCCCAAACACCAAAAGTTTGCATGTTCAATCCTCGGTCAAGGCATTTTGGGGAGGCAACTAATTATTTTCTCTCTCTCTCTCTCTCTCTCTCTCTCTCTCTCTCTCTCTCTCATCAATAAAAACCTATCTGTGAGCGAGGTTTAAATGTAACAATAATGAAAATCCTGCTGTTAAGATTTAATGAGTTTTATTTTGCTTATGTTTCAATCCAATTAGCAAACACAGATACCTACGATTCCTTCTCCTGTTCTTAAAATCTCTGCAGCCTTT
>NW_005370942.1:0-552 GCF_000412655.1 Myotis brandtii | reverse complement strand
TCTTTATCTGGTTTTGGTATTAGGGTAATGCTGGATTTAAAGAATGAGCTTGGAAGTATCCCTTCCTCTCGATTTTTTTGGAATAGTCTGAGGAGGATAGGTTTTAGTTCTTCCTTGAATGTTTGGTAAAACTCCCCTGTGAAGCCGTCTGGTCCTGGGCTTTTGTTTGCTGGAAGCTTTTTGATGACTGCTTCAATTTCTTCCATAGTTATTGGCCTATTGAGATTTTTAGATTCTTCCTGATTAAGTTTTGGAATGTTGTATTTTGTATTTTTCTAGGAATATGTCCATTTCCTCCATGTTGTCTAGTTTGTTGGAATAGAGTTGTTCATAGTATTTTTTAACAATCCTTTGTATTTCTGTGGGGTCTGTTGTTATTTCACCTCTTTCATTTATGATTTTGTTTATTTGGGTCCTCTCTCTTTGCTTTTTGGTGATCCTGCCTAGAGGTTCATCAATCTTGTTTATCCTTTCAAAGGACCAGCTTTTGGTTTCATTAATCTTTTGTATTTTTGTTTGTTTGTTTTTGGTCTATATGTCATTTATTTCTGC
>NW_005370941.1:0-4385 GCF_000412655.1 Myotis brandtii | reverse complement strand
GGTGCCAGGACTTGCTGTTTCTGGTGCCTCAGGAAATTACCTCAGCTTAGTTAAATTTCCATTGATTAACTCTAACGTATTTTACCTTACCAAAAAGCAGCCCCTAATCAGCTAAGATGGAGGTGGTATGGGTAAGGTGTTTCAGTGAAAAGGTGGGCACACAGGTAGACCAACAAACAAATTCAGTACGTGGCTTAAACCAGATGGCAGGGAGAGAGCACCAACACAGCCAAGGCCTTTGCGAAGGTAGCCAAAAGTACCTGCCAAGTAGGTTAGTCTGAAGAACGGGAAAGATACAACCTTTTCCTATTATCCACTCAAACCCAAGCAGAGACTCTTATCTAATAAAGAGGGAATATGCAAATTGACCATCACACAGTATCGGTCAAGATGGCTGCGCCCACAGTGGAGGCCAAGTTCCCATAACAAGGCTTAAAGAGCAATCAGCAGGGAACAGAGGCCATGTTCCTCGCCGTGCAGGGCTTTTTGGGGTACCTCAGGCTGAGGCCTCATCCATGGGGCTTGACAGGGGACCTCAGGCCTCCCTCCCTGGCCCAGGCCAGGGAGCCTCAAGGTGCACCCCCTGGCCCGGGCCAGGGGGCCTCAGGCTGCACCCTTATCCCCGCCAGGGCTTTAATGTGGTTGGGCCATTTGGGTATGTATATAGCTCATTGGGGGTGGTTCCGGATGGGTCTGGGTTTCGCATGATTTGAGGCGCACATCGGTGGGCGGGAACTTGAATATGGTTCCATGGTATGTCCCAGACTCTGACAAAAGAAAGATTTTCATATAAATTTTACTAATTTTCTTTATCTCTGATACTTCTATTATAGAGGAAGGGCAAATAGCAATATTAAAATATTTCCTCTAATTAATTCCCTTTTAATGTGCATGAATTTTGTGCACCGGACCACTAGTATGAAATAATGAATTACTAGAGGGTCGTGATTTTCCAGAAAACAGAAAGATGGAGTAAGCACACCATCCCCCAATAAGAGTGAGGTGGATGTCACTGCAGGGAAAGGTTGAGTACCTTCTTTAAGTTTGTTTTTGGCGTTTTGGTCTGTGAGCAATCAAGATGGGGGAGGCTCCTCCCCCAAAGGGGAACGTCTGCAGGAACCAGACTAGCTGAGCCCGACCATCTGTGATGCCTTTAGACTTGCACAATACCATGGCGCACAAGGACTCTCCACGTGAATCAGCCACAAGCCATACCCATTGCACAGAAAGGTGTGATGATGGTCCACTGAGTACTGAGTGACCGGGCCCAGGGACCCAAGCCTCTGATAGGAAATACGCTGAGGCCAGAAGACAACCCATGTGTAATAGCCAAAGGAGAGGGTGATGACAGTGAAGCAGAACGGACTGCCCCCTGGAAGTAAGCCTCATTGCCTGCAGCCTTCCCCATCGCTGCAGCACATCCCCTGGAGAATATTTTTAAGAGTAAACTTGATAACCAGGACAGCGAGCCCAGCTTTTTCTGACCCTGGGATCAGTTGTTACCAAGTCCAAGAATGACATCAGGGATCATAAGATTTAAGCAAAAGTGTGGAGCATTTATTACAAGAAGATTCAGGGTGCCCCCCCTCCTGGGGAGGGGCCCACTAATCGGCTGCCCCTGAAGCCTGTAGTCTCAGGTGCATATGTGCCACCAGCCTGCTCTATGTCTATTGGTGTGCCCACCTTATTGGTTTCTCATTGTTCTTGCCCAGCAATGGACCTGCACATCCCCTGTTCCCTTGTGTGTGTTCACCTTACTGTCGCAGGCCCTCCCTCATTTCACAGGCCTCCCACTCAGAGCCCAGAAACATTCTGTTACGTCTGCCTGGTTGGTCCCTGTGGTTAGGCTGCTCAGACTGCCATGTCTGCCCTGCCTACAATCCACCTGCCTTTGTGTCCCAAGGACCCTGCCCTGTCTGCCTTCCCTTTCAGCTCACTCCCCTCAAAGCCACCCCTTCTGGACGTGTCTGGGGTCCTACAGGAACAGAAAGCTCATCTTCCTAAAACACAGGCTCTCCTTACAAACACCAGAGACAATGCTCAGCCCAGGCCCTCCTCCTGCCTCGGCTGGCCTGGGATGGGCGCTGGGCCCCCTATGTTTTCTCTTCTCCCTTCTCATTCTCTGTTTGTTCAAAAAGAGTCACTGAGCAGAAGGGGCAGAAACAAAATGGTGGCGTAGGCAGCTCCAAACTCTTGTTTTGTTCCTCCACAAAAACTTTAAAAAAACAAACCAAAACTATCAGAACTGGCATCTGTCAGGCTCTCAAACACAGTCAGAGATCTGCAGCAACTGAGCGAACCTGAGTCAAGTACATGCTACTCAGAGAGGGAAGGAGCCCAGCCAGTGTGGCTCAGGGGTTGAATGTTGGCCCAGGGACCATGAGGTTATGGATTTGATTCCCATTAAGGGCACATGCCCTGGTGTGCAGGATCAATCCCCAATAGGAGGCATGAAGGAGGCAGCCAATCAATGACTCTCTTGTCATTGATGTTTCCATCTCCTTCTCCCACTCCCTACCTATCTGATATCAATAACAATATTTTTAAAAGATTACTAAAAAGATCAAACATCACATGAAAAACTGAAAAGAAAAAAACAAAGGAGAAAGGAACAATGACTTTAAAGTGCTGAAGAGAAAATGAAAAGCCATCAACTTAGAATTCTAAACTAATTGAAAATATATTTCAAAAAGGAATGAAGCCTGGTTGATATAGCTCAGTGGTTGAGCTTCGACCTATGATTCCATTCCTGGTCAGGGCACATGCCTGAGTTTTGGGCTCCATACCCAATTGTGACCATGCAGGACACAACAGATCAATGATTATCTCTCATCATTGATGTTTCTAATCTCTCCCTCCTTCTCCCTTCCTCTGTGAAATCTGTGAAAATTATCCTATATTAAAAAATACTTATATGCAAACAATCCCCCGACTGGGAGTTTGACCAGGGGGCAGGGCTGGCCAACCAACCACCCTCCTCCCCTCTTGCCAACCAGCCCACCCTGATCGGCCCAGATGTAGTGTGCCAGCCAGTCCCACTCTTAGCAGTTATGGGAGGCAACTGATAAATATTTTCTCTGCCATCAATATTTCTCTTTCTCTCTCCATCTCTGTTCAATATTTCTCTCTCCTTTCCTTTCCCTCTAAAAATCAATAAGCACGTCCTCAGGTGAGAATAAAGAAAAGAAGATCCAGTCTGGCTCATGTGGCTCAGCTGTTGATTTTGACCCTGGACCCAAGAAGTCACTGGTATGATTCCTGGTGAGGACATGTGAATGGGGTTGCAGTCTCCATCCCAGGAGGGGGTCATGCAGTAGGCAGCCAATCACCGATTCTCTCTCATGTATATTTATCTCTATTGTTCTCCCTTCCTCTCTCTCTAAATATCAAAAAATGATATATCTTTAAAAAGATCTGTATCTATGTCTATCTGTACATATATCTATATCTGTATCATCTATATTTATATCTATATCTATCTATAACTATATATATAACCATGGGAACAAAGGCACATTGATTGTAACCCTAAGAAGTCACTGATTGTTCCCACATCCTACTTCCTGTCCACCTTCTGCAGCATAGCCCTTGGTGTGGAAGGAGAGGGCCCTGGGCACAGTGACCAGGACCCCAAGGAGGGCCTGGTTCTCTGAGGGACAGTCAGCACCTCCTTCCAGGAGAAGCCCCAGGAGACCGGGACCTCCCTCACTGTTTCTAATCTCTCCCTCCTTCTCCCTTCCTCTGTGAAATCTGTGAAAATTATCCTATATTAAAAAATACTTATATGCAAACAATCCCCCGACTGGGAGTTTGACCAGGGGGCAGGGCTGGCCAACCAACCACCCTCCTCCCCTCTTGCCAACCAGCCCACCCTGATCGGCCCAGATGTAGTGTGCCAGCCAGACCCCACCCATGCACGAATTCGCACACTGGGACTCTATTATTAAAATAAATAAATGAGAAGGTTGTGGGTATGATTCCCAGTCTCAGCAGTTATGGGAGGCAACTGATAAATATTTTCTCTGCCGTCAATATTTCTCTTTCTCTCTCCATCTCTGTTCAATATTTCTCTCTCCTTTCCTTTCCCTCTAAAAATCAATAAGCACGTCCTCAGGTGAGAATAAAGAAAAGAAGATCCAGTCTGGCTCATGTGGCTCAGCTGTTGATTTTGACCCTGGACCCAAGAAGTCACTGGTATGATTCCTGGTGAGGACATGTGAATGGGGTTGCAGTCTCCATCCCAGGAGGGGGTCATGCAGTAGGCAGCCAATCACCGATTCTCTCTCATGTATATTTATCTCTATTGTTCTCCCTTCCTCTCTCTCTAAATATCAAAAAATGATATATCTTTAAAAAGATCTGTATCTATGTCTATCTGTACATAT
>NW_005370940.1:0-771 GCF_000412655.1 Myotis brandtii | reverse complement strand
AGAAACATCAATGATGAGAGAGAATCATTGGCTGACTGCCTCCTGCACATCCCACACTGGGGATCAAACCCATAACCCAGGCATGTGCCCTGATCAGGAATTGAACTCTGGGCCCTTCAGTCCTCAGGCAGAGGCTCTATCCATTGAGAAACACTGGCCATGGATACACTTTCCCTTTCCACTGGGACGTGTTCTGTTTGCTGGAGCTGAAACACTGAAGCTGTCTCACTGGGGCAGAGTGGGGTGCAGTGGTTTGGAGTAGGTGAAGCCCCCTGAAAGCTGGAGAGGGGCCTTGTTTAACAGCCGCACTGTTTCATGGCTGTGCTGCCTCGCAGTTGAATGGCCACACTGTTGGGCTGTGCTACTGTCAGTGGGAGTTTACACAACTGAACTGTCTGCACGGATAGCTTCCTCCTCACCACACCCCCAAGCTGGGGGTTCCTCTTAGGGTTGAAGTGACACCGACCACCCTTGGTTGGTAGCCCAATTGGCCACTTTGGAAAGAGAAGTGGGGAATCCTGATTTTACGTGAATGCTCCAATTTCTTAAGTTGGCAACTAATGCGAACTTCAGATGTTTGGGCCAAACCAGAGAGGCGGTCAGGTCTGGTGTCCAGGCCACTGGGCGGCACTGGGCTCAGCCCAGCTGTAAAGGGACCCTAGGCATCTGGGCAGGTGAAGGGGTTGGGGGTGCGCTTGGGTAATTCCGATGTCACCCCACTTGGTTTTTTGGTTTTTTTTTCCCCACTGATCACAATTTATTATAATCTGT
>NW_005370939.1:0-775 GCF_000412655.1 Myotis brandtii | reverse complement strand
GACCGTCGTCTTCAGAGACGTGCAGTGAGTGGGGTGCGGGCGGCCGCGGGGCCTCGGGGGGACCTCGGGGATGTGGGGAAGGGAAGGACCGGAGCTGGCACCCTGGGAGAGAGGCTGCCCATTGGTATTCTGCCCGTGGGCGCGGTTTTCTACCCAGCACAGGGGCAGCCGGCAGTGGAGCCAGCACAGGGCCTTGGCTTCCGGTCTGTGTGGTCCCTATGCCCAGTGTGGCCACAGGAGGTCACTCGCCTTTCCCGAGCCTCAGTCAAAAGAGAGGGATGAGCCGGCCGGCGTGGCTCAGGGATGGAGTGTCCACCTCTGACCCAGGAGGTCAGGGCTGGAGTGCCAGTCAGGGCACGCGCCCGGTTCTGGGCTCCATCCCCAGTAGGGGGCGTGCCGGAGGCAGCTGATCTATGATTCTCATCATTGGTGTGTGTGTCTCTCTCTCCCCTTTTCTTTCCTCTCTGAAATCAATAAAAATATATTTTAAAAAAATAGAGGGATAAGCCCTGGCCTGGTTTGCTCAGTGGGTAGAGTGTCAGCCCTCAGACTGAAGGGTCGCAGGTTCGATTCCCGGTCAAGGGCAGGTACCTGAGTTGCAGGCTCAGTCCCTGGCCCCAGTCGGGGTGCATGTGGAAGGCAACCTATCTCTGTCTCTGTCACATCGATGTCTCTCTCTCTGTCTCCCCCCCCCCCACCCCTCACTCTCTCTAAAAATCAATGGGAAAAAGCCCTCAAGGGAGGATAACAAAACAACAGCAAAGCCTTTAATTAA
>NW_005370938.1:0-785 GCF_000412655.1 Myotis brandtii | reverse complement strand
AAAATATATAAGGAACTCATACAACTTAACAAAGGAAAGACAAACAATCCAATTTAAAAAGGGCAAAGGACTTCATAGGAAAGTCTCCAGAGTGGACACACAGATGGCCAAGAAGTGCTCTCCTGAGGGTGGTTATGCTGATGTCATTGTGTGTTAGCCCAGATGCACAGGAACAATGGTATCACCTCACACCTGTCAAAATGGCTACCATCAACAAATCAACAAATGACCAGTGCTGGCAAGGATGTGGAGGAAAGGGAACCTTAGTATACTGCTGGTGGGAATGCAGACTGGTGTAGCCATTATGGAAAACAGTATGAAGTTTCCTAAAAAAATTAAATATGGAACTCCCATTAGACCCAGTGTTCCCACTTCTAGGAACATATCCTAAGAAACCTGAAACACCAATCAGAAAGAATATATGCACCCCTATATTCATAGCAGTGCAATCTACAATAGCTAAGATCTGGAAACAGCCCAAGTGTCCATCAGTAAATGAATGAATAAGAAAGCTTTGGTACATTTACACCACAGAATACTATGCAGCAGTACAAAAGAAGAATCTCTTACCCTTTGTAACATCATGGAAGGATCAGGAAAGTATTATACTAAGCGAAAAAGGCCAGTCAGAGAAAAACAAGTATCACATAATCTCACTCATATGTGGAATCTAATTAACAAAATGTGTTCACTAAAAAAATACAAAAATGAAGAAGAGCTTTTGAAGCTGCAAATTATCATCACTATCTATCCCCCTGGCTAAAGCAACCACTCTCCATCTTGTA
>NW_005370937.1:16066-20126 GCF_000412655.1 Myotis brandtii | reverse complement strand
CCCCGGGGACGTCACTGCACCTGCACTGCCCCCAGGGCTGCTCCCCTAAACCTGCAGCTGCCTCCCGTCCCCACATCCTGGGGTCCACTGGAGGCTGGAGCGGGGGCAGCGGGCAGAGCAGCAGGACCTGATCTCAGAGGAGGAATGAGGGGACCCTCCTCTGTGCTAACTTCACAACCTGGTTCCCCGAAAGTTCAGGGAAAGAACATGAGGCCTGAGAACTAGGCAAGAGCAGCAGGAGCCTGAAATCCATCTCTCCACACGCGGGGTCCTGTGTGCAGGGACCTGGGCCTGTGGGACAATGACGGCAACATGTACCCTGTGTCAGATGGGGACACCCAGAGAATGAGACCAAAATTAACACACACAATAACTGGCATAATATCCACAAAACAAGAAAACAGCAAACACCTGAAGGTGGGTCCTGTGGGCCCAGGCTGATTTGAAGGCCCCCAGCAAAAGCCCTCGCTGTCCAGGGTCCTGGAGATGTGCTTCCTTAGGACAGGTGAAAAGGCCTGGGGGTGTGAGGCCCTGTGACCACAGGTCCTGGTGTGACAAGGCTCTCATGAAGGGACAAGGTCAGAGGAGCAACAAACATGACTCAGCCCAGGAGTGACCACATCAATCCCATGATGCAATGGGCGCCGAGTGGGCACAGGCCCCAACCACACCAGCTTCTCACAGCCTCTCCTGCCCCACCTGCAACAGACTCCGCAGACAGATTCTGGAAGCTTCTCTGGTTTCCTCTATACAACTTTAGAAATCTTCTCCATTTAACCCATCAACCCTTCATGGCAAGAATTTGAAAAAACACACACAAAGTAATTCACATGCACATTCTTATTTTCAACAGGGAATCAAGACATGAAAACTGGGTGCAACAGGAAGTGAAGACCCTGAGGGAGATGGCCTCACCCCAACTCTGCCAGAGCAGGAAAGACCCCAGGTGGGAGGGGCCCAGGGACCAGCGCCTACATCCTGCTGATGAGGAGACACTGATGCCAGTGGCAGACACAGCGGTCAGGGATCCTGAAGGTCCCTAAGCAGAGGCTGGAGTCCATGTTTTATCACTCGTCTGCATACTGTGCTGTGTTCATCCCAATCAACTCTCCTTCCTTCACCACCTATCCCTGCTCCATCCTCTTCCACCTCCCCATCTCCCTCCCTCTCTAGCAATCACCACCCCCTTGTCTGTGTCTATGAGGTTTCCTTTTGTTTTATCTTGTGGTTCTTTGCTTAATTCCTTCACCTTTTCACCCACTCCCACACCCTCCAAGCCCTCTGTCAGCTGTCAGTCTGTTCTCTATGAGTTTGTTATTATTTTGTTTACTGGTGTATTCTGTTCATTAGGTTCCACCTATGATTGAAATCATAGCGTATTTGTTTATCTCTGACTGGGTTAGATCACTTAGCATAGTGCTCCCCTATCCATCCATGCTGTTGCAAAGGGTAAGAGTTCCTTCTTTTCTATGACCAAGAGTAGTATTCCAGCATGTAAATGTACCACAGCTTTTTTTTTATCCACTCATGAGCTTTAAAAGTAATAATAATAGTAGTTAGCATTTATTGAGAAATTACATTTCACTTTCAAAAATAAATTACAGAATTATGCAATGGATGGAATCTGGCTTAACAATAGTTGGTGTACAAAAGCTTGAGGGAGAAACAGTCATCAGGTATTTTGGAGGCACTTCCTTTATTGTTGTTTTTAATGCTCACCCAAGGGTATTTTTCCATTGATGGTGAAGGAGAGAAGGGAGGGGTAGACAGAAAGAGAAAATATCAACGTGAGAAAGAAAGATGCATTGGTTGCCTCCTGCACAAGCCCCATCCGGGGCCAGAGATCGAGCCTGAACCGAGGTACTTGCCCTTGACCAGAATTGAACCTTGGACCCTACATGCCAGGCTGCAGCTCTACCCATTGTCAATGTGGCTAGGACTGCAGGTACTTATTCTAGACCATCTTTCATCCACAGGTCTTTGGGCCCTGGTGACTCTGGAAACCCAGCCATTATGGCCACCGTCTACGCAGGAAGTGGAAGGAAGAGGAAGACAGAAAGTGACAGCCTTAGACACTTTTTTGATGGAGCCTTTCCACAGCTTTTTATTATTTTTATTGATTGATGTTAGAAAGAAAGAGGAAGAGAGGGGAAAATAAAAACATTCATTTGCTGTTCCACTTATTTATGTATTCATCAGGTGATTCTTTTTTTTTGTCATTACTCCGCACCCAAGGTTATCTTTCTATTGATTGGACAGAGGGAGAGGGAGGAGGAGAGACAGAGAGAGGGAGAGGAACATCTACAAAAACAAAAGACAAACATCCCTAGGAATAGGGCTGAAGGCCAGACCCAGGCCTGAGCCCAGATTGACTCCACCCCAAAAGCTCTCGCTGTCCAGGGTCCTGGAGATGAGCTGCATTAGGACACAGGACAAGGCCTGGGGGATGTCAGTCCCTGTGGCCACAGGTCCTGGTGGGACAGGGTTCCCTGAAGGGACAAGGTCAGAGGATCAGTGAGGTAACCTGGCCGAGAAGCGACCATGTCAAAGCCCAGGATGCACTGAGCATGCTCCATCCTCACAGCTTCCCTTGTCTCCACCTGTGACTGGCTCAGCAACAAAAACATGTGATCCATGAAAGTTCTAGGTGCTTCCATTAATATCCTCTCAGATGTTCAGCCATCCTGTAATTAACCCATCAACCCTTCAGGGCAAGAAATGAACAAAGGCACATCCAGAATCTCATTTTAATAGGGAGCAGGAAGTTGCAGCTCAGAGCCCCAGGGAGTAAATACAGGGATGGGGAGGGCCCAGCCTGCCTCTGCTGACAGGACAGTGTGGAGAGCAAGGCGGGGGAGCCCCGCCGCCCCCATAGGATGTTCTTGAGTCAGGAGGTGGGAGCGTGAACACATCTTCCATCACTCAGTCCCCACAAGACAGCTGCCTCGCGCTGTGGAGGACAAGCATCATGAACAGATTCAGGTCAGTGGCTGTAACTGGTGACATTCACAAAGGCCACTTCATGCTCACAGTGTCCCACAGACTCCCCACCACCCAGTCCTCCCCTCTGCCCACTCCTTGCCAGGACAGGGTCTCACCTTTAGAAGCCGAGAGAACAAATCAGAGCCCTGGGCACTGTCATTGCCTGGGGGGGGACACACCAGGACGGGGTCAGAGACCCAGGGCAGGAGACTAAGGAGGAACTATGGGGGGTGGGGTACCCATGGCTCCTATCTGCACTGTCCCAGGGACTCAGGGGTCATCCCTCCATACTCATTGGCAGCCTGAGCGTAGCTCCCTCCTTTTCCACCTGTGGGGAGAAAACATCCCATGAGAGACCAGGGAGGAGTAAGGGACATGAGACGCTAAAGGAAGATCTAGTCCTGGGCCCCAGAGAAGTTTCCAGAACCGTGTGCATAGACCCAGGGCAGGATCAGGAAACCTGAGGGAAGTGCATGTGTGGGGATTGGACCCACCGCCCTCCTGGAGGTCTGTGCTCAGCAGGGACCTGCCCTCTGACCTGGGGCTGCTGGGCACGGAGTCCCCACCACCAGCATCATCAGGTGATAAGTGGGTCCCTCATTTTCCCACGGGCCTCACTACAGAGTAAGTGTGAGCACAGAGAGCCCCACACTGGCCATCACACGGGTGGGGATGGTGCTTCCCATGAATGAAGCGGGACACACATCTACCTGGGCTTGCGTCCCCAGTGGGACAGACACTCAGACCCCACCCCTGCCCCACCTGAGCGCCTCCTCCCCCACATCACAGCTCCAGCCACGGCTCCCAGCAGAACCAGGCCCCCAGCGATGCCCATGATGATGATGTTGAAGGTGTGAGAAGGTGGTTCTGGGAGGAGAAGGGAAGGGATGGTGAGGGCCCTGACCCCAGGCCTCAGCCCTAACCTCACTGAGATCCCCCAGGGCCCCTGCTGCCCTGAGAAGAGGCTCTGTGCCCACGGCCCCTACTCACCCCATCTCAGGGTCAGGGGCTCGGGCAGCCCCTCGTGCTGCACATGGCACGTGTATCTCTGCTCCTCTCCAGGGGGCACCCCCACGGC
>NW_005370937.1:8791-14126 GCF_000412655.1 Myotis brandtii | reverse complement strand
TCTGTCCCTTGCAGAGCCCTGAGCGTAGGCCTGGGCCCTGGGACTCGGTCCTGACCCTCCTCCTGCGCGGGGCGCCCGTCACACTGTCCCCGAGGCCTGGCCCAGGCGCTGTGCTGTTCAGGGACTTTCCAAGATTTTGGCGTCACCATCTCTGTGCAGCCTCACACACAGGCAGGCTTCCAGATAACCGTGTTTATGTGGCTACATCTATCATAGTTACCTCTCACGAAATCAAACAGGTTCTAACAATTATTTTTTAAAATATATTTTTATTGATTTCAAGTAGGAAGGAAGAGAGAGAGAGAAACATCAATGACATGAGAGAATCATGGATCCGCTGCCTCCTGCACACCTCCTACTGGGAATTGAGACCACATCCCAGGCAGGTTCCCTTGACCTTAATCAAACCTGCGACCCTACAGTTCACAGAGCTATGCTCCAACCATCGAGACAAACCAACTAGGGCTCTATTTTTTTAAGAAAAGTAAAAATGGTATCCCATGTGAAAGAGGCTAGCTCAGCTCACACACATGATTTCCCTGGTACATGATACTTGGAAATGTGGTGGAAGTGTTTTTAGTGTACTTCCCAGGTCATCATATAAGGTTTTTTTTTATCCTCCATTTTTATTAAAGACAGTTATGAAAATCCATTTGTGCAATGAATGCAAGATACATAGATCTTGTTTTTAAAAATATTTTTAATTTTTCAAATATAGTTTATGTACAATATTGTATTAGTTTAGGTGTACAACCCTGTGGTTAGACATTCATATAACTTATACAGTGATCGCTGCCATACATCTAGTACCATGTGACCTCACATGTAATTGTTACAAATGATTGACTGTGTTCCCTGTGCTGTCCTTTCCCTCCCCGTGACCACACTGTAAGGACCATGTTGTGTTTCCTTCTCCTTCACCTGCTGTGCCCAGTCCCTCCCCTGCCCTCCAGCAGCCAGCAGTCTGCTCTCTGTGGCTGAGTCTGTGGCTGCTGTAGGATCCTGTTGGGCGGATTCCAGGCGGCACTGAATGCTGGTTGTTGGGAGGGTGGTGGTCATTGTTTTGTGGTTGTGGGTGGATGCAGGCTCCGCGTTCACCTTTGGGGCATCTTCACCGGAGGCTACGATGTTTTAAAATGTGGATGGAAGGATGAGGCTTCAGTAAAGATAATAATTTCACCTCCTTCAACCGTGTGATTTAAAAGCTAAACTGGGCCCTGGCCTGTGTGGCTCAGTAGATAGTCAGCCTGCAGACTGAAGGGTCTCAGGTTTGATTCTGGTCAAGGGTACATGCCTGGATTGTGGGTTCAATTCCCAGTGTGGGGTGTGCAGGCGGCAGCAGAACAATGATTCTCTCATCTTTGCCTCAGCGTCCATGTCAGCAGAGTGAAAAGGCAAGAATGTCCTCCATCTCCCGCAAAATGTGTTGACCCCCCAAATCCTGGGAAAGGCTCTCAGATACTTCAGGGTTCCACAGACCACACTTTGAGAAAGGTGGTTCTGGATAAACCAAGGGGTGTTTCCCACCCTACCCCTGACTTGGCCTCCTCTTCTCTTCCCAGAATCCCTGTCCACAAGGCTCAATCTCTGCACCCGAAACTGAGCTCACAGCATTGCCCCTGGGACCTTCTAGAAGAGAGCTCACCCTGGATATTCTATGCCAGAAAGTGTCCTCAGCCTGGGAGGGAGGTGGAGGGGCAGGTGTTTCCCCTTCAGAACTCGGAACAGTTTGTGGTTGAAGACACCAGTCCCACAGAAAACGTACTGCGGTTTCTATACCTCAGCTGAGTATGTTCTCACACCCCAGACAGAAACCTGATGTGTCTGTAAGAGAAGCCATCTTGGCCCTTTTATGCAAATGGGCTGAGTGCTCTCACTTGAGGCCCAGACAACGTGCAGAGCAGTCTGCCCATTAGAACATTCTGTGAGCGAGGACTCACTCTGCGTCGGTTTCTCCCACGTGGCAGCCACCAGCTGCTGTGGCCACTGAGCCCTTGACACGTGGGTCCTGTGCCGAGCAGGGGGACTTTTCACTTCATGGACCTTTAATTCTGCCGCCATGGGGGTCGTGGAGCTGCCACGTGAGACAGCGCCCGGCTAAATGCTCTTAGTTTCCAGTCTCTGCCCCCACAGGGCATAGTGGGCCTCATAGATGAATGGACGTTATAGTTGTCTTCATATGAAAGTCATGGGTCTTCATGTATCATAGTCTTCAGTTGTGTATGAGGGACTTAGATACATCCTCAAATCACAGACTGCCCAGGAAAGTATAATTAATGTTCATTTAACAACAAGTGCGTGCAGTTATTAACTGAAATGTACTTAAGGTTGTAAGTGTTCAAAAATGCTCCTCACTGCAGCCATCCTTGTGTTTAGTCTTGTGGGACCTTTTTTGTTGGTTTTGTTAACCTCATGAACATGAGCAGGCTCATAAGTCTCTACATATCACAATAGAAAATATATATTGAGCACAACAGATAGCAGGTACCTGTAGGCCCTCACATGCTTAAAGATTGTACTAGTAAAGCAGAGAATGTCAACTTCAGGTTCCACCTTGGAATTCCTTACCTATTGCTCCTTCCCATGTTTCATCCCAAATTCTACCACCTCTGTTTCCATGCTCCCTTGGAACCCTTTGCCCTCAATGAAAATATATGTGAAGTGTTTACTGTTATGGCATAAGAATTTCTCAAACCAAGACCTAAAGATGAAAAGCCATAAAGGAAAACATAAAACTTTTCTCTGTCAACCTCACACTTGAGAGATACAAACTCAGGGCCAGCATCAAACTCAAAGTCACACAAACATGTTGACAGAGAAAGGGTCCTGTGGCCCAGTGTTCCTCAGCCAAAACCCAGGAGGCTCCCTGTGGGCAGGCGAGGTGGGTTCCTCATCATTGCTGGAGGGAGAACGCATCCCACGGGGGCCATGGAGCATCCTAGTGGGAAGGGGGGAGAGAGGACACATCTAGGGTGTGGGCTCTGGATGGGCGACCTCGGGGAAGATCTGGGGAGCGGGCTCCTCTAGATGGGGGGGTGTCAGGAGGGACAGCTCTATGGGTGGGCAGCTCAATGACCATCTAGGGACAAGGCCGCCTGCAGCGAGGGTGGAGGTGCCGCTGGGGAGAAGCAGCCTCGCTGCCAGGACCCAGCGCAGGGAGCTGTGTGGTCTCTGTGAGCTGTGCGGGGGCCCTGTGTGTGTCTGTGTTTAGACGCAGGGAGTGGGTGTTGCTCTGTCTCCCTTGTCAGGGCCTCAGGGTGGCGGTGTCTGAAGGTGATGCTCTGAGAGGTGACTTGTGTCCAGCAGGAGAGGAACCCGGCCCAGCTGTGAGCTCCGGGCCAGCTCCCGACAGCACTGAGGCCTCGTGTGTCAGACCAGTTCCTGTGGGGGCTGCTTCTCCTTCTCTCTGAAGTCCAATATCTAACAGCATCCACCACCCAATCCACAAGTAACGCACATGAGGAAACAATGTGGAAAAGAAGAAATGCGAATGTCAAACAACTATGTTTGTAATGAACACATGTAAACAATAATGAGAATGTGGAATAAGAGAAATAGGAATAAAATTAAAATCCATCAGTTTGGGAAAGAAGAAAGGAAATGAAGAGAGTATAGGCCAGAGGGAAGGGAAACACACTGTTGTAAAGACAGAAGGAATGGAAATGTGGTACATCATTTCTAAGGAAGCTTTTCAAAATGTCTCAGCCATTCAATGTGCTCACATTCCCCGGGGCTGGTGTGGCTCAGCTGGTTGAGCATCATCCTATGAACCAGGAGGTGAAAGTATGATGCAGGGTCAGGGCAGATGCCCTGGTGGCCGCCGCCGTCCCCAGTAGGGGGCATGCAGGAGGCACATGAATGGTTATCATCACTGATGTTTCTGTCTCTCCCTCTCTTCTTCTCTGAAACCAACGCAAATGTATTTAGACGCAAGAATAAATGTGCTCACATTATGCACATAAATGTTTCTCTAAAAAATTTATCCTAAGAAAATACTCACATTTCCTAACAATATACATATTGAAGGATTTTTAAAGCAGTTCTTATTGCACTCAAGGTATTAAGACAAGTACAAATAACCTTGTAATTAAGATGCTGTATGGGTCATTCAATAAGGAGAAGACACTGCAGTATGAAGAGATTGACAAATGACTGACATATACCAGTTGGATCAGAATTAACAAGCAACTTGAAGTGGGGCTGCTTTTTCCTTTGAGAAACGCCAAGTTTCCTAAAACAAATGAGATCAGCGCTCTGACATCCGTGCCCCCTGACAGCCTTGGAGAGAAGCCGTCTTCACTTCCAGCTGTTAGAGTGACAGGCGCCATTGCATCTACTCAGCGGCCTTTGCCTCACACGCCTGCTCCCTGCCTGGCTCTCAGAGACCATTTCCCCTGAGAAACGCCAGCGCAGCCTGACCCTTACGTGATGTTTTTATTTTTAAAGTTACCACCGATGGAGACATGAACCCCTTGTCAATCTGGAACAGCAATGGCCACCCTTCTCCCCACGCACTCCTCCCAGCATCGGTCCTCTTGCTGGTGGGGGAGGGTCATGCTGTGGGCCCTTCTCTCCCCAGCACAAGTCTCTTTCTGTGAGGCGTCCTGCTGCCCTCCCCGCCCCGCCCCGCCCAAACCCCAACACTGGCCTTCACCTTTCCCACCCCAAAAAGTGCGGCTCATAGTCACCTTGTAGACAATGGCGTTCATGGCTGTGTCACCATCCACACTTTTCTTAAAAGCCCTTCCGAACATCGGAGATGACGAAGATGAGTTATGCCTTTGGGTTTCCTCAGCCTTCCCTGACTGGGTCAGAGAGGAATGCTCTGAAGACCTGCATGGTGTGTTGCGTTCTGTGTTTCCATGGAGACCCCTAAGATGCAATAGGAGGGAACATCTCTATTCTCCCAACTGGGGGGAGGGAAGCAGCCACAGGCTCAGCTGGGCTCAGGTCCTAGCACTTTCCTGGCTCGGGTTCTCCTGTGGGAACTGGTGATTGTTCATAGTGACACGGTCACAGTTATGTCCCCAGAGGCGGTGCCCGGGTCACAGCACCTGCAGCAGCGCCTCTGCTCTGGGAACACAGCAGCCGCAGCTTTCACCGGAGGGACAGCCTCAGCCTCAGCCTCAGGCCCGGAAGTGCCCGGGGTGGTTCGGGAGGACATACAGGGCGGGTGCGCCCCTGTTGCCGGGCTATTGGCCCCGCCTCCTCCACAGGTTCTCATGCGAATAGTGACGCCCCGGGGCCAGGGCCTGGGGGACCCGCTGGTGGCCCCAGTTTGATGTCAGCAGCCAGGCCATGGGGTCCCTCTGTGCCCTGGGGCAGCGGCTGCCTC
>NW_005370937.1:0-6422 GCF_000412655.1 Myotis brandtii | reverse complement strand
ACACACACACACACGCACACACACACTCACACTCACAGACACATACACACATATACACACAGACACACACACAGACGCACACACATACACATGCACACACACACACACACATACACATGCACGCACACAGACAAACACACGCACACACGCTCACCCAGTGATTTCTCCAGTCCAGGGAGGGAGGAGGAGAGGAAGAGAGAGGGATGGGGAGGGGGAAAAGGAGGAAGGGGGAGCGGGAGAGGGAGAGAGGTCCCAGGAAGGAGAGATGCGGGGACTCGTGCCCTCTGCGGGGAGGAGTCTGCACCCAGCATGGCCCTTGCCCAGGACCAGCGCCCAGGACTCTGTGGCCGGAGGGCGGCGCTCTAGTCTCTGAGCGTCCCCGGCCAGGGCAGCAGCCTCTGTGTCAGGGGACCGTCCCCCAGGCTCTCTGATCATCAGACTGTCAGCCGTGGCCCCGGGTGGGGGGGTCAGATGGTGGGGCGCCACCCCTCCCCCCACAGTGCGCAGGCTTCCAGACAGGCTCCCCCAGAAGCAGCTCCCACCCATCAGGGGGCAGGAGGCCAGAGGGAGAGGCGTCTCTCTCCCTCAGTCTCTCTCTCCTGCCCTCTCTCTAAAGAGTCAGCCCCTCCCTTCCCGCCCAGCTCAGTGCCTGCCCCTCAGAGCCTGGCTGTGGGCACAGGGCGGCCCTGGGAGGCTCTGCCCTCACACACCCGCCTGGCTCAGCCCTCACCTCCTCAGGCCGCACATGCCCTCAGGGTGCCCCCTCACCACCTGCTGACAGTGCGCCTCTTCCTCCACTTTGCAGTCATTAGTTAAATATATTAATTAAAATGTGCTCCATTTCTTCTCTCACTTCCACTCACTGTGCAGGTTTTTGGGTTTTGTTTTTCCAAAGATGAATCCACACTATCCCCGCCCACTTGTTCTTCTGTGATGGGTCCTCCCACCCCTCCCACAGGTGGGCCTCCCTCCCCTGGGACCTGGGACCAGCTCTGGGAACCAGAACAGGACAGAGGTGACAGAGCCTGACTTCTGTGGTTCTGACATGACAGGCCTGTGGGTCTGACATGAGGGGCATGTGGGTGTGACATGAGGGGCCTGTGGGTCTGACCTGTGACCTTGGCCCACGCCCCCTGGAGCCAGGGGCCCAGCTTGGAGCAGCACCCACCTCACAGCCCAGAGACCTCCCAGCCAGCAGCCAGCACTAGCTGCTGCCCAGTCAGGGACCCTCTAGAATGTTCTGGTCTGGCTGGACCTCCAATGACCCCGCCCCAGCCTGTGTCACATGGAGCAGAAGAGGGGCCACTGAGCGCAGTCAGCCCGCAGAACAGGAGGAGTCAAGGCTGTGACTGTGGGATTGTGGTTTCTGGCCACAGATGCTGAGAGCACAGCCCATGTGAGTCCCTGCTGTGTGCATTCTCATTATTCCCTGTCCTTCCTGTCACACTGTGCGCATCAGGAGAGCTCGGGTTTTCAGTTATGTCTTTGCTTTAGAGATGTTGAGAGAGAGAGGACGGGAGAGGGAGAGGGAGATAGAAACATGGATTGGTTGCTTTTGCAGGCCTCCTACTGGGGCTCAAGCCAGAAACCATGGTATGTGCCCTAATGAGGAATGGAACCTGGGACCACCTGGGGCATGGCACCCCCTCACCCATGAGCACACCGGCCAGGCTGGAGAGAGGGTGTTCTGTCTGTTTCCATTACACAAGCAGTAGGCCAACAGGAAGCCTGGTGCAGAGGCCTCACTACATATTAGGGATGGATGGATTGGTAGATGTGTGGATGGATGGATGGGTGGATGGATGGGTGGATGGATGGATGTATGGATTGATAGATGGGTGGGTGGATGGATGGATGGATAGCTGGGTGGGTGGGTGGATAGATGAATGTGTGGATGGATGGATGGATAGATGGGTAGATGGATGGATGAATGGATGGATGGATGGATGGATGGATGGATGGATGGATGGATGGATGGATGGATGGATGGATGGATGGATGGATGGATGGATGGATGGATGGATGGATGGATGGATGGATGGATGGATGGATGGATGGATGGATGGATGGATGGATGGATGGATGGATGGATGGATGGATGGATGGATGGATGGATGGATGGATGGATGGATGGATGGATGGATGGATGGATGGATGGATGGATGGATGGATGGATGGATGGATGGATGGATGGATGGATGGATGGATGGATGGATGGATGGATGGATGGATGGATGGATGGATGGATGGATGGATGGATGGATGGATTGGGTGGGTGGATGGATGGATGCTAGGAACAGTTCCTTACAGCTGACCTGAGACAGGATGGAACATGGACTGTCTGCATGGAGAGTCCGGGATGTCTCTGAAGAGGAGCAACTTTACCCCCAATCCAATATCTACCAGCCACTGTGGGGTTATTGGTAATTTGGCAATTAACCAGATGGTTTGATGAGCAGCTGAACAAGAGGCAGGAAAAGGTGCCTGTGCTCCCTGTGGGCGGGTCTAAGTTCCGAGTCAAAGCTGTTCTCTGGGGTGAACTGAAACCCACGGCTGCATCACATTCCTCTCCCTCCATTCATTGCACAGTCACACACCATTCCCAAGTGGGCACCATCCTCAGGGCTCCCCTGGCCCCAAGGTCAGGCTGACACCAGGATGGGCACAGGCTGAGCATCTGCACTGGGGCAGGAGGCTGGTCTCTCTCCTGAGGGAAATGCCACGGTCCTTCCTACGGGGGCCCCAGGGATGTTAAGCATGGAGACTGTCCCAGGTGAGCTGTGCTAACCCGCTCAGAATCCTGGGAGTCCCTAATGTCCACACGACCCCACAGGAGACCATGATGTGCTTACTTAGTCACCCACACAGTCCTGCTCTTTGTCCCTCACTAGACGGTCACTAGCTCTCCTCCTCCTCCTCCTCCTCCTCCTCCTATTTCTCTTTTTTGAGGATCTACTCACAAAGAATTATTCCGGACACACAGACAGGATTTAGGGGAGAGTAATAATTAGGACAGGAAGAGATACCCACAACATTCTTTAAAATAGAGAAATGAACTAGGACACATGGGAAATTGGGTGAAATAACAAAGAGAAAATTTACATAATAGATGAGAAGCCGAAGGAGCACACCCAGAGCGAGAGGGAGACAAATGCTAAGTGCACAGTGGATTTTCCCAGGGTGAAGGTGGGGTCAACAACACCCACAGAACATTCCAGCACCCCAGCCGGCCCTCTTCATGTCTTATTTGGTCATAGACTTCCCCCATACCAACTCACCATGACCTTGGTTTCTACACCGCAGGTGAGTAATGTCAGCTTTTGAGAGAACGAAATGTTACAGTGGCAGCCTCTCTGCACCTGCTCTCTCTCCACATCAGGTCCCATCCTTGTCCCACTGGCTCTTGTGGTTGTAATGTATTCACTCTCAGGGCTAGGAGGGTTCTAGACTATGAACATACCACACTCTTTCTCCGCTACTGCTCATGTGCATTTGTCTTACATGCATATTTTGCAAACTGTGCAGCTATGAATAAATTCTTCATATGTTTTGCACACATATGTATGTGTGTCTATTGGGGATATAACCAGGAGTGGAAATGCTGGGGTGTTGGGTGAGCAAATGCTTGGGTAGTGAGGGCAGCCAAACCATTTTCAAAGTATTTGAAAACACTTACTCTCCCACTAGGAATATATGAGAGATACAATGAGTCCAACTTCGTGCTAACAATTAACTTTGTCTGACTCTTTCAATTTTACTATCCTGTGAGGTGGGCACCAATATCACATTGTGGCTGAACTTGAGTTTCCCCTCTGACTAAAACTGTTGGGCAATTTTCATAAATGTATGGACCATGTAACCATCCTCAATAGGAGGATGGACTGGATTCTTGTTCATGAGTGAGTGAGACTCTAGTAAGGTTCCAGCATCCTTAACTAGTGGGACACTTTGGCTATTAATGGATCTGTGGGCAGAGACCTGTGGGGTAAGAGAAAGTGCTCTTTGCTCCTGGTGCCTGGCACTGAGCTCCTAAAAGCCTGGGCATCTCCTGAGTGACAAGTGTCTTTGGGACGCTGATGAGATGGCCCTTGGCTGAGGGTCCTGGAGGCTTCAGGGTTGGGGCTGGTCCCCAGAAAGACCAAGCTGATCAGAGGATTGGAAGGTTCAGGCCCTAGAAGGAGGCAAGAGCAGGAGGAGCCTGAAAATGCATCTCTCCACACCAGAGTCCTGTGTGCAGGGACACCTGGGCCTGCGGGACAATGAGGGGTAACATGTACCCTTTTGCTTTCAGATGGGGGACACCCAGATAATGAGACCATAACTCACACATGAATATAATAACAGGCATAATATCTACAAAAGCAAAGAAGCAACAAACACTCAGAGGATGGGTGCTGGGGGCAGGTTCCTGGCTTGACCCAGGCTGACCTGCCCCAGGAAGGCGTCGCTGTCCAGGGTCCTGGAGATGCGCTGCATTAGGACATGTGACAAGGCCTGGGGGATGTGTGTCCCTGTGACCACAGGTCCCGGTGGGACAAGGTTCTACTGAGGGACAAGGTCAGAGGAGCAGAGAGGTGACCCGGCTGAGGAGTGACCATGTCAAAGCCCAGGATGCACTGAGCACCACCTGGGCACAGGCCCCGACCACGCCCCGTCCTCAGAGCCTTTCCTGTCCCCACTGGGGACAATGTTCTGCACAGCAAACACATGAGCTCTGGAAAGTTCTTCATGTTTATTTCCCCTCAAAATTAGAATCTTCTCTTTTAATTTACCCACCAACCCTTTATGGCAAGAAATGAACAAACAAAGTCACATCCAGAACCTCATTTCAATACGGAGCAGGAAGGTGCAGCTCAGAGCACCAGAGAGTAAAGGCAGGGATGGGGAGGGCCCAGCCCGCCTCTGCTGACAGGAAAGTATGGGAAGCAGGGCTGAGCCAGCCCCCCAATCAGAGGTTCCTGAGTCAGGAACTGGTGTGGGGAAGCTCGGAACGTGGTTGGAATGTCTATAAGGAGGATTCTGCGACAGGTGGGGGCCTCTGAGGGGACTTGCCTAAGGCGGCAGCCCCTTTTGTGACTTGTTGAAACAAGTCATTCCCACGGGGTGTTCTGCTAGAATCTCTGCTCAGTGTTTTAGACCCGACCTTGTAGAAGCAGGTGCTTTCTCAAGGATGCGTACCCTGCAGATGGTATCCGGAGATTAATTTTAGTTCAAGCGGTTATGACAATAAAAGCCAAAGGAGGCAGGTGAACAGGGCTACTTGGCAGTGATAGCCAAGTAGTGCCTTAGCCTCCCTTTCACAGAAAGTGTGTGAGAGCCATCATTCATCCATCGCTCAGGGTCTGCCAGTCACCCCAGCAAAGTAGGAGTGTGAACACATCTTCCATCACTCAGACCCCACAAGGCAGCAGCCTCACGCTGTGGAGGACAATCATCATGAACAGATTCAGGTCAGTGGCTGTAACTGGTGACATTTTCAGAGTCCACTTCATGCTCACAGTGTCCCACAGACTCCCCACCACCCAGTCCTCCCATCTGCCCACCCCTCCCCACGGCAGGGTCTCCCCTTTAGGAGGTGAGAGAGACACATCAGAGTAACCCTGGGCGCTGTCAGTGCCTGGGGGGGACACACCAGGACAGGGTCAGAGCCCCAGGGCAGGAGACTAAGGAGAAACTATGGGTGTGGGGTCCCACCATGGCTCCCATCTGGACTGACACAAGGTCTCAGGGGTCACCCCTCCATACTCACTGGCAGCCTGAGCATAGCTCCCTCCACTTCCACCTGCGGGAAGAAAACATCCTGTGAGAGACCTGGGAGGAGGCATGGCCATGAGGTCCTAAAGGAAGCCCTAGTCCTGGGCCCGAGTGAAGTTTACAGAACCATGTGTATAGATCCAGGGCAAGATCAGGAAACCTGAGAAAGTGCATGTGTGGGGACTGGACCCTTCACCCTCCTGGAGATCTGTGCTCAGCAGGGACCTGCCCTCTGACCTGGGACTGCTGAGAACGGGGTCCCCACCACCAGCATCATCAGGTGATAAGTGGGTCCCTCATTTTACCACGGGCCTCACTACAGAGTAAGTGTGAGCACAGAGCCCCACACTGGCCAGCACACGGGTGGGGATGGTGCTTCCCGTAAATAAGGCAGGACACACATCTACCTGGGCTTGAACCCCCAGTGAGACAAGATGCTAAGACACCAACCCTGCTCACCAGAGCGCCTCCTTCCCCACATCACAGCTCCAGCCACAGCTCCCAGCAGAACCAGGCCCCCAGCGATGCCCATGATGATGATGATGAAGATGAAGGTGGGAGAAGGCAGCTCTGGGAAGAGAAGGGAAGGGAGGGTGAGGGCCCTGAACTCAGGCTTCACCCAGACCCCACTGAGGTCCCCCAGGGCCCCTGTTGCCCTGAGAAGAGGC
>NW_005370936.1:48862-54506 GCF_000412655.1 Myotis brandtii | reverse complement strand
CTCTTTGTAATAATTTAAGCAATAAAAAAAAAAAATACTATGAGCCTAATCCTAGGTCAGCTTCCTATCAACATGCAGTTACAATTTTGATATAGATTGCTATATATGTATTTCACTTTCTTCCTGATTTCTGCCAGGTCCTATTGTCTTGCCACATTTTTCTTAAATTTTAGTATTTTTACATTGTGGTATTAATTCATAGATGCCATTATACCCTAATAGTTTTTAAATTCATGATAAAATGTTTGGCTACAGTATTCATCTATTCTATGGAAGCATTTTTCTAGTAAATTTTTTATCTTTCTTCGCCTTTTTCAGTGTATAATATTTGTACTGTTGCTGTGCTGAAGTGCCCATAATACTCTTACTGACTTACTCCTTATTACATGCATTGAAATTTCCTGGGCCAGCTGTTTCCAAAAGTTTCTTATGAGTCAGGGAGGCTAGTGTGGCTTCCAGAAGAGCTGATTCTCACATCAGCTGCTGCCACAGAGACAGGTTTTGTCCTACCAACATGCCTCCTGTGTGAATATTTGCGTATCCCATGCCCTCTGCCTCTCTAAAAAAAAGGAGGTCTGGGACAGTGATGGCGAACCTATGACAGGCGTGTCAGAGGTGACACGCGAACTCATTTTTTTGGTTGATTTTTCTTTGTTAAATAGCATATAAATATCAAAAATATAAGTCTTTGTTTTACTATGGTTGCAAATATCAAAAATTTTCTATATGTGACACGGCACCAGAGTTAAGTTAGGGTTTTTCAAAATGCTGACACACCGAGCTCAAAAGGTTCGCCATCACTGGTCTAGGATGTACACTTCAGTTGCTGAATCATTTGTTACAAACAAGCGTGTAGCTTTTGATCTTTAAGGTATGCCCCACATGCTCAGTAAGGGTGTTTTTGCTAGTTCTTCCTGCTATTTCCAGTGCATGGTCTTCTCACCATACTCACACCTCTCTTCACTTTCTCCCACATGGCTGCTATGTGATCATAGCTTATTTTAGCAGCCTTTGCACCTATTTTAAAGTATGGTGCTTATAATTTTTTAATTTATTTATTTTTATGCTGGCATTTTATTTCCAAGCAAAGAAGAGTAACACACTGACTTAGGCAGCCATAGTCATATTGGATTTCTAAAGTTTTTGAGTTGAAATCAGATGTGGGAGAATTCTAGGTGATGGCATGTCCATTAATGGCCATGAGAGTAAGTGGAGTCAAAGTGAAGACTTACATCATTTGCTCTCTTTCTAACTCTCTTTCTTTCTCTCACTGAGTCCTCAGTGCACTGGCTTCAACCAATTCCTCAAAGGCAACAATTTTTGTCTTACTATGGACCACCACACTTGCTAACTCCTCTAACTGGAACAACCTAGTCTGGCTTTCTTATTCTTTTTATATTTTTTAATATTTATTATTGAAAGTATTATATATGTCCCTTTGTATTTCCCCATTAACCCCAACTAGCTTCTTTGCCCCCTGTCCCAGGCCTTCATTAGAGCATTATCTATGTCCATGGTCTATGCATATATATGCATACAAGTTCTTGGTTCATCTCTTCCCACCCACCCACTCACCCACTCCTTCCCCCTAAAATTTGACAGTGTGTTTTTGCTTCTATGTCTCTGGATCTATTTTGCCCAGCAGTTTAGTTTGTTCATTAGATTCCACATATGAGTGAGATCATGTGATACCTGTCTTTCTCTGTCTGGCTTATTTTGCTTAGCATAATACTATACTGGTCCATACATGCTGTCTCAAAGGGTAAGAGATACTTATTTTTTACTGCTGCATAGTATTTGATGGTGTAAACGTACCACAACTTTTATACACTTATCTACTGATGTGCTCTTGGGCTGTTTCCAGATTTTAGCTATTGTAAATTGCACTGCTATGAACATAGAGGTGTATATGTTCATTCTGATTTGTGTTTCAGGCTTCTTAGGATATCTTCCTAAGTGGGATTAGTGGGATTACTGGATCAAATGGCAGTTCCATATTTAAGTTTTTGAGAAGACTCCACATTGATTTCCATAGTGGCGGTACCAGTCTGCATTCCCACTAGCAGTGTATTAGGGTTCCTTTTTCTCAACATCCTCTCCAACACTTGTTTGTTGGTTTATTTATGTAGCCATTCTGACAGGTGTAAAGCAGTACCTCGTTGTTTTAATTTGCATCTCTCTGATGATTAGTGATGAGCATTTTTTCATATGTCTCTTGGTCATTTGTATGTCTGCTTTAGAGAAGTGTGTATTTCTGTCTTTTGCCCATTTTTTATTGGGTTGTTTGTTTTACTTTTGTTGATTTGTATGAGTACTTTATATATTTTTGATATTAATCCCTTATCAGATTTATCATTGGCAAATGTGTTCTCCCATACAGTCAGTTCCCTTGTCATTGTGAGGCTATTTTCTTTTGCTGTGCAGAAGCTTTTTATTTTGGTGTAATCTCATCCTGTATAATAAAAGGGTAATATGCAAATTGACAGGAACGACCTGTTGCTATGACACACAGTGACCACCAGGAGGCAGATGCTCAATGCAGCAGCTGTGTCTGGTGGTCAGTGCGCTCCCACAGAGGCAACGTCACTCAGCCAGAAGCCAGGCTGACAGTTGGCAAGCACAGTGGTGGTGGCACGCTGCGGCAGCGCTAAGGATGTCCAACTGCAGCTTAGACCCACTCCCCATGGGAAGTGGGCCTAAGCATCAGTTGCATATCCTCCAAAGGCTCCTGGATTGCTAAATGGAGCAGGCAGGGCTGAGGGACCGCCTCCCCAAGAGCACAAATGCCGTGCACTGGGCCTCTAGTTTGTTTATTTTTTCCTTTAATTCACTTTCACAGGGCATTTTACCAGTTAAAATTTTGCTATGTTAGACGTCTGATATTTTACTACCTATGTTTTCTTCAAGGATGTTTATGGTTTAACAATTTACATTTAAATATTTTATGTATTTTCAGTTTATTCTTGTGTATGATGTAAGCTGATGCTCTGGTTTCATTTTTTAAATGTAGCTGTCAAGTTATCCCAACACCATTTATTGAAGAGACTGTCTTTACTCCATTGTATGCTTTTATCCCCTTTATAGGAGATTAATTGATAATTTCATGGGTCAATTTCTCAGTTCTCTGTTCTGTTCCATTGATCTATATGTCTGTTCTCGTGCCAGTACCAAGCTATTTTGATTACAGGGGCTTTGTAGTATAACTTGATATCTGGTATTGTGATCCCTCCAACTTTGTTCTTATTTCCAAGGATTTCTGTGGCTGTTTAGGGTCTTTTTTGATTCCATGTAAATTTTTGGAGTGTTTTTCTAGATTGGCATTCTTCTTTGTAGAATTAATTTGCAATTTTAAAGGGAGATATACTGGGGTCATACCAAAATCCTGCTATGTCCCTAAATCCACTCTCCCTCTTCTCCATCCATAGTCACTCTTCATTGCTTGACCCCTTCCTTCTTGAACTGCTGTATCCTACACCACTACCACACATACATACACACACACACACACACAAACACACACACACACACACACACACACACACACTGGATTATTTACTTCTACTATAAAGGAAAACTCACCTTTCTTTTTTCCTACTTCCAAATTTGCCTGTTCATACCCATCTAAACCTCAGCTGAACAAGGGGCCTTATATCTAGGAACCATAGTGCTTAGAAAGAGATTAAAATAAAAGGGCAATGAAAATAATGTGTACCTGCCAGTACAATATCCTCATACATTCCAAACAGAAAGTCAGAGAAAACAGAAAGGTAGACAAGGGAACAATACTTGTTTAAGGCAATTTGTCCATCCAAACCAGATTAGGTGAGCACCAAACACTCACTAAACACAAGTTCTCAGTATCCTAGCCTAAAACTAATTTCAGAGAGGAGAGTAACTTAGATCAACTTTAGGAGCTAGAGAGGGCAAATTATGTAATTCACTTTGACTCCACTTTTCTCCATTTACTCTCAAGGCCATTTCAGGCCTTGTCATCAATGATAGAATTGCCCCACATCTGACTCAAATTCAAACTTTTAGATTTCCAATATGTATGGCTGCATAAGTCCGAGTGCTCCCCAACATATTGCACCATATTTCTATGTGGTAGTTTCTCAATTACTCTCTCTGTTCTTCTTTTAGATAACTACTACTTATTCTCTACTCTTGGATGAAATATTACTTCTTTAGAGAGCCTTACTTTTACTGCCTCTCTAGCTGAGTTATGTTCCAGCATTGTTTTTTATAGTAACCTGTTGTTTTCATAATGTTGGTACTGAAACAAATGCAATTACATATATAATTCCTTGTGCATTTTTTTATTGTCAATGTCAGAAAGTTTCCCAAAGAAAGGGAGGCATGATTTTTTTTTAAATGACTCTAACCCACTGCGTAATATAGTAGAGGGAACAAAGAAAGCATTCAATAAAGATTTGTTGTTAAAGAGATCAATAAAGAGAAAGACAAGGGTTTTGAATGTCTTGTCCATGTGGATTCTGAAGTCAATAAGGATAATGATAGACATTGGCCTGCAAGGTGGCATGAAAGACATGGCCTGGTGCCTTCATTGAACAGGGAGAGTGAGCATGAGACCAGGCAGGGGGAGATAAAGGGTAGTGCTATGAAATAAAGCTGAAAGAATAATATTTGTATAAGATCCAGTTTTAAGTTGTGATATAGATTATTCACCCCATTCATCATTTGTTGTTAAAGAGATCAATAAAGAGAAAAACAAGGGTTTTGAATGTCTTGTCCATGTGGACTCTGAAGTCACTAAGGATAATGACAGACCTTGGCCTGGAAAATGGCATGGAAGCCAGGGCCTGGTACCTTCAATGAATGAGGAGAGTGAACATGAGGCCAGGCAGGGGGAGATAAAGGGTAGTGGTATGAAATAAAGCTGAAAGAATAATATTTTTATAAGATCCAGTTTTAAGTTGTGATATAGATTATTCACCCCCATTCGTCCTCTACTTTGAATCAATTTCCCACTTTCCCAATACCCCTAACCCAAACTTTTCCTCTGAGCCCTATATAAATTTATTCTATTGAAAAACATTCCTGAAACATCATCCATCTCTTCCCTCAAATTCCATCTACCTTCTTGCCTCACCTAAAATCTAAATTTCCCTAAGAATCCTACATTCCTGACATTGTATTCAATTCCCAGGGCCAATTCCAGCCCTTTCTCTTTTTCCAATCATGTAAGTACTTCATGTTTTTGAAGGTTTTCTCACAAGCCTGTTGCTCCTTTTCATTTACTTATGATTGAATTACAGTCTGTCTCTCCACACCAATAACTCTCATCACCTTAGATGATTGCTTCCCGTCCAAGGAGACAGTTCACCTAACACACTAACATATCAGCTCTATGAATGCCACATTTATTTGAGTTAATATTGCACCTGATGATTATTGTACATTCACCCACACATTTATCCAACAAATGCTTATTGAGAAACTTTTGTGGGTCAGCTAAATGCTTAACACTGAGAATGCCATAATGGCTTAGACATAGTATCTAATAATAGACAAAGATTGAAATTAACCGTATCTCTGATACACCTCCCATTGGCTAATCAGCAAGATATGCAAATTAACCACCAACAAAGATGGCGGCTAATTTGCATACTGCAGGCAGATCCCA
>NW_005370936.1:39269-44775 GCF_000412655.1 Myotis brandtii | reverse complement strand
TTTTGCTGCCAAGGGCCATTTAGATATTTATAACATCATTTGAGGGCTATATAAAATTATCAACTTAAAAAAATAGCCTGCTATATTTGTTAAACAATTCACTAACTCACACCCAATGTCTTGGCAGGACTAGACCATATGAGTTCGCTGGCTTTATATGGCCTGTGGGCCAGAGGTTCCCCACCCTGGTAGATCCACATTTCCATTTGATATTATTGGCCTCCCTGAAAAAACTTTAACTCTTCCTGTTGTGTGCCTATGCTGGTAACAAATTCTCTTGGCTTTTGTCTGTCAAATAAGCCTTTTTTCCCACTTCCTCTTATTTTTTTAAGGCTATTTCCTCTGGATTAGAGCAAGTTTAAAGTAGAATTTACTGTTAAAGCTAGTTTAGTCCTATTCCTGTCATAATCATTCTGGGCTCTCTACTAAAAAACAAGGTATCTCTCCACTCTGACTAGTTGGAACTCTAATGTTTTTCAGTTCTGTGTGAGCTCTGAGGATTTTCCAGCTTATAACTCCCATTAGTACCTTGCCTCACCTCATATATAGCACAGTATTCAGCACCCGGTTTGAGAATCCCTATATCAGTGATGGCGAACCTATGACATGCGTGTCAGAGGTGACACGCGAACCCTTTTTTATTGATTTTTCTTGGTTAAATAGCATTTAAATATATAAAATGAATATCAAAAATATAAAGTTTTGTTTTACTATGGTTGCAAATATCAAAAAATTTCTATATGTGACACAGCACCAGAGTTAAGTTAGGGTTTTTCAAAATGCTGACACGCCTAGCTCAAAAGTTCGCCATCACTGCCCTATGTAGATTTCTGGAGCTCTCTCTCTTTGCCTAGCTTCCTTTTCTCTGGTATTCCACTCCAAAAATTCTAACCACCTCAACATCCATGAATGCTGATCTCTGTCTCTTTATCTTAATGAGGCAGCTCTGCCCATGGCATTCTCCTCTCTGCTCTGCAGTCCAGAAATAGTCTCAACACAGTAGGTTAGAAAAATTGTAATATCTCTCTTTGCTGCAGGGTCACATCCCTGTGCTGGTGATTATTTAATGTCTAACACAGTTCCTTAAACATATGTTGAATGATTTTATTATTGTTTATTCCAGGAGGACATGTCTGATCCCAGTGACATCATCATAGCTGGATGAATGTCTGTTATGTTTCCTTTATAGAAGAATATTTTTCTTTGACTTCTGTGACCCTATTAAAGGTCATCCAGCCCGCCCTAACTGGTTTGGCTCAGTGGATAGAGCATCGGCCTGCAGACTGAAAGGTCCTGGGTTCAATTCCGGCCAAGGGCATATGCCCGGGTTGCTGGCTTGATCACCAGTAGGAGGCGTGCAGAAGGCAGCCGATCAGTGATTCTCTTTCATCATTGATGTTTCTATCTCTCCCTCCCTCTCCCTTCCTCTCTGAAATTATTAAAAAAATATATTTTTTTAAAAAAAGGAAATATAATCCTTCACTTTGGATTGGTTCAGAACATAGATTTGGATAATAGAAGCCATTTTATGGCCACTATTATCAAGGAACTAATGAAATGATTGGGGAAAAAATGGGAATACCACACACCTGGTACCCATCCTCCTCAGATAAAGTAGAAAGAATAAACCAAACTCTGAAAAGACACATCACCAAATTAATCCTAGAAATCAAGCTCCCCTGGACAAAATTTTTCCCAATTGTGCTTCTCAGAATTAGAACAATGCACCCCACCCCTCCCCCCGCCCTCCATAAAGACATTGGGATATCGCCTTATGAGATACTTTATGGATTACCTTATTTTTTTAAAATATACTTTATTGATTTTTTTACAGAGAGGAAGGGAGAGGGTCAGAGAGTCAGAAACATTGATGAGAGAGAAACATCGATTAGCTGCCTCCTGCACAACCCCTACTGGGGATGCACCCGCCACCAAGGTACATGCCCTTGACCGGAATTGAACCCGGTACCCTTGAGTCCACAGGCCGACGCTCTATCCACTGAGCCAAACCGATCAGGGCATGGATTACCTTATTTAGGTCAAAATTCTGACTTTCCAACCATGAAAACCAAGATCAATTTTTTACAAACTATGTGTTGGGCCTCTCCTCTACTTTACCCTCCCTCAGGTTATAAGAACTACTTGCCCAGACTCCACCTCTTGAATTCCCAGTGCATCCTTAACTACCCAGTGATCTCATTATGATCAAGATCTGGAAAAAGACAGGCTCGAGCCAGCCTAGGAAGGATCTTATCAGGTGCTACTTAAAACTGAGACAACCATTCGTACCTCAGAGAAAGGTTGGACCCATTATACCATGCTATAGCTTCCAAAAAGAACTCAAAAATGAATGAGTACAAAGGGAAAGGCTGTCACACTCTTCAATGGTGATGTGAAGCACGTCGTGTCAGATAAGTGATCTACTACCATGCAACCTCCCGGACCACTCACACCATTTACCCAGAAGAGCTAAAAGTCTGGCATTTCTCAAGGGGAAAGATATAAAAACATTTTCCAGATGGAAGAAAATAAATCATATTTCCTGACCAGATTATTAAAAAGTTGTCTACATCTAGCCTGTGTTACTTGGTGGTTCACCCTGTGCACTGAAGGGTTACATCCGATCATGACGCATACTGGGGTTGAGGGGTTGCAGGTTCCATCCATGGGGCACTTACATGAGGCAACTGATGAATGTTTCTCTCACGCATAGATCTCTCTCTCTCTCTCTCTCTCTCTCTCCCTTCCCCCCTCCCACCCGTCCCAAAACAATGAAAAGTTCTTTCCTAATGGAGAAAAACAAACCATTTCCCAGATGGTACAACTGTTAGAGTACAATTAGATGGCAGCAAAATTATAAAGTTTATTAATGACCAGAGAGAACTACATACTGCCCAGTGCAAGAGACTGGAGTATACAGATGGCACTGTTAAAACTGTCTAGGCAGGAGAGGTTGGGGGAGGGATATATGGTGATAGAAGACTTGACTTGGGGTAGTGAACACACAATACAATACATAGATGCTGTATTATAGAAACCTATATAATTTTATTAGTGATGTCACCCCAATAAATTCAATAAAAAATAAATAAATGAAAACCCAAAAAAAGTGAGAAAAAAAACTATGCAAATGGTAATCAAGAAACAAAATACACATCTGGCAAAAAGTCCAGCACCAACAACTAAAGGTAGGTATCATCTGGGTCCCCGGGGTCACATACCAGTATGCTTCCCAGGACCATGATACAGTCCCCTGTGGTTTGACAGCCATACTGCCTTCCTGGGAGCTGCAATGGAGGTGCCACAGTCAGAACACTTCATGGGGCCCCTTTGAAGTCAGGAGACATTGTCGGACTGGCAAAAACATCATGCAAACAATGTTCTGACCTTCGAAGTATCCCTGGCAATGGATGAACTGCTGCTGTCCCCAGACCTTGTAACCTGTCTGGACAAAGATCCAAATGAAGCCCCCAGTATGCCAGCAACTCCTGCACCAGCAGCTGCTATCCCAGCACCAGGCCCCTTCTGGCCCTTGTCATCCTTTGTCCCTTCCCAGAAGACCTACCCTGACAGCTATGGTGTCTGCTTAGGATTCCTGAATTCTGGGACAGCAGGTGTGTAAACTGCATATACTCCTCTACCCTCAACTTATTGTTTTGCCAGCTAGCAAAAACTGGCCCCCTACAAGTGTATGTCAGCTCCCCGCCCCCACTCAGTACCTGTGTCTGTGCCATGGCCATCTATGAGAAGTTCAGGTACATGACAGAGGTCATGAGGCACTGTTCCTACCCTGTGTGTTGCTCTGACTCTAGCGATAGTCCGGCCCTTTCTCAGCATCTTATCTGGGTGGAAGGGAATTTATGTGCTGAGTATTTGCATGAAAAAAAATACATTTCCACATAGTAGGGATATGTCCTATGAGCCACCTGACGTGGACTCTGACTGTACCATCATTCGCTACAACTTCATGTGTAACAGCTCCTACATGGGAGGTGTGAACTGGCAGCCCATCCTCACCATCATCACGCTGAAAGACTCCAGTGGTCATCTGCTGGGAGAGAACAGCTTTGAGGTGTGTGCTTGCCCCTATCCCTGGAGAGACCGGCACCCAGAAGAAGAAAATTTCCACAAGAAGGGAAAGTCCTGACTCAAGCAGCCCACTGGGAACATGAATTGAGCACTGCCCACCAACACCAACTCCTCTCCCCAACAAAAGATGCAATTAAATGGAGAATATTTCACCCTTCAGATCCATGAACTCTTCCAGACATTCCCAGAACTGAATGAAGCCTTAGAGCTAAAGGATGGAAAGAACCCAGAGGGGAGCAAGACTCTCCAGCCACTGAAGTCTATCTAAAAAGGGGCAATCTACCTCCCACAATAAAAAAAACCTCATGTTCAAGAGAGAGGGACCTCACTCAGACCACCTCTGCTTCCTTCCCCCTGTTGACACCTCCACCCTTGTCCCCATTTCCTGGCATTGTGGGGGGCATAGGAGCTTAAACCTCTGCTTGGTACAGATGTGCCTCAGAAACACCCCAGAATTCCATTCACCTTAGCCTAGGACTCTGCTAAAGAAGTTGGCCTGCAATGATGGTTTGTTTGGGGGGGCACTAGTATGTTTCAAAAATACATTTCAACATAGTAGGGATATGCCCTATGTGTTACCTGACGTGGACTCTGACTGTACCATCATTCACTACAATGTCATGTGTAACAGTTCCTACATGGGAGGTGTGAACTGGCAGCCCATCCTCACCATCATCACGCTGAAAGACTCCAGTGGTAATCTGGAGGAGGGCACTAGTATGTTTCAGCTTAGCTTTATTGTGAAGACCATTTGGGAGAGGTAGGAAAATGTTCCCGCGTGTAAGGGTTAGGTTTTAAATCAACCATACACCAAGTTGGAAGCTAGACAGGGAAGCTATCTCAAGTTGTTTAATGTCTCCCACTCTAATTGTCCACATTAATAAAATGCCAACAATTATACCTGCTGAAGGCCTATTGTGAGGATTAATGAAATAATGTATGTTTGGGATAAGACTACCTCATGGGTGCTGGTTTCCTATCCCCTGATTGATGGGTTAATGGTTTCTCTGACTGGGCAGCTAGTTTACAGGAGGGAATTTCTAAATTCCTTCTCTACTGGCCTAGTCAAATCCTGTCTAACCTCCTGGAGAACCTGAGCACCTAAAAGGAGATCTCACCCCGTCCAACACCCTGTAAGATCCCATCTCTAGTGTAAGATCTGTATCTTCCTGTCCAAAAAGGCAGTGTAAGAAGACCCTGAACTCACCTCCTCCCATGAACACATTGAATTCATACCTACAGACAGAGCAGTTCCCCCTGAAGAATACCTGGGGGCTGACTGAGCAGCTTCTACACAACAAGTGAGAAAGAAACCACATAGAAACACGTAGGAGATATGGAGACACTATAGCATGGGAACCCATTCCCAATGCACCAACCTCCAGTAGAAAATGATCCCTGTCTGCCAGGCCAGTGT
>NW_005370936.1:34284-36033 GCF_000412655.1 Myotis brandtii | reverse complement strand
CAATAACTTGGGGACAGCTTTCTCCCATACAGGGGTGCTCACAGGGGTCATTGTTCCTGTGCTGGGACATCCCTATCACAAAGCTGGCTGGCACCCATATCTGAGTCTCCATCAACCTGGCTCACACTGTTCGCTTCACTCTGGTGATTTCCTGAGAGCTACTCCATCTGATTTGCAGTCCCACCCATGCTGTTTGCAGCAGTTTTTCCATATGAATGTCCTGATCCAAGCTTTAGATTTAACTAAAACCTCTCACACAAGCAGCAGCTGGCATCAGAGTACCTCATATTTATCAATAAGTGGCCCAAGACACAGCACTAACATCAGCCTTCCCTGCTTCACAGCTTGGCCTCACTAGGGCACTTCCAAGCCCAACAAAAGTAGCAGCCATCTGCAAATCGGTGTATAGCTCATGCTGGGTATCCCCAGGTAGTGGCTGAATTTGCAATGCCCAGGAGGCCCCAGAGCCAGTACACCCAGTAGACAGCTTTAAACCAAACCTGGTTAAAACTCCATACATTCATGAGGTACACACTCAAGGGGAAGATTCAGGGAGCATCAAAACCACAATGAAGCAATTCCTGCTCCATAGGGGTTTCTCCTGCACAGCAGCTCTTCTGCTATAGTTGCAGCTGGTCCTCACAGCCAATTGGCCTGGAGATCAATTCCTCCCAGTGATGCACACAGCCCACACAAGGGCACAAGGGTGCCCAGCTCAGGTTACTGGGGAGGCTGAGCCACTGGGCAATACAGAATACCTACTATACAAGGCCACTCTACCAATTCCAGGAGACATGGTAGCTCTACCAAGTACATAGACACAAACACAGGGAAGCAGCCAAAATACAGAGACAAAGAAACATGTCAAAAATGAAAGAACAAAAGAAATCTGCAGAAGAGGAACTAAATGAAATGGAAGCAAGCAAACTACTAGATACAGAGTTTAAAACTGTTATAAGATTGTTCAAGGATCTTAAGGAGAGGTTCAAGGGACTTAGTGAGAATTTCAAAAACATGAAAAAGGACCAGTTAGAAATTAAGCATACACTAACTAAAATAAAGAATAATTACAGGAACACAACAGTAGAGTAGAGGGTGGCAAGAATAAAATCAACAATTTGCAATATGAGGAAGCAAAAAAAAAAACCCAATAAGAAGAACATAAAGAAAAAAGAATTAAAAAATATGAAGATAGTGTAAGGAGCCTCTGGGAAAACTTCAAATGTACTAACATTCACATCACAGGGGTGCCAGAAGGAGAAGAGAGAGCAAGATATAGAAAACCTATTTGAAGAAATAATGACAGAAAACTTCACACTGCCTGATGAAAGAAATAGACTTAAAAGTCCAGCAAGTACAGAGAGTTCCAAACAAGAGGAATCCAAAGAGGACCACACCAAGATACATCATAATTAAAATGCCAAGGGTTAAAGACCAAGAGAGTATCTTAAAAGCAGCAAGAGAAAAGCAGTTAGTTACCTACAAGGGAGTGCCCATACAACTGTCAGCTTATTTCTCAATAGAAGTTTTGCAGGCCAGAAGTGAGTGGCAAGAATGTTCAAAGTGATGAATAGCAAGGGCCTACAAACAAGATTAATTTTCCCAGCAAAGCTATCATTTAGAATTGAAGGTCAGATTAAGAACTTCACAGACAAGGAACAGCTAAAGAAGTTCATCACTTCCAAACCAGTATTACATGAAATGTTGAAGGGTATTCTTGAAGGAGAAGGAGGAGGAGGAGGAGGAGGA
>NW_005370936.1:31656-33998 GCF_000412655.1 Myotis brandtii | reverse complement strand
AGGTAATGGCCACATTTATCCCCTTGACACCTGACAGAGGTGACTTTATTCTGGGATGGACTCCGTCCTCTGATCCAATTTTCCTGCGAAATATAAAGAAGTCATAGGAGAAAAGGAGATGGCCATTACGCCTACTTACCCCATTATCCATATATCACTGTTTGGGGCTAAATAAAAGTTATTAAAGAGACTCATCGTGGAAGTAAAGAAATAGGCAGGGGTCATTTGTGTTGGAACCCTTTCTAGCCCATGAGTCTAGGTCCAATTCTTTGTTGCCAAGATTTCTTCAAAGCCTCAGTTTCCTCTTCTGCACACTGAAGGCTACCCAGCAGCAACAACCCTTCAGAAGCAGGGGAGGGATATGAGTGCAGGGAAATTAAGACCTGACTTCTCTCTCTTCTTCCTCCCAGTTCTTAGATCACATCCTCAGATCCATGTTGAAGTTTATGTTGTCTACTTAATGCAAGTGGTGTGCAAGTCAGAGGGCTGACTCCCTCAGTCAAAGGTCCAGTGGACGGACTCTGAAGGAGAAATTCCAGCAGCTGAACCTGAGACTCACTCCCAGGACAAAAGTGACTTGTTCCATGTAACAACATCACTGTTACTCAGAGAAACTTCTCAGAAAAATCTGATGTGTTCTGTCTGGAACGCAGTACTGAATCAGAAAAAAAAATTCTCCATAGCAGGTCAGTTTTCTCTCTCCCCTCACTCTGCCCACAAAATGGACTTGATGCTCACACTCCATGGTGGAGCACATAAGCTTGGCCCTGCTCTCTTCCTCACACCCACACCAGTCTCACTGCCAGAATCCAACTTCCCTCCTCTTTTTCTAACTTCTCCCATCCTTTCCTGACCAAATTTTTTAGTCTACACCTGCTGAACCTCTCCATGTAATAGGACCTTCAGTCCATTCAGGCTGGTATAACAAAATACCAAAATTTATATGTCCTATAAACAATAAAAAATCATTTCTCACAATTCTGAAGGGTGTAAGTTCAAGATCAGGGAGTCAGCATAGTCAAGTTCTGGTAAAAAAAAAAAAACCCTCTTCCAGGTTGCAACAGCCAACCTTTCATTGTGTCCTCACATGGTAGAAGGGATAGGGAGCTTGAGGGGATAGGAGGTGATCTCTTTTATTAGGACACTAATCCCATTCATGGGCTCAGGGCTTCACATTGGACATTGGGATTTCAACATATGGATTTTGAGGGTATCCTAACATTAGCATTCTTCACCAAAAACTACTTTCAGACTTTCTCTTACTTGCCCTCCAAAAAGCAAGTCTCTCCTGCATCTTATTTACAATGTTTCTCCTCAGATTTTTATGCTGTCATTCTCCGTCTTCCTAGATGATCTGTTGCAAAAATATGAGCCTAAATGCAGAGCCAACTTCCTGTTAACATGCAGGAATAACTTTGATTCATCTTGCTATGGTTATATTTCTCTTTCTTACTAATATCTGCTAGGTCCTATTGTCTTGCCATAGTTTTCTTAAATTATTGTATTTCTGTTTTGTGGTATTCCTTCATAGAGGCTACTATGCATTAAGAGTATTTTATTTTTTAATATATTTTATTGATTTCTTACAGAGAGGAAGGGAGAGGGATAGAAAGTTAGAAATATCAATGAGAGAGAAACATTGATCAGCTGCCTCCCGCACACTCCCTACTGGGTATGTGCCTGCAACCAAGGTACATGCCCTTGACCGGAATTGAACCTGGGACCCTTGAGTCCACAGGCTGATGCTCTATCCACTGAGCCAAACTGGTTAGGGCAAGAGTATTTTAATTCATGGCTAAATGTTTGGCTACAATATTCATCTATTCTATGGCTGCATTTTTCTAGTAAATCTTGATTATCCTTTTTCCACATATAATATTTGTATGGTTGCTATGCCAGTCTTACTGTCTTATTCATTATTACATGCATTGAATTTTCCTGGGCCAGCTATTTCCACAAGTTTCTTGTGAGGCAGAGAGAAAGCTGATTCAGTCTTCCAGAATAGCTGATTCTCATATCCAACTGCTGCCACAGAGACAGACTTCTTCCTACCAATATGGCTCCTGTGTGTGAATATTTGCATATCCCGTGCCCTCTGCTTCTCTAAATAAAAATAGGCCTAGGATACACACCTCAGCTCCTGAACCATTTATAACAAACAAGCACGTAGCTTTTGCTCTTCAAGGTATGTTCCTCATCCTCAGTAAGGATATCATTGCTAGTGCTTTCTGATATCTGCCATTGCATGCTCTTCTCACCATTCTCCACACCTCTCTTCACTTTCTCCCACATAGCCTCTATGTGCCCATAACTACTTTTAGCAGCCTTTACACCTATTTTAA
>NW_005370936.1:27905-30949 GCF_000412655.1 Myotis brandtii | reverse complement strand
CTTCTTGCCTTAATTAAGACCTAAACTTCCCCTAAGAATCCTTCCTTCCTGGCATTGCATTCAATTCCCAGGACCAATTCCAGCCCTGTTACTTTTTCTTTATTTTCTCTTTAATAAAAATCTTTATTGAAAAAATTATTACATAGGCTCTCCTTTTCCCCCATTAACCTCTTCCAGCTCACTCCCATCCTACACATCCCCCCCATAGGCCCTCACCCCACTGTCTGCTGTATCCACAGGTTATGCATATATGCATACAAGTTCGTTGGTTGTTCTCTTCCCATCCACTCTCCCCTGCCTTCCTTCTGAGGTTTAACTTCTGTTCATGCTTCTATGACTCTGGGTCTATTTTTGATCACCAGTTTATTTGGTTCATTAGATTTGTCATGCTGAGTGAAACAGGCCAGTCAGAGAAAGGTAAGTATCCCTGTTTCCTTTTCAAATCATGTAAATACGTCTTGTTTTTTAAGGTTTTGTCATAAGCTAGTCATTCCTCTTCATTTACTTATGACTGAGAAACAGTCTGCCTCTCCACTACAATATCTGTATCACTTTAGATAACTTCCAGTCCAAGGAAACTGTTCACCTGACACACTAGCATCTCATTTCTAGGAATGCCATATTTCCACCATTATACACTCATCCACACATTCATCCAATAAATACTTATTGAGCAACTTTTATGGTTTTGCACAATGCTTAACACTGGGAATGATACAATGGCTAAGACATAGTCTATACTTATGGAATGTACACTCTAGTAGGAGGAAAAGGCAACACAAAAGATAAAAACCTTTGAGGGCTAGACCATGTCTGTTTTGTTCACCATGCTATCACTAACACCTATCATTGTATGGGGCACCAAAGAGGAATCCAATGCATAGTCTTTGAGTGAATTAAACTCAGTTATAATACAATGCATGGAGCAAGCAAAGGATACCTTAAAAACTCAAAGGAGAGATAGATATTGAAAGGCAAAGAGAAGAGATCAAAGCGCAATTTTCAAATTTTTAAAATCATAATTCTAATAAAAATAGAAATCAGGTGCCATCATTTTAATTAACTCATAAGTGAGAAAAAGAGCAGATAACAAAATTGGCTCAAAAACAGTAAAAAAAATACAACTCTAAAATAAGACTTCTAAGTTAATTTTCTACAGGTCAATAAAAGCATAATAAAGTTTTATTTACTTAAGTCAGATTATTTTCAGATAATGTAATAGCATGATATTAAAAAGAAATGGAATTTGTTTTTGCCTCATTTCCATGTTTCAGGCACTTTTCTCAACAAAGGCTTTTTTTAGGTAATATTGCACCTGATGACTGCAGAGGGAGTAGAAGTTGTCCAGTAAGAATGGTAAAGGGAAAGGCAACAAGTGTTCCAGGAATAGGCACAGTGCATAAACCCACTTCACTTCAATCGCCCACTGCCACTGTCAGTCCTTGACCTTCATCCAATTAAAACTATAATGAGGTATCACCTCACACCTGTCAAATGGCTACTATCAATAAATCAACAAATAACAATTGTAGGCCATGAGGTGAAGAAAAGGGAACCCTAGTACACTGTTGGTGGGAATGTAGACTGGTACAGCCACTGTGAAAAACAGTATGGAGTTTCCTCAAAAAATTAAAAATGGAACTGCCTTTTGGCCCAATGATTCCACTTCTGGATATATATCCTAAGAATCCCAAACACCAATCAGAAAGAATATATGTACCCCTTGTTCATAGTAGCCTTATTTACAGTAGACAAGATCTGGACACAGCCCAAGTGTTCATCAATAGATGAGTGGATAAAAAAGCTGTGGGACATTTACACAATGGAACACTACATGGCTATAAAAACAAAGGAACTCTTAAGGTTTGTGACAGCATGGAGGGACCTGGTCATTATTATTCTAAGATCTGAGTGAAATAAGCCAGTCAGAGAAAGGTAAATACCACATGATCTCACTAACATATGGAATCTAATAAACCAAAATAAATGGACAAACAAAATAGGACTAGAGGCATGGATACATGTAACAGACTGACTGATCTCAGAGGGGTAAAGATGAGAGGGACTGGAAGAGATAACACAAAAATACATATGTATATATGCATAGCCCATGGACATAGACAATAATGTGCTGAAAGCTGGGGTGGGGCGGTGGCTGGGTGGAGGGGAGCAAAGGGAGGTAAAATAGTTGACATCTGTAATACTATCAACAATTTAAAAAAAGAAGGAATTGAATTAATAATCAATAGCCTTCCTAAACAAGAACTACCAGTCTCATAAATTGGCTCTGAAGCAGACACAGACCTTCACTATTTACTCTGACCAGCAGCCAGGTGTGCTCATTCAGGTTTATGATGATGAGTGCACCATAACCAAGGATAATAATCTACTTAGCAAGTTTGAACTCATAAACCTATCACCTGTACTCTGATGTTCCTCAGATTGAAGTCACTGTTCATATTGACACCAATGGCACCCTCAAAGTCTTTGCTGAGGATAAAAGTACAGGAAAAGAGAATACGGTTATCATCACTAACCACAAGAACCATTTGAGCAACGAAGACAGAGAACATATGGTCCAAGAAGCTGAGAATTACAAAGCTAAAGAGGAGAAGCAGTGGGACAAGGCATCTTTCAAAAATTCACTTAAATTATCTGCAATCAACATAAAAGCAACTGCTGAAGATGAGAAACTTCAAGTTAACCTCAATGATGAGGATAAACAGATGATTCTTAACAAATGTAATGAAATCATCAACTGGTTTCATAAGAATCAGACTGCAGAGAAGGAAAAATTTGAACATCAGCAGAAAGAGCTGGAGAAAGTCTGCAGCCCTATGATTCCCAAGCTGTCCCAGAGCAGGAGGTAAGCCAGGAGGAATGCCTGGGGCTTCCCTAGTGATGAGGCATCTCCATCTGGTGGTTGCTCTTCTGGGCCCACCAATGAAGAGCTTGATGAAGGCAACCTGAACTTGCATTTAGTTTTCATTCCATACAAAACATTGAAAGACCCAAATTTGTAGCAAATTCCATGGCAGTTTTAA
>NW_005370936.1:16766-27873 GCF_000412655.1 Myotis brandtii | reverse complement strand
ACCAATGGCACCTTCAAAGTCTTTGCTGGGGATAAAAGCACAGGAAAAGAGAATACGGTTATCATCACTAACCACAAGAACCATTTGAGCAACGAAGACAGAGAACATATGGTCCAAGAAGCTGAGAATTACAAAGCTAAAGAGGAGAAGCAGTGGGACAAGGCATCTTTCAAAAATTCACTTAAATTATCTGCAATCAACATAAAAGCAACTGCTGAAGATGAGAAACTTCAAGTTAAGCTCAATGATGAGAATAAACAGATGATTCTTAACAAATGTAATGAAATCATCAACTGGTTTCATAAGAATCAGACTGCAGAGAAGGAAGAATTTGAACATCAGCAGAAAGAGCTGGAGAAAGTCTGCAGCCCTATGATTCCCAAGCTGTCCCAGAGCAGGAGGTAAGCCAGGAGGAATGCCTGGGGCTTCCCTAGTGATGGAGCTCCTCCACCTGGTGGTTCCTTCTCCTGGACCCACCAATGAAGAGGTGGATCACGGCAAACTGATCCACCTCTTAGTTTTTGTTCCATACAAAACATTGAAAGATCCAAATTTGCACCAAATTCCATGGCAGCTTTAAGGATGAGCTGCTATAGTAAGTAACTGGCAATCCCTACACTTGCATATAGAACATGTGCATAGGGACAGGAAATAACCTTGCACTTTCTAGGCACTGCAGTGTAAGGATAAAACACAATGCATTAAATCAAACTGTATTTGAAATTGTCACACAAAACACACACATACACACACACACACACACACACACACACACACACACACACCTCACCTCATTAAAAAAGCACAAACTTTTACTGCATTCAGACAGTTTTGTTGTAAGGATATAGAGCAAAACCATGGAGGTATGTTTCCCTGGGCCTGAGTAGTGTTAATTATGAGAATGGATACTTGAGGGGACACTTTGTTCTGAGCACAGATTACCAAGTGACAATGCTTTCTACATTTTCTTTAATAAATGCATTTTGTATGTAGCTATGATATGTGTGGTCTTTAAAGTGTGGATCCCATCTTTCCCAGATGTTGTAGGTATTATTATTAAACCCATTTATCATATGACAAAACTGGGGCTTCAGTGTATCAGTCAGCATAAAATATAGGAAATAGAAACATCTCTGGAGAGCTCAAGGAGAACAGCATTTAATACACAATTTATTTGTTCACAAATTGATTGGGAGGCCTAGAACATGGAGATAGAAACCTATTTTCTCCATTAACACAGAAAAAGAGAAATTATACACAGATGACATTGGGCTTTGTTTTCAGTGAATAAGTATAGATTTGATTGCTTCTTTGGCTCAATGAAAATGAGGCAGCTGAGAAGACTAGCCGTGAGGTATGGGGTTTGAGAAGAAAGAAAACGTATGAAAGTAGATGTGGAACAATGTTCAAGGAAACTGGTGTGAGTGCCAGTGTTTCAAATCTATTTGCTGATGTTAGTCATTAATTTACAGGTAATCAATCTGCCTAGTTATATGCTCTTTGTTTAGACTTGATGATGTTAACAATTAATTTATAGGCCAAAATCTTCTTAGTTCTATGCTCTTTATGTTCATGAAATTTACCAAGATACATAACTGGTGATCAGTTTCATACTCTAAAGAAGAGAGATAGAAAGCCCTTGTAACATTGGTTTGTGAAATGTAGTGCTTTATTCCCCTCTATGCCGAACACACAGTCCCAGTCCAAGTCCAAAGGCCATCAAAGAATGTACCTCATTTTCATGAAATTCCTCCCCTTTCAATACCTCTGGACATCCTTCCTCTAACCCAGACCACCTCCAGCTCCCAGCCCTGAGCTCCTGAGAGAAACATCTCTAACCAGACCTACCTCAGATCAGGAGAGACCCAGCCTCACAGCAGAGGCAGAGGTAAGTCTGGAGCCCCTGCCTATGGAGGGGGTCAGTCTCCAAGTTGGAGGAGGAGGCAGTTTGAAAAAAGAACCAAGTTAGTGTTCTGTGAAAGGTTCTCCTGCACAGAGGAGGTGTGGATGGAGAGAGCTGTGCTTCTTCACAGGAAAGTGGGATGAAAGAGGTCAGACGAAGGGAAGGGGGGTAGAACTGTAGAGGTTAGGGTCTAGGGTCAAATAATTGTGGTAACTAAAAGGCTTGGGGGCCTGTTTGCCAGGATTCTGAGGTGGGAAATCTCTTCCTAGGTGTTTGCACGCTATTATTAGTCTGTGATGCCTAGATCAGTGGTTTTTAGATACAGTATACATACACCTGAGGGTGTAAAAAGACTGTAAGATACTCAAATAGGAGTGGTGTGAACCCGGTGAATGTGTGTACCCTCAAATCCCATATGGGCTCTTCAAAAATGGTTGGAGAGGCTTATTTTCTATTCCAACTCTCAAAGTTGTGTTTCTTTTACTTTAAAAAGCAAGGGGAGGGTTGGGGGGGATGTAAGAGATCAACTGAAGGACTTGTATGCATGCATATAAGCACAACCAACAGAGGCAAGACACTGCGGGTTGGGGGTGGAGAGTGAGGGCAAGTGACAGGGGCATAGGGGAAGCCGGGGGAAGATCAATGGAGAAGAAAAGGGAGACATATGTACTACTATTTGTAATACCTTAAACAATAAAAAATTTTACAAAGCAAGGTGTAGCCTTCCCCTCTTCTCCTCCTTCCCTCTTTCTCTTTAGCTTTCTTTCCTTTCCCTTCCTGAACAACCCAATCTTAAACTGTTTGGATAAGGCAGAGTAAAGTCAACATTTGTTCTGGCAGTGTAGTGAGGACTGGATGTGCTGGTAGTTGAGTGTGGCTCTTCCACAAAATACCACGTGCGGGCGCACACGTACAGTGCGATTGAAACTTCGTGGCCCATGCGCAGAAGTAGGGATTTTGTGGAAGAGCCACACTCCAGGGGACAAAGAGCCACATGCAGCTCATGAGCCACAGTTTGCTGACCACATGCCAGAGCCCACACAAGGTAAGGAGACATCCGTGTGGCGGGAGTGCCCAGCATAGTGCTGGAGAGGGTTGAGGGGGGCATTCATGTAGGAGAAAGCATATAAACAGAGCTGAGAACTTGGCCTCACACACAGGGGTTGATTAAAAATATAAATATATTAAGGTTCAAGAGCCAGTATTCTCACTTTCAGAGAAGAAAGTTACAAATACTGAAGGGTGTGTGGACCTAAAATGAAATCACTAGCTGGTGATTTCAGTGTAGCCTGAGGAAGTAGCCACGATGGACCAAGTGAAGTGTCTGAAGAAATTTACCAAGAACATCAGACAGATCTAGCAAAGATTGAGTGACAGCTGGTAAAGTACTCAAAACACGTGCTCTTAGAAAGTAAGACCCCATAAGTAGAGCTGGGGTGCTGCCACTTGAGAGTTGCCTGAGAGGACCCCTAACGGCCACATCATCCTCCAGGTCCCCCGAGTCTTCGAACAGTAAGAAGTCTTGTTCCTGCTTTCCTTTTTGCAAAACCATTTCCTTTGTTTCCACCATAAATACATCATGTGTGGTATAAGTATAAGGGAACTATTGGAAAAGTTGTACTGGGCACTTTAATTTTGCAGTGAGTTTCTATAACGAAATTTTGGTCAAGACATAGCTCTGTGAAGAGCTTGGCACTAACAGCCTGGAACTCTTTGCTAAGATCCTCCCCACTTTTCTCTATCAGGTCTCTCAACAGATTCTTAGGTCTCCACAGTGTCTCCTCCCTGCCATTAGTGGAAAGCAGGCTCTGCCCTGGTGGGGGAAGGGGACACAATAACTTTCTCTTGCCCACATGAGATAGTTGCCACAAAATTTTGTCCCTAACCTGTCATTTCCTACACTTTCAAGAGATTAGGAAACAGGACCCCACTTAGTTGAAGGTACCAGGTACCAGTACAGATACCAGTAGGCCTTCAGGTTTCATCTTTAAACATGCCTTATACCAATTTTCCCACCAGTAGCATCCTTCAGATGGCTTTGCAAGATGAGAAGCAAATGGGAAGAGCAACTTCTGTCAACCTCTGTTTGGTGATAGTGACTACACACTCTGCTTGATCGACTGCCTAGATTTAGTCTTCAGCCAACTGCACTGAATGCTGCTGCCCTTCAGGAAAAGGACCCCATAGAGCAACAGGAAGAGCTCAAAGTTTAGCTGCAAAAGGAGCCAATATGTGATCCTACCTGGGGCAGATTGGAGGCCAGGGAGGAGTTCCTGGTAGACCTCAAAGCAGCAACACCCAAACTCTGTCTTAATTAAATCGAATGGTGTTTTTTTTTAATCTATATACAGTAGATACGTGCAAACTAGTTGCATAGTGATTATCTTAACATTGCATGCACATTCTACAAAGTAAAACTCCTTATTTTTACTCCAAAGTAATAATTCAATTGGATTTTAAATCCATTCCAATTTTTACAAGACACTTCAACATTACATTTGTGAATGAAAAAAAAAAAAGAAAAAGCTGTGAGGTTCTTTAAGTACAATTTAAATGAATGGGATTGGAAAAGATTTAAAAATTAGTATCACCTACTTATGCAAGTGAACTAGCTCGCCATGGTGACTATTATAATGAAATTGAAGCCCCACCAGTGTTGCTCAGTGGTTAAGCATTGACCTATGAACCAGGAGGTCAAGGTTCAATTCCCAGTCAGGGCACATGCCTGGGTTGTGATCTTGATCCCTGGGGAGGAGTTGGGGCTGGGGTATGCAAGAGGCAGTCCATGAATGATTCTGTCTCACCATCGATGTTTCTATCTGTCTCTCATTTCTTCTCTGAAATTAAGTTTTTTAAAATCTTTAAAAAAAAGAAATTGAAGGAATCATTATTGATAATTATAATTGCATATTGATAATTATCTGTAGTCATTTCAAGTATATAATCAGAAATCAACAAGTATATAATCAGAAATCAAGTATATAATCAGAATTCAAGCAAAAATTATAAAAATTTAAGATTTTATGTGTATTCCTTCTAAAGATATCTTATATAATAAAGAACTAATATGCAAATGGTCATCACATCCTTGCACCCTGGTGCCTGGCCTGGGGACCTGAGGCTGTGCCCCCCACCCAGCACTGGACTAGGTGACCTGAGGCTGTGCCCCCTGCCCTGTGGGGCTTGATAGGGGTGGGGCCAGCGGGGTCTAGGTCTCACCCAATTTCAAGGCATGTGCAGGTGGGCAGGAACTTGACTCTGGGTCCCTTTGCATGCCCCAGACTCTGACAGGAGGGAGATTTCAATATCCATTTTACTAATTTTCTTTCATCTCTAACATTTCTATTATAGAGAAAGAGCAAATAGCAATATTAAAATATTTCCTCTAATTAATTCCCTTATAATGTGAACAAATTTTGTGCACCAGGCCACTAGTATTTAACATATTTGTTTAAATTTCTATTACATTTTTCTTATATAATTGTATAATATAGAAAAAATGTCATTTTCCCCCATGAAGCCCATATAGCCTAATCCTCTTGCAGTTTACTACAGTGTGCCCAACAAATAACATCATGTTCTCTGTGTGCCATGACATTAAAAAGGTTGAGAAATGCTGCCTAGTCCACGGAGAGGTAATATATGCTCCATCTCTGCAGTTGCTTCCATGATCCTTAAGACCCTGCACAATTATATACCACATGTCTCTACCAGCTCAGGATCCATTCCCCCACATATAAAGTGTATTTCCGCTCTGACTAGAGAGAACATGACATTTGGGATGTCTTCCCCTCCATGCTCTGGGCCAACCCTTCCTAGACACTCTCTGAGCAGCAAGATCTCTGAGCCCTTGGCCCTGGACAGCAAACTTCACAGACATGGCCACCAAATTGTAGTGGTTGTTGAGGTGTTACAGCCTCTGCCTCACTTCCACTACTAATTTACATCTTTTGAAAAAGGGCACCAGAAGCCTTACTTGGCCAGGCTCGGGGAGGGAGTGATGCTGGAAAATACAGAAGCCACCTGCTTTTTCTGTTGGTCTAAGGCAGAGGGGCCCCTAAGCTCCTGGTTCCTCTAGAAACAGGGTCCTGACCCTGGATCACCAGACATTATGTACAGAAGATATACATGTGGGAGTGAGTCATCAGCATGTAGAAGAGAGCTGGAGCCATTACATTACAAATAATTTCATAGGGAGAATATATAAAGTGAGATTTTTTTTAAAAAGGATCCAGGACATGGCCCTGGGGGAGGAGCAGTTAAGCTGTGGGGTGAGGAAGAGAAGCCAGCCAAGGAGGCTGAGTGGGAACAGACAGAAATGCATAGGGAACTGAGAGACTGGAAGTGTGAGTGCCCTGAGTAGTCCTGAAAATCAAGGGTCCCAAAATTTGTAGAAAAAGGAGCAAGAATCTTACCCTGCCCCTCACCATAGTTTCATAGATAAGATGTGCCCAATACCTGCCTAGGAGTGAGATTTCTTCATTCCCTCCTTTTTCTTCCCCTTAAGTCTCAGAGTTCTCTTTTTATCTCTCCCCTCATTACAGTGTTTCCCTCCTTTTCCAATGAGTCATCAGCACAACGCCTTGGGCTCACCCTGCCTCAGTCACCTGAGGAGGCAGCAAGTCTCTCCAATTCATTGTGGCAGCCTCATCTCACTCAACCTCTGCCTCCAGATGCTCATAATGGGTGCAGGTAGGAATCCTTACATGAGTCCCAGATTCTCTGTTATGTCAGGGAAAGGAAAAAGGAAAAGAGAGGGGAGCTGGAAGAAAAAGTTTGACATAAATACAACTGTTATGAGATCCTGGCAAAAAGTAGAGGGGTTAACTTTATCCACTTACTAAGTGCCAGCCAGTGTACTAGGCATTTCATTTGTATTTCCTGGTCTAGGCATCCTGGTGAGTGTGTGTGTGTGTGTGTGTGTGTGTGTGTGTGTGTGTGTGTGTGAGTGTTTAGGTCAGAAAAGATGCAGCAACTATTTAAGACATTGTTCTCAGGACTTGGTTAAGATGGAAACAACCAATAATATAGTCAACACCACCTCATCTGCCACCCCTTCAACCCTGACTCCATCTCTGTTCTCTTTTCAGGAGCATTGCAAGTCCAGGGGCCCCATAAACCCATGGTGGCCATGTTGGGTGGTGAAGCTAAGCTGCCCTGCTTCCTGTTGCCTCCTCAAAATGTTAAAAATATGAAAATCAGCTGGACCAGATCCCTACCCTCCCAGGTGGTGCACCTGTATGAGGATGGGAGGGACAAGCCTGAGGAAGCCATGAAGGAGTATTTTAAGAGGACAAAGCTTGTGGAAAGTGTCATGCATAAGGGGATCGTGGTCCTGAGAATCCTCACTGTTCAACCCTCTGACAATGGACAATATCGCTGTGTGATCCAAAATGGCTCCTTCTACAGTGATACAATGATTGAGCTTAAAGTGGCAGGTAATGGCCCACTTTCACCCCCAGGGGTAAGTCTAGGGCGTTGATCCAGTTTTCCTGGGAAATATTTAAAAAGTCATAGGAGAAAGGGAGATGGCCTTTACATCTACGCACCCCATTATTCCATATATCACTGCTGGGGATGAATTGAAAAATAAAGAGACTCATAGTGGGAGTCAAGAAATAGGCAGGGACCATTTGTGTTGCACTGTGATGGACTCCCCTCTCACCCAGGAGTCCAGGTTCCCCCTCCTTTGTTGCCAAGACTTCTTCAGAGCCTCACTTTCCTGTTCTGCACATTGAGGTCTAGTCAGCAGCACAAACTCTTCATAAGAAGGAAAGGGATATATGTACAGAAAAATGAGCTTAGGAACTGACTTCTCTCTCCTCCTCTTGCCAGCTCTCGGCTCACATCCTCAGTTACTTGTGGAAGTCACTAAGTCCGGACAACTCCGATTAGAGTGCAAGTCAGAGGGCTGGTTCCCTCAGCCAAAGGTCCAGTGGATGGACTCTGAAACTTAGCTTAAAACAACAGACATATGTTATTTGAGTTCCTGAGGGTTCAGGCATTCAGGAGTAGTATATTATATTAATTAGGTGATGTAGCTCAGGTCTCTTATGAGGCTGCAGTCAAGGTGTCGGCTGGGGCTTGCTCAGGACTGGAGGGTTCACTTCCAAGCTGGCTCACTCATATGGCTGTTGGTGGGAGGCCTATGAACCCTTCTGTGGTAATACTTGAATCTATAATAATAAAAGCATAATATGCTAATTAGACCAGACGTCCTTCTGGACGTCCTTCCGTCCTTCTGGACGAAGCCAGGGCTGCGAGGGAAGCTGGGGTCCTGGGTGCCTGCCAGCGGCTGGAGGGAAGCCCAGGTCTTGGGTGCCAGAGGGTAGCCGGTGCTGGCAGCCGGGGTAAGGAAGGCCTACTCTTGCATGAATTTCGTGCATTGGGCCTTAGTATTCTCATAATATGGCAGCTATTTTCTCTCAGAGTGAGTGATTCAAGAGAGTAAGACTCAGCCCTGGAAGTCACACATTGTCATTTCTGCAATATCTTATTTGTTATGCAGGTCAACTCATTCAGTGTGGGAGGGGGCTATGCATGATCATGAATACCAGGAAGCAGAGCTCATTGAGGCTATTCTGAAGGATGGCTATTTGCTACTCTCATGCTCCCTCTAGAAAACACTCCCACATACTCTTTCAATCTCCTTTCCCTTTCCAGCTGGCTAAAATGAAATGACTCCCAGAGTAACTTGGGAGCCACACATTGAAGGTAGTAGTGCTTCCATCAGCCTGGGTCCTGAGTGACTGTATGGAGAATACCCTGTTCATCTGTTTACCTGCTGAGTACTGGTAAGTGAACAAGACAAAGTTCTACTGCATTTGAGCCATTGTACAGTTTCAGGTCAATTTGGTTTGGTAGTTAGTCCTTGCTAACTAGTATAATTCTCATGTAGTGAACTTTTACAATGTCCAATACTGAAGCAAAGTCAAGTACTACAGAGTGTTGAGGGAATGAGTGATTATATTACATTCCTTTATCCTGTGTCACTTTTTCTTATGCTTGTTAAAACTTTTCAACAAGTTTCATTTGAGTGCCTACCATGTGTCAGGCTTTTTTTTTTTTTTTAGCAGCTAGGGGCACAGCTGTAACAACAAAACACAAAGTCCCTGCTTCACAGAACTCACATTTTAAAGGAATATCTAGTGGATGCCTCTTGAAGAATGTACCAAACAAGTTTGCTAATGTTATTATCTAGGGCAGCAGTTCTCAACCTGTGGGCCGCGACCCCATTGGCGGTCGAATGATCCTTTCATATGGGTCGCCTAAGACCATCCTGCATATCAGATATTTACATTACGATTCATAACAGTAGCAACATTACAGTTATGAAGTAGCAACAAAAATAATTTTATGGTTGGGTCACAACATGAGGAACTGTATTTAAAGGGCCAGAAGGTTGAGAACCACTGTCTAAGGCAGTGATGGCGAACCTATGACACGCGTGTCAGAGGTGACACGCGAACTCATTTTTTTGGTTGATTTTTCTTTGTTAAATGGCATTTAAATATATAAAATAAATATCAAAAATATAGGTCTTTGTTTTACTATGGTTGCAAATATCAAAAAATTTCTGTATGTGACACAGCACCAGAGTTAAGTTAGGGTTTTTCAAAATGCTGGCACGCCGAGCTCAAAAGGTTCGCCATCACTGCTCTAAACAAAAGTAGGTCTAGGATGTACACCTCATTTGCTGAACGATTTGTTAGAAAAAAGCTTGTAGCTTTTGATCTCCAAGGTATGCCTCTCATGCTCAGTAAGGATATTTTTGCTAGTGCTTCCTGCTATTTCCAGTGCATGGTCTTCATTCCCCACACCTCTCTTCACTCTCTCCCACATGGCTGCTATGTGATCATAGCTTATTTTAGCAGCCTTTGAACCTATTTTAAAGTATGGGGTTTACAGTTTTCTTTTTATTTGTTTTTTTTTATGCTGGTGCTTTATTTCCAGGCAAAGAAGAGTAACACACTGACTTAGGCAGCCATAGCCATATTGGGTTTCTAAAGTTTTTTAGTTTAAATCAGATGTGGGACAATTCTATATAATGACATGTCCATTAATGGTCATAAGAGCAAATGGAAAAAAGTGGAGTCAAGTGAAGACTTAGTTCATTTGCTCTCTTTTTAACTCTCTCTCTTTTTCTCTCACTGAGCTTTGGGTGCACTGGATTCGACCAATTCCTCAAAGGCAACTAGTTTTGTCTTACATTGGGCCTCCACACTTGCTAACTCTTCTAACTGGAACAACCTAGTCTGGCTTTCTTATTCTTTTTTATTTTTAATCTTTATTGTTGATATTATTATATATGTCCCTTTGTTTTTCCCCATTAACCCCAGGTAGCCTCCCCACCTCTCACCCCCGCCCCTCCCATCCCTGGTCACTACAACATGATTGTATATGTCCATGGGCTATGCATATATATGTATACAAGTCCTTTGGTCCATCTCTTCCCACTGACCCACTCACCCACTCCTTCCCTCTAAAATTTGACAATATGGGATAAACCAAGATGGCGGCATAGGTAAACACCGGAAATTGCTGCCTCGCACAACCACTTCAAAAATACAACTAAAAGATAAAAAGACATCATCCAGAACCACAGGAAGGCTGGCTGAGTGAAATTCTACAACTAGAAGGAAAGAGAAAAGCATACCGAGACTCAGAGGAGGTGCACACGGAAAGGGCTGGTGGCTGAGGACACTGTTGTCTTTTTCAATCGGGAGGGAGTCTCAAGCTCCCGACTGCTCTGAACTCCAGTTCCAGGCGAGTTTCTGGGGACCCAGACTCATAAGGGGAGAGGCTAGACTGCTTGGCATCAGTTGGACCTCGAGGGCGGCTTTCTCTCAGAGGTGCTTGCAGCGATTACTGGGACACTGAGAAGCGGGGCCTCTTAGGAAAGGACTGAGGATCAGCCATAGCTGCTTGCTCCAGCTTGTTGATCCCCTGGGACCCCTCTCTGCCCCAGCTGTGCGCTGGCTTTTGCATATGAAAGGAGTGGCCCTTTACAATCTGAAAATTACCTAACCAACTGCAGCTCGACAAGGCCCCACAGCACCTTGCATTCCTTCACAGCTGAGCTCCCTCTGGGTAGCCTGAGGCAGAGGCTAAATTAGCACCTCCTTAGTGATCCAAGAGCCAGTGTGCCCAGTGGTCAGAGTGGGACCATCCAGATTACAACTCCTCAGATCCATAAGGGACACA
>NW_005370936.1:6971-14239 GCF_000412655.1 Myotis brandtii | reverse complement strand
GAAGAAGAAAAAGGTAAAGATAAAAATTATGAACAACAAATACATATCTATCAACAAGTGAATCTAAAAATCAAGTGAATAAATAATCTGATGAACAGAATAAACTGGTGAATAGAATCAGGGGCATAGAAAGGGAGTGGACTGACTATTCTCGAGGGGGAAAGGGGTGTGTGGGGGTGCGGGAAGAGACTGGAAAAAATCGTACACCTATGGATGAGGACAGTGGGAGGGGGGGTAAGGGCAGAGGGTGGGGTGGGATCTGGGTGGAGGGGAACTATGGGGGGGAAAAAGAGGAAAACTGTAATAATCTGAACAATAAAGATTTAATTAAAAAAATAAATAAAAATAAAATTTGACAATATGTTCCATGTTTCTATGTCTCTGGATCTATTTTGTTCAGCAGTTTAGTTTGTTCATTAGATTCCACATATGAGTGAGATCATATGATACTTGTCTTTCTCTGACTGGCTTATTTTGCTTAGCATAATACTATGCTGGTCCATACATTCTGTCACAAAGGGTAAGAGATCCTTTTTTTTTACTGTTGCATAGTGTTCCATGGTGTAAATATACCACAGCTTTTCTACTCACTCATCTACTGATGGGCACTTGAGCTGTTTCCAGATTTTAGCTATTGTAAATAGCGCTACTATGAACATAGGGGCGCATATGTTCATTCAGATTGATGTTTCAGGTTTCTTAGGATATATTCCTAGAAGTGGGATCACTGGGTCAAATGGCAGTTCCATATTTAAGTTTTTGAGGAGACTTCACACTAATTTCCATAGTGGCTCTACCAGTCTGCATTTCCACCAGCAGTGTATTAAGGGTTCCTTTTTCTCCACAGCCTCAACATTTGTTGTTTGTTAATTTATTTATAGTAGCCATTAGGACAGGTGTAAAGTAGTACCTCATCATTTTAATTTGCATCTCCCTGATGATTAGTGACAAGCATTTTTCCATATGTCTCTTGGTCATTTGTATGTCTGCTTTGGAGAAGTATGTATTTAGGTCTTTTGCCAATTTTTTAAGTGGGTTGTTTGTTTTACTTTTGTTGATTTGTATGAGTACTTCATATATTTTCCAATAGTAATCCCTTATCAGATGTATCATTGGCAAATATGTTCTCCCATACAGTCAGTTCCCTTTTCATTTTGATACGGTTTTCATTTGCTGTGCAGAAGCTTCTTATTTTGGTGTAGTCCCATTTGTTTATTTTTTCCTTTGATTCTCTTGTGCTGGGCATTGTACCAGTTAAAATTTTGCTATGTTAGATGTCTGATATTTTGCTATTTATGTTTTCTTCAAGAATTTTTATGGTTTCACAATTTACATTTAAATATTTTGTCCATTTTCAGTTTATTCCTGTGTATGATGTAAATTGGTGCTCTAGTTTCATTTTTTACATGTAGCTGTCCAATTATCCCAACACCAATTATTGAAGAGACTGTCTTTACTTCATTGTATGCTTTTGTCTCCTATATCAAAGAATTATTGAGGATAATGTCATGGGTCGATTTCTCAGTTCTCTGTTCAGTTCCATTGATCTATATTTCTGTTCTTGTGCCAGTACCAAGCTGTTTTGATTACAGTGGCTTTGTAGTATAACTTGATATCTGGTATTGTGATCCCTCCAACTTTGTTCTTTCCCAGGATTGCTGTGGCTATTTGGGGTCTTTTTTTGTTCCATATAAATTTTTGGAGTGTTTGTTCTAGATTGGCATTCTTCTTTGTAGAATTTATTTGTAATTTTAGAGGGAGACATGGTGGGGTTATACCAAAATCCTGCTATGTCCCTAGATCCAATCTCCCTCTTCTCCATCCATATTCACTCTTCATTACTTGACCCCTTCCTTCTTGAACTGCTGTGTTCTACACCACTACCATTACCACACACACAAACACAGACACATACACACAGTGAATTATTAACTTCTACTATAAAGAAAAACTCAACTTTCTTTAATTCCTACTTCCAAATTTGCCTGTTCATATCCATCTAAACCTCAGCTGAACAAGGGGCCTTATATCTAGGAACCATAGTCCTTAGAAAGAGATTAAAATAAAAGGGCAATGAAAATAATGTGTACCTGCCAGTACAATATCCTAATACATTCCAAACAGAAAGTCAGAGAAAACAGATAGGTAGACAAGGGAACAATACTTGTTTAAGGCATTTTGTCCATCCAAACCAGATTAGGTGAGCACCAAACATTCACCAAACTCAAGTTCTCAGTCTCCTAGCTCAAAACTAATTTCAGAGAGGGGAGTAACTTAGATCAACTTTGGAGCTAGAGAGGGCAAATTATGTAACTCTTTACTTTGACTCCACTTTTCTCCACTTGCTCTCATGGTCATTTCAGGACTTGTCATCAATGATAGAATTGCCCCATATCTGACTTAAATTCAAACTTTTAGATTTCCAATATGTATGGCTGCATAAGTCAGAGTGCTCCCCAACATACTGCACCAGATTTCTATGTGGTAGTTTCTAAATTATTCTCGCTGTTCTTCATCTAGATAACTACTACTTATTCTCTACTCTTGGATGAAATATTACTTCTTTAAAGAGTCTTAGTTTTATGCCTCTCTGGATGAATTATGTTCCAGCATTGTTTTTTTTATAGTAACCTGTTTTTTTTCATAATATTGGTACTGAAACAAATGCAATTATACATATAATTCCTTGTGCATTTTTTATTGTCAATGTCAGAAAGTTTCCCGAAGATGGGAGGCATGATTTTTTTTAAATCACTCTAACCCACTGCCTAATATAGTAGAGGAAACAAAGAAAGCATTCAATAAACATTTGTTGTTAAAGAGATCAATAAAGAGAAAAACAAGGGTTTTGAATGTCTTGTCCATGTGGACTCTGAAGTCACTAAGGATAATGACAGACCTTGGCCTGGAAAATGGCATGGAAGCCAGGGCCTGGTGCCTTCAATGAATGGGGAGAGTGAACATGAGACTAGGCAGGGGGAGATAAAGGGTAGTGCTATGAAATAAAGCTGAAAGAATAATATTTTTATAAGATCCAGTTTTAAGTTGTGATATAGATTATTCACCCCCATTCGTCCTCTACTTTGAATCAATTTCCCACTTTCCCAATACCCCTAACCCAAACTTTTCCTCTGAGCCCTATATAAATTTATTCTATTGAAAAACATTCCTGAAACATCATCCATCTCTTCCCTCAAATTCCATCTACCTTCTTGCCTTACCTAAAATCTAAATTTCCCTAAGAATCCTACATTCCTGGCATTGAATTCAATTCCCAAGGCCAATTCCAGCCCTTTCTCTTTTTCCAATCATGTAAGTACTTCCTGTTTTTTGAGGTTTTATCACAAGCCTGTTGCTCCTTTTCATTTACTTCTGATTGAATTACAGTCTGTCTCTCCACACTAATAACTCTCATCACCTTAGATGATTACTTCCAGTCCAAGGAGACAGTTCACCTAACACACTAACATATCAGCTCTATGAATGCCACGTTTCTTTGATTTAATATAGCATCTGATGACTATTATACATTCACCAACACATTTATCCAACAAATGTTTATTGATAAACTTCTGTGGGTCATCTAAATACTAAGCACTGAGAATGTCATAATGGCTTAAACATAGTCTATACTTATGAACCTAATAATCTGTAGGAGGAAAAGGTCATGCAAAAGAAAAAACCTTTGAAAGTTAGACCATGTCTGCCTTTTTCACCTCGGTATCACTAAACCTATCACTGTATGTGGCACCTAAGTGGCATTCAATGCATATTCTTTGAATGAATTAAACTCTGTTATATTACAATGTATGGATCAAGCTCAGGATGCCATGAAAACACAAAGAAGAGACAGATGTGGAAAGGAGAAATGAAGTAGTCAAACTGCAATTTTCAAAATGTTAAGAACATAAATTCCCATAAAAATCATTTGTAATAATTTTAATTAACTCATAAGGAAGAGAGCAGATAACAAAACCAGTCAGCAGCAGTTAAAAATTCAATCCTAAAATGAGACTGCTGAGTTAATGTCCAAAGGTCAATAAACTTTTATTTCCCTAGGTCGGATGATCCTTAGATAAATTTATCAGCTAATGTTTTAGCGTGATATTAAAAGACATAGAATTTGATTTTGCCTTAATTCCAGATTTCAGGCACTTTTCACAACAAACACTTCTTTGAGATATTATTGCACCTGATGACTGAAGAGTGAGTAGAAGTTGTCCAATAAGGATGGTAAAGGGAAAGCAAACAAGTGTTTGCGGAATAGGGACAGTGCAGAGACCCACTTCACTTCAATTGCCCACTGCCAGTGTCAGACCTTCAGCTTGACCCAAAAGTGAAAATGTTTCAGTTCTAAACATTAAATCCCAGTATCTCACTTTCTGAGCACAACTTTTAATTTTACCAACCTTATACTTTACCTCTTTTTACACAGCCTTTTCAGCCTCATAGGGACCTCTGGTCCCTTTATTCTTTTATGATCTCCCGGGCTGGCATCTTCAGCCTTAAATAAACTACTTGGTTTGACTCAATGACCTACTCTTGTCTCAACACTCAATTCTGTTACATACTGTTACATTGCTCCTCTTCCATGGAAGAACTGAATTTATTTGCTTTATTTATTTTCTGAGCAAGTAAGCTGAGTAAGATAATATTTAAATGGAGGCTTGAACTTACTAATTAGCCATACTTTGAAAGGGAAATGGAAATAGATGGAGGATCCACAATGTATTACTGTTAGAGAGAACATGATTGGGGATTCACTGAGCAGGAAGTGGATGTGGGAACAACTCTCTTTTGGGAAACTAACTGGCGGACATCTGTATTTCAGTTGCTGAGCTTGACAGTATGATACTCATCATAATGGGTATAGCTTTGGCACTTCTGATACTGCTGAATTTCATAATCACAGGACTTTGTTTCAACTACAGATTCAAACTCAGGTAAAAGTATTCTTTTTTTTTCAATATGCAAACCTCCCTTCTCAGAGTGTCCTTCACCTTTCTGCTTAGGAACAAGATCAAAACCAGCAAAGACTCTGCTCAGAGGAAGTCACATCAATGAGACTCTAATACCTCAACCATAAAATATGGGAAATAATATGTTATTTATAGAACTTCTAGTGGATTAAAGGAAACAATTTTCATAAAGCATCCTTGCCTTGCACCAACACAAAGACATTCAATGAAAGGCTATTATTATTCTTGTTATTGTTTTTATTAATATTGTGGGAGAAGCAGGAAGATAGAAAAGGATAGAAAACTGATGGAGGAACCAAATATTCATGATATGCTAAATATTCATGAGACATATGGAGCACTCATTTATGAGGTCTTAAATTGACAGCTCATGGGTAATACTTATTTTGGATTCATCCATCTTTTGCCCAAGAAATTAGTAAAATCTATTGCTGTTTATTAAGACAACAAAGAGCTACAACTCTGCTATGTAAATTATCCTGCAAGTATGGTTTTGGCCTCAGGTAACACATTACTAGCCTCCTTGTTCAAGATTCTTTAGTCTGTAAAACCACACGATCAGCAAGGAGGATTGGTGAGGCCATGAAAAAGGATCTATGAACACTGCTCAGTACAGGATTTGCAAAGTGTGCTTGCAAATTTTCCTAGTGTGCTAGTGTAAATTATCTCTTTCTTTGGCTTTTTGTTATACCTTAAATTGATTGAATAAACTCTGTATTTTAGCTTCTTAATTTGGTATAGCATTGTTTAAAAAATTTTCTTATTTCTCTTTTACTGTTTGAAGGTTCTGTAGTAATGTCCTCTCACTCCTGATATTGGAATTATGTGTGTTTTGTCTTTCTTTCCTGATTAATACAACTAGAAATTTATCAATTTTATTTATCTTTCAAAGAACTACCTTTTTATTTCATTGCATGTATAATTTTTGGCTAATAATCTTTCCTGACTTTTGTTCTTAACTTATTTATATCTTTCCTTCTGTTACAGAATTTACCAGGCGACCAGAAAATACACATGAGTACTTGGAGAGACAGGAAAAAAAACATTACTTTCAGATGTTTTGCATGTATTAGTGCTGCTGCACTAACTCAGGAGAGACTATTCCTCTCCAAATTCTGAGCAAATCCATATGGAGGAAGCTCCCCCTTGATGAAGCTCTCCCTATATTCCAACAAACTGGACAACCTGGATGAAATGGACGTATTCCTGGAAAAATACAATCTTCCAAAACTCAAACAGGAAGAATCAGAAAACCTGAATAGCTCAATAACTACTGATGAAGTTGAAGCATGGAACAGACCTTTGAACCTCAGAGGAAGGCAGGGGAGGGTGGGTGTGTGGGAAGAGTTCAACCAAAGAACTCATATACATACTAGAGGCCAGCTGCATGAAATTCATGCAAGAGTAGGCCTTCCTTTCCCCAGCTGCCGGCACATCGTAATAACTATACTGGTATATGATGTCAGATGGGTACTAGATTTATCGGGATGATCACTTTATCTATACTAATAAAAGAGGGGAGAACCAAGATGGCGGCGTAAGGTATAGACATGTGTGTGCTGCCTCCCACAACAACTTTGAAACTACCAACTATAAGACAAACAGCTATCATTCAGAACCATGGAAAAGCTGGCCCAGTGGAAGTTCTACAACTGGAAGGAAAGAAAGAAGAGCATTGAGACTGAGTAGGAAGTGTAGAGGTGCCAAGAATAGAGGTAAGGAGGCGTGCACCTGGCGGGCTGCAACTGGATGCGTGGTTTTTTTCAATCAGAAGGGGTTACAAACTCTCGAATCCACTGAGCTTGTTTGGGGCGGGATTCTGAGGTCCCAGACCCCTATGGGAAGAGGCGGGTCGGCCTTGCAGCAGGTCAGAGAGTGAGGATGGCTTTCTCACGAAGCTTCTCGCCAGCACTCGGGGACGCGGAGACACAGAGTCTCAGAGAGGCGAGGAGTCGCAGAGACGCCATTGCTGTTTGCTCCACCCTGGTGATTCCTGGAGACCCCGCCCTATTCAATTTACATCCCCGCCCAAGCTGTGCCAGTGGCACAAAAGGAACCACCTGCGCTTTTGCAGCATAACCCAACAAACTGCAGATTTCAACTCCTCGCATTCATAAGGCACACACTCAAGAAGCAGAATCAGGTTCGGAGGAAGCCAGAGCCGGACCCGGCTGGGCCAGTGACATGGAACCGCTGTACCAGCAAATGCACAAGCAGGTCCACCAGATCCAGTCTCACATGGGATGCCGGGAGACGGCAGACAAGCAGTCTGTGCACTTAGTAGAAAAC
>NW_005370936.1:0-6517 GCF_000412655.1 Myotis brandtii | reverse complement strand
GGGGAGAAAGGGGTGTGGGGGGTGTGGGAAGAGACTGGACAAAAATCGTACAGCTATGGATGAGGACAGTGGGGGTGGGGTAAGGGCAGAGGGTGGGGTGGGAACCGTGTGGAGGGGAGCTATGGGGGGAAAAAAGAGGAACAACTGTAATAATATGAACAATAAAGATTTATTTAAAAAAAGAGAGAAACACGCAAATTAACCATCACTCCACCACTCTGCTACACCTACCAGCCAATCAAAGCAACTATGCAAATTAACCCAACAAAGATAGCGGTTAATTTGCATGCACAGGCATGGAGCAAAGACTGAAGATGATTGAAGATGGCAGTGACCATGGAGCTGGAGTGAGCAGGAGGCTTGGGTTGCTCCCGGCGACGGAGGAAGCCAAGCTTCCAGCCCGCCCTGGGCTCCACTCAAGGAGGGGCTGGGGGCCTGGGTCGCTGGGAGCAACCCAGAATTCCAGCCAGACCTGGCCTCCACTCCAGGCGCTGGGGACAAAAAGGAGGGGCTATGGCAGCGCCCATAGCCACAAGATGGCAACGCCTAGTCCCCTCAGCCCCACTGGGGTCCCTGGTCCTGTCAGCCCTGCAGGGGTGGGGGAGGCAGCAGGTGAGTGCTGCCTGTCCCCAGTCCTGTCAGCCCTGCCTGTCAGCGGTCCTGTCAGCGGACCTGCAGAGAGCAGACAGCAGGGCCGCTTGCCTGCTCGCCTGGTTGCCTCGGCGACCTGCAAGTAAGCCTTGCTGTTTGCTCTCTGCAGGCCATGCTTGCTGGCTGGCCACACTTCCCTCAGTCCCACTGGCCCTGAGGCACCCTCCCCGACCTGTTTCCCGCGAGGCTTCTGTGAAGATCCCGCCCTCTGAGCAGGCCTGGCTCCGGAGGAAGTGGGCAGCACCACAGGCATTGCAGTGGGCAGTCCGGCTCCCTGTGTGCTGAGGTCCTGGGAGGACCCCACCGACAGAGGTAGCACCGCCTGGCAAGGAGGCAGTTGCAGTGGCCCCCTCTAAGCCGCCACCCTCGCTCTCGCCCTCACCCTTGCTGCTGGCTGATCCCGGGTGCAGCTTCCTGGCCCAGAAGGTGCACGATTGCAGGGACAGCCATCATGGCGGGCCACATTGATGTCCTCCTGGCTGTGCCACGTGGGTTTGCAGATCTGTGCAGGCCTCCACTGAGTGCATCCTCTCCCCCACCCTCATGTGAGAATGTCCCCCAGTGCGCTGTCACCCATGCTTGCCCGCAACAGTCCCAGACCATGGCATGTGCACATTCCCCCCGCCCCTCCACTGCACTTCCCTCAGTCCCACTGACCCTGCGACGCCCTCCCCGACCTGCTTCCAGCGAGGCCTCTGTGAAGATCCGGCCCTCCGAGCTCACCTGGCTCCAGAGGAAGCAGGCAGCACCACAGGCATCGCAGTGGGCAGCCCGGCTCCCTGTGTGCTGAGGGCCTGAGAGGACCCCACCAACAGAGTTAGCACCTGCCCAGCATCCACAGACCCCTGCCCCCTCCCAGCCAGGAAAGAGGAAGAGGGAGGCAGAGAGGCCTAGAGGACTGCTGAGAAAAACAAACAGAGACAGAGACTGGGTGAAATCAGACCGGCAGGGGAGGGCAGGTAGGGGTGATCAGACAGGCAGAGGCAGTTGGGGTCAAGATCCGGCCATCAGGGGAGAGCACTTGGGGGTGATGAGGCAGGCAGGCAGAGGCAGTTGGGGGTGATCAGGGAGGCAGGCAGAGAGGTTAGGGCCAATTAGGTAGGCAGGAAGAGGGGTTAGGGGCAATCAGGCAGAGGCAGTTAGGGGTGATCAGGCAGGCAGGCAGGTGAGTGGTTAGGAGCCAGCGGTCCCAGATTGTGAGAGGGATGTCCCCAATTGGAGAGGGTGCAGGCTGGGCTGAGGGACACATACCTCCCCCCCTCCGGGGGCTAGCATGATCCACAAATGTGGAAGGGGATCTGCAGGGCTGCTGTCAGAAGGGAACTCTAAAAATCAACCCATAGATGGACTGGGTGCAAAAAGGCAGCCTGCAATTTTTACCAGTGTGCCGGCTGCATAGTGCCAGGGGAAAAAAAGACATACATAGAGACGCTCACAGAGTTGCACACAGTGTGGGAGGGTAAAAGTCACGAGTTCGCACACTTATTCTGGCTCTTTTTTTTTCTTTAAATCCTTGCTTTTGATTACTAAGCCCAGTACATAGGATCAACCAATTGGGGACATTCTAAGAGACTGCAGGGGAAAGTTGTTTTTGTGGAACCTGGGGATCAGAGCAGGGAGTAACAATCAGAGAACCAGCTCTGGGGCAGTCCATTCTCCCAAACCAGTATTAAGTGCAACAGGGAAAACAAAATCTAAATACTGGCTAGAGAGGACTTATAGCCCAAGAAAAAAAATATTATAAGTATTACAAAGGGTATTACATATGTATCTTTTTTTTTCCCCGCCCTTGACAATCCCCTGCCCTCCCTTACCCCCCAGTGTCTTATGTCCATTGGTTTTGCTTATATGCATGCATACAAGTCCTTCGGTTGATCTCTTACTCCCCTCCCTTCTGCCCCCCAACCCTCTCTGGCCTTCCCACTGCAGTTTGACAATCAGTTTGAGGCAGCTCTGCCTCTGTATCTATTATTGTTCAAAAGTTTGTAATGGTCTTTATTATCCATGAATGAGTGAGATCATGTGGTATTTTTCCTTCATTGACTGGCTTATTTCACTTAGCATAATGCTCTCCAGCTCCATCCATGCCGTTGCAAATTGTAAGAGTTCCTTCTTTTTTACAGCAGCATAGTATTCCATCGTGTAGATGTACCACAGTTTTCTAATCCATTCATCTACTGATGGGCACTTAGGCTGTTTCCAAATCTTAGCTATGGTGAATTGTGCTGCTATGAACATAGGGGTGCATATATCCTTTCTGATTGGTGTTTTTGGTTTCTTGGGATATATTCCTAGAAGTGGGATCACAGGGTCAAATGGGAGTTCCATTTCCAGTTTTTTGAGGAAACTCCATACTGTCTTCCATAGTGGCTGCACCAGTCTGCATTCCCACCAGCAGTGCACAAGTGTTCCTTTTTCTCCACATCCTCTCCAGCACTTGTCGTTTGTTGATTTGTTGATGATAGCCATTCTGACAGGTGTGAGATGGTACCTCATTGTTGTTTTGATTTGCATCTCTCGGATGATTAGTGACTTTGAGCATGTTTTCATATGTCTCTTGGCTTTCTGAATGTCCTCTTTTGAAAGGTGTCTATTTAGATCCTTTGCCCATTTTTTGATTGGATTGTTTATCTTCTTTTTGTTAAGTTGTATGAGTTCCCTATAAATTTTGGAGATTAGGCCCTTATCAGATATGACGTTGGCAAATATGTTTTCCCACGCAGTGGGTTTTCTTGTTGTTTTGTTGATGGTTTCTTTTGCTGTGCAGAAGCTTTTTATTTTGATGTAGTCCCATTTGTTCATTTTCTCTTTAGTTTCAACTGCCCTAGGAGCTGTATCAGTGAAGAAATTGCTTTGGCATATGTCTGAGATTTTGTTGCCTTTGGATTCTTCTAGAATTTTTATGGTTTCCTGTCGTACATTTAAGTCCTTTATCCATTTTGAGTTTATTTTTGTGTATGGTGTAAGTTGGTGGTCTAGTTTCATTTTCTTGCATGTATCTGTCCAATTTTCCCAGCACCATTTATTGAAGAGACTGTCTTGACTCCATTGTATGTTCTTGCCTCCTTTGTCAAATATTAATTGAGCGTATTGGTTGGGGCTGATTTCTGGGCTCTCTATTCTATTCCATTGATCTATATGTCTGTTCTTGTGCCAGTACCAGGCAGTTTTGAGAACAGTGGCTTTGTAATACAGCTTGATATCTGGCATTGAGATCCCACCTACTTTGTTCTTTCTCAGGATCGCTGCAGCTATTCGGGGTCTTTTTTTATTCCAGATGAATTTTTGGAGAGTTCGTTCTAGATCTTTGAAGTAGGCCATTGGTATTTTAATGGGAAGTGCGTTGAATTTATAGATTGCTTTGGGTAGTATGGACATTTTAATGATGTTGATTCTACCAATCCAAGAACATGGTATGTTCTTCCATCTCTTTATGTCTTCCTCTATCTCTTTTTTCAATGTCCTGTAGTTTTCTGAGTAGAGGTCTTTTACCTCTTTAGTTAAGTTTATTCCTAGGTATCTTAATTTTTTTGGTGCGATGGTAAATGGGATTGTTTTTCTAATCTCTCTTTCTGAAAGTTCACTATTGGTGTATAGAAATGCCTCAGATTTCTTGGGGTTAATTTTGTATCCTGCTACATTGCCAAATTCATGTATTAAGTCTAGTAGCTTTTTGATGGAGTCTCTAGGGTTTTGTATGTATAATATCATGTCATCTGCAAATAAGGACAGTTTTACTTCCTCTTTTCCAATTTGGATGCCTTTTATTTCTTCTTCTTGCCTAATTGCAATGGCTAATACTTCCAGTACTATGTTGAACAGGAGTGGTGAGAGTGGGCATCCCTGTCTTGTTCCTGTTTTTAGGGGAAATGGTGTTAGTTTTTGTCCATTGAGTATGATGTTGGCTGTGGGTTTGTCATATATGGCTTTTATTATGTTGAGGTATGATCCTTCTATTCCCACCTTGCTGAGAGTTTTTATCAAAAATGGGTGTTGGATTTTGTCGAATGCTTTTTCTGCATCAATTGATATGACCATGTGGTTTTTTTCTTTCAATTTGTTTATGTGATGTATTACGTTTATTGATTTACGGATGTTGTACCATCCTTGCATCCCTGGGATAAATCCTACTTGGTCATGGTGTATGATCTTTCTGATGTACTGTTGGATCCGATTTGCTAAGATTTTGTTGAGGATTTTGGCATCTATGTTCATGAGGGATATTGGCCTGTAATTCTCTTTCATTGTGTTGTCTTTACCTGGTTTTGGTATTAGGGTGATGCTGGCTTCATAGAATGAGCTTGGAAGTGTTCCTTCCTCTTGGATTTTTTGTAGTAGTCTGAGGAGGATAGGTTTTAGTTCTTCCTTGAATGTTTGGTAAAACTCCCCTGTGAAGCCGTCTGGTCCTGGGCTTTTGTTTGCTGGGAGCTTTTTGATGACTGCTTCAATTTCTTCCATAGTTATTGGCCTATTGAGATTTTTAGATTCTTCCTGATTGAGTTTTGGAATGTTGTATTTTTCTAGGAATTTGTCCATTTCCTCCAGGTTGTCTAGTTTGTTGGAGTAGAGCTGTCCATAGTATTTTTTAACAATCATTTGTATTTCTGTGGGGTCTGTTGTTATTTCGCCTCTATCGTTTCTGATTTTGTTTATTTGGGTCCTCTCTCTTTGCTTTTTGGTGAGCCTGGCTAGAGGTTTGTCGATCTTGTTTATCCTTTCAAAGAACCAGCTCTTGGTTTCATTGATTTTCTGTATTGTTTTTTTGGTCTCTATGTCATTTATTTCTGCTCTAATCTTTATTATCTCCTTCCTTCTGCTCACTCTGGGGTTTTCTTGTTGCTCTCTTTCTAATTCTTTGAGTTGTAGAGTTAGATGATTTACTACCATTTTTTCTTGTTTTTTGAGGTAGGCCTGTAGAGCTATAAACTTCCCTCTCAGGACTGCTTTCATTGTGTCCCATAGGTTTTGGATTGTTGTGTTTTCATTGTCATTAGTTTCCAGGATGTTCTTCTTTGATTCTTTGATGTCATTGGTAACCCAATCAATATTTAATAACATGCTATTCAGCTTCCAAGTGTTTGAGTATGTTTTTATTGTTTTATTGTAGTTTATTTCTAATATTATGCCATCGTGGTCTGAGAAGAAGCTTTTTATGATTTCAATCTTCTTGAATTTGGGGAGACTTTGCTTGTGACCCAATATGTGGTCTATTTTTGAAGATGTCCCATGAGCACTTGAGAAGAACGTATATTTTGTTGCTTTGGGGTGAAGTGTTCTGAAGATGTCAATTAAGTCCATCTGATCTAGTGAGTCATTTAGGATTGCTGTTTCTTTGCTGATTTTTTGTCTAGCAGATTTATCCAGTGATGTCAGTGGTGTATTAAAGTCCCCTACTATGATTGTATTGTTGTCGATCTCTCCCCTGATGTCTTCCAGGAGTTTTCTTATTTTTTTATGAATTTGGGTGCTCCTGCATTGGGTGCATATATGTTTACCAGGGTTATATCTTCTTGTTGTATTGATCCCTTTAGTATTATGAAGTGGCCTTCCTTATCTCTGGTTATGGCCTTCACTTTGAGATGTAAACAAATTGACTCTTATGTAAACACAAATAAAGGAGTCTAAGAAATAAAGAAATACTGCCGGCTTGAAAATCAGGACTGTGGCTTACAACACAGAGGAGCAGTGGAATTCAGGGAACTTCAGTACTATCCTGAGTACCTGAAAGGAAACAGGCGTGCCAAACAGGACAGTAGAGGAAGTGAATGACCTTCACTATTGCACATTTATATTTTTTCATCTTTTACTTAGGACACTAATTTTTTTCTCTTTTTCTCACTTGATTTTACCTTTTTAATTATTATAT
>NW_005370935.1:3421-6493 GCF_000412655.1 Myotis brandtii | reverse complement strand
GAGGAGGATGAGAATCACCTCCTTTGCATGGTCTTTGCAAAAAATTAAATTAATTTTAAAAAAAAGTACTCCCTCTAGCAAGGGAGCAAGGATGCTTTTACCAGTCAAGTTCAGGAGTATTTGATTTTAGGGGTTCCAAATGCTCATGCTCACCTTCTCAAATTTCCCCATCCAGGACTCAAGGTCTCACCCCTTCCCTATCAGGGCTCTGGATTTAGCATTGGAGATGCAACTAAGCTACACATTCATCATCCCTTATAGCTCTACCACCCTTACAATTAGGTCCAAGGTTGGATTTTCTGCACTGTCTGCCTTGTGGCTGCTGAAGATTAATGTCTCATTAAGTGTTGCTATGGAAGTATCCTGGCTTTCACAACATACCTTGTAAGCTGGCTGACCTAGGTTGATCATTCTATTTTTTCAAGACTTGTAAGAAGGTTAACAAAAACCACCCTTTATTTTCAAAACTCCACTATTCTTATAATTACTATATTTATATATAAAAGCCTAAGCGACCGAATGAACAGTCGACTGGTCACTATGACAGGCACTGACAACCAGTCGGCTGATGCTCAACACAGGAGCTGCCTCCTGGTGGTCAGTGTGCTCCCACAGCCAACCTCCTATGGCAGGCCAACCTCCTGAGGTCCCTCCCACTGGCTGGCCTTGATTGGCCCAGATAGGACTGGGTGAGGCGGTCCTGATTGTCCCCAATCACAGGCCACCCAGGCATGAATTTGTGCACCGGGCCTCTAGTCTATATATATATAAAAGGCTAAGTGACTCTCTGACCAACTGTCCATAGGTATGACGTGAACTGACCACCAGGAGGCAGACACTCAACGCAGGAGCTCCTGAGTGACAGCAACTTTGCAGAGTGCCCTCCAACACTCTGAGACCCCTCAGAGGATGTCGGAGAGCCAATTTTGGCCTGATACCCACAGGCCAGCCCAAGGGACTTCACTAACTCGACAGATGCCCTTTGAACTGCATGCTGCCCCAAGTGTGGCCAGCTGGGGATGGACTGCAGGAGGTTGGCTCCCGGGCGTGTCAAGCCCTTCTTGCCCAGTCCCACCCTGCCTGTCATCTTCTAATTAATTCCCTTTCAATGTGCACAAATCCATGCACCAGGCCACTAGTGGTTCTCATAACATTAGTGTGCTAGAGCTAACACATAAACTAGTGTTTCGCCTTTCACCTGCACCTCATCACAACCTACCACAAGCAAGTGTCAGTAATTATGCTAGGGGTTATCACCAGCCCCACTAACCCCAAGCAGTCATGAATGGTCCAGTTCTAGAAGTTCAGCTGGAGAATGTGCTTCCTAGGGCTATCCTCTGGCCAACTGTCAGACTTGGGCTCCCACCAAAGCAGACCCCAAAACAAGATGCATGTGCAATTTAAACAGGAAGTCATCTCAGGCAGCAAGAGCAAGTTTATTTATTTGGGGAAGTGGTCTCAGGGAGCAAGACTGAGGCTATGAAGAGAGTGACACAAAGAAGGAAGAAGTACCCCTGACTGAGGGTCATTTCCAAGGTCCCTGCTGTGGACAGCAGAGACTGGATTGTGAAAGAGCATATAGAATGCCTCTCAGGGTTGCCTGGTGAAGAGGCAGTGGGGCGTTATCCACTGGCTCCTGTCTCCTACTTTCGAGTTGTCCTCTGCCCTCTGAGCTCCACATGTGCTCAGACATAGTGAGCCTCCCAGTCCCATTGTTCATGATATTAGAGGATTCCAAGGAAGAGGCTACACTCGGTCAGCTCACATTAAGCAGAAACCTACAGGGAACAGTCCAGTCCAGCCAGGGCTGAAATCAGAAAAGGGCCGAGGAAGAACTGAGTCAGAACATTGGTTCTGTCTACTCTGATCTCCTTCATAGAATTGTTGTGAGGACAGATACAGACTCCAGGCATGTAAGGTTCTGACTGCACTCCCATGTCTGTAACAAGAACACATAAATGTCATGTACTGTTTAACCTCTCCTAGCGGCTTAATGAGTCTTAGTTCATTAATAATCTTCACTAATAACCTGTGATAGAAGATATGCTCATTTCACAGATGAGGAAACTGAGTCTCTGAAGGGTGCAACAGCTTGCACACAGTCAAACAACTAGTAACCAGAGGAGCAGGTCTGTCTACAGTGCTTTTCTTCCTGCACCAGGCGTCTCTGCTGGGGGAAGAGAGAGCACTCTCTCTTGGGGGATGGGGTGTTGGGTGAGTAGTTACTGGTGGGTATAGGGGTTGGGGAAACACATGTCTCCACTTCACACATCTTCTGTTTGTTAATCTGTGACCTTGACCAGGGCTTTCCATTTTCAAGGGCATGGCCTAGATCATCATCTTGATAGGCAGCCTCCCAGGGGTCCTTCTAGTAGGTATAGCTCTTTATCACCACTTCCAGAACCATTACAGGTGCCCCAAGGCACAGTTCCAGTAGCCTCCACTAACAAGGCCCTGAGGGGGAAAGGACCACACTCCTGAACACTCATTAGAAAAGTGGGTTTGGAGAAAGCTTCTCCCTCTTGCCTCTCTCTGGGGCTTCCTCCTCATCCCAGGGCTGATGCAAGTCTAGGAATGAACTTGTTTCTGCTCAAAGGCCCTGCTTGGAGCTGGCCTCTGGGAAAGAAAGCCCATCCCTAGGAAACCTGTATCTAGTCTTAATTACACCTCTAGTTGGCTGGGTGACTTTAAGGATATGGACAAGTCCTGCAGGCCTCAGCAACCCACCATTAAGTGGAATTTATATCACCTGCCCCAACTCCCTGCCATAGGCCAGGGCAGAGATAAGGCCTTTTGAAAGGAAATCTAACTACCAGAAGGTGTAAGGCATTGTTGCTATAGTTAGGAAGGGCTTGTTTTGTTTACAAAACAACTTGTATCTCTCCCCAGCTGTCCCCTCTTTCCTGGGAGGGCTCATTTCTGAGGTCTCCCCAGAGGATAACACCCAGTGAAAATAGACCTTGGATAGAGAAGCTGTCAGCTTGTTTTTCCTCATTTTCTTTTATATCCTGGTAGCTCCTCATTTTCTGAGTAGATAACTGAGTCTGCACAGCTCATAGCTTCTTCCCTGAA
>NW_005370935.1:0-2378 GCF_000412655.1 Myotis brandtii | reverse complement strand
CCTTGCCCTTGCCCCCCCCCCCCCCCCTCCTTCAGACTAATGCTTAAAAGTCTTTTGGATTTTCAATATGTCACAAAGTCTTCCCTGACAACTCCAGCTCATTTTAGAGCCCTCCTTCTCAGAAAATCCTATAAGGACTTGAACCATCATTTATGTATTTAAGAAATATTGACTACTACTATGTGTGAAGTATTATGGAAAGTACTGCTCTTGGAAAACTGAATCAGTCTACAGAGAATTAGGGGAGATATGCTTTTTAGAGAAGTGACTTAGCTAAAAGGTAAACAGCAATAAGTTCATGAAATAATATATAGTGGTAGCTGAGACAGCGAGATGGAGTGACAGAGAGAGTAGGAGAAGACAGGGAGAGAGAGAGAGAGGGAGAGAGAGAGAGAGAAAGGAAAGACAGAGGGAGAGAGAGAGAGATATCCTTTTGTGATGGAGACTTTTTAAAAAAAGAATTTATTCAGCAGCCAGTATTTGAGTCAAATCTTCATATACCTGGCCATGTGGAGTTGGAGGGAAGCCATTGCAGGTAGAGAAAACACAAAGAGGTAACGGTAACAAATCACAGGGTCATAATCTAATGCTTATGTTAAAATGGATCCAAAAGGGAAAATGGAGAGTAGTTAATTAAATTATTCTTTAATATATGTAATGAGCTGTTATCCATCTATTGATTTGTCAATTTGCAAAGCATTTCAATTATCAGTTTCATAAATGATGATTACCCCTGAGGATGACCTCCCCTCCCCATCTCACCATATATGTGCACTTAGAATTTTAAGAGTATGTTAGAGTTCACTGCATCCAACTTTTTATCCATGTGAGCTCAGGCCCTCATCACCCTTTCCCTTTTGTTAGAGTCACCAGACTCCAAACTCTGATGCCAGTGTGTTCTCTAAAAGGGAATAACATAATCTTAGTGAAGCTCTAGCTCTGCTTATGCCATGGGCAGTAAAGGCACATAAATATATTTTGACCAGGAGTTTATTATAAGAGCTGAAGAACTTAGCGCCATCTGGCTCAACGTCTGTGCTTGCTTCATGTGGGGACCTCTCCTTAGAGCCAAAGGATGGACCATGATGCCCAAGGGAAGGACAAGTGGAGCATAGTGGCTTTGCAATGCAGAAAACTAACTGCTCCTAGCAGCAACCACCCATAGGTCATGTTGCAATTTTTATTTCAGAGGCAGGTGACAGATACCATAAAGAGAACAAATCATTTAAAATTAAAGTGTTATTCAAAGCCTAGAGTATGCTCTTAAATAACAACAAAAACACTGGCTATTTATTGACTAAAGCATTATATTTCAGAGTATGTCCCTCACCTTGGGGAAATGTACTTGGCTAGAGTGTCTGATGTCCACACTCATGGGGTTCATGTCCCTGATTCTTGCCATATCTTTGCTTCATCTTCACTATTTATAAAAGCCTGGAAACCCTAGATTAGATTATAAAATGCCCCATAGTTTTACTAGAATTATCATTAGATTTATTTTGAAATATGCTTATTGGTTTGGGCTAATCCCCCAGAGTAAAATGGGGAAATTCCATCTTAATCTTAGTACATCAAAGAGATACCCTGCTTTTTTCTTAATGTATTTTTTCAAGTATTCTGGCCCTTTCAAGAAAGAGAGCATGGGAGGGACAGGTGATGGGGGTTTGGGGCATCTCGTCTGAGACCAGGATAGAGGCTTGGAGGTGGTGGGAAGTCAGTAAGTGAGGTATTAGGGGGAGGGAAACCATCAGCTGGAGCACTGGGAACTTGTCAGGGAGTTGTGAACATAGGTGGTCTGTTACTGAAGACCAGAGAAGAACCAAGCAATGCTTAGAGAGATGGAGTTACACTTTATTATTATTACTAGAGGCCTGGTGCACAAAAATTTGTGCACTCGGGGGGAAGGGGGGTCCCTCAGCCCGGCCTGTGCCCACTCACAGTCTGGGACCCCTCGGGGAATGACCACCTGCTGGCTTAGGCCCGCTCCCCTGCGGATTGGGCCTAAGCTGGGCAGCCCCTGGTCATGCACAGAGCAGGGCGGATTGGGAGGTTGCGATGCCACCCTCAGTCACGCTCAGGGTAGGGCCGATTGGGGGGTTGGGGCACCGCCCCCTGTCACACTCAAGGCAGGGTCGATGGGGAGGTTGCAGCGCCACCCCGTCAAGCACAGAGCAGGGCCAATCAGGGGGTTGTGGCGCCACCCCCTGTCATGCACAGAGCAGGGCCCATCAGGGGGTTTGGGGCTCCGTACCCTGTCACGCACAGAGCAGGGTCGATCAGGGGGTTGGGGAGCTCCCCCCTGTCACGCACAGATCAGGGCCCATCAGGGGGGTTGGGGAGATACCCCCTGTCACGCACAGAGCAGGGCCCATCAGGGG
>NW_005370934.1:0-219 GCF_000412655.1 Myotis brandtii | reverse complement strand
AGTCCGAGTTTTGACTTCCCTCCGGGAAGTCCCAGAGCCGGTGAATACCGTCTAAAAGCCATTCCTCCAGATACAGGACAAGTCCCTTAGAGATCCTTGATAACCTAGATCAGTAATCCATTCATCTAATCCTTCAATAGAATAAGAGGCTGGGTGAGCCACTCAATCTCCTCCAAGAGGATTTCAGCGAAATGACAAAAAGACACATAAAGCTCACAA
>NW_005370933.1:0-293 GCF_000412655.1 Myotis brandtii | reverse complement strand
AAATCCTCTAGACAAAAAATCAGCAAAGAAACAGCTAAAGGACGCACTAGATCAGATGGACTTAATTGACATCTTCAGAACATTTCACCCCAAAGCCGCAGAATATACATTCTTCTCAAGTGTACATGGGATATTTTCAAAAATAGATCACATATTGGGTCACAAGCAAAGTCTCCCCAAATTCAAGAAGATTGTAATCATACCAAGCATCTTCTCAGACCACAATGGCATACTATTAGAAATAAACTACAATAAAAACAACCCAAAACACTCAAACACTTGGAAGCTGAATA
>NW_005370932.1:178885-204448 GCF_000412655.1 Myotis brandtii | reverse complement strand
AAAGACCCCGAATAGCAGCAGCAATCCTGAGAAAGAATAAAATTGGAAGGATCACAATACCAGATATCAAGCTATATTACAAAGCCACTGTTCTCAAAAATGCCTGGTACTGACACAAGAACAGAGATATAGACCAATGGAACTGAACAGAGAACCCAGAAATCAACCCAAGCCACTATGTTCAATTAATATTTGACAAAGGAGGCAAGAGCATACAATGGAGTCAAGACAGTCTTTAATAAATGGTGTTGGGAAAATTGGACAGATACATGCAAAAAAATGAAACAAGACCACCAACTTACACCATACACTTTAAATATAAATAATATTTTCATTTTCATAACTTTCCAATTTAGGCAGGACTTGGCAGGGATGGCTTATCCATGCTCCATGCAGATCAGCTGGGGCAGCTTGACTGGGGGCTGAAGGATCCACTTTTAAGCTCACATGGCAGCAAGCTGGTGGGGGCTGGCTTAGCTAGGGCTGCAGGGAAGGTTTTAGCTCTCTCAAAGCATGGTGGCTTTGATTCCATAGGAAGCCCTATCACTTCACCTTGGCCAGGTAATTTAGTTGGTTAGAGTGTGAACCCAATATGCCAAGGTTGTGTGTTCCATCCCTGGTCAAGGCACATACAAGAATCAACCACTGAATGCATCAATAAGTGGAACACCAATACGATGTTTCTTTCTCTCTTAAATCAATCAATAACTATTTAAAAAAAAAAAAAAAGGAAACCCTAACACTTTTTATGACCTTGTCTATAAGGTCATATTAGTGACCTTCCACCACAGTCACAAGCCTACCCAGACTCTAGTGGAGGGACACAGACTCCACCTCTTCACAGTAGGAGTATCAAAGTCACATTATAAAGCACAGTATGTGAGATGCGAGTTGTTTTCCTGACCATCTTGGAAAAGATAATCTAATACATTAGGTTTTTATTCTGTAGACTAGAGGCCCGGTGCACAAAATTTGAGCACTGGGGGTGGGGGAGAGGAGGGGTGTCCCTCAGCCCAGCCCCTGCACCCTCTCCAATCTGGGACCCCTCGGGGGATGTCCAACTGCCTGTTTAGGTCCAATCCCTGTGGATCTGGGACTCACAATCCAGGACTGCTGGCTCCCAACCGCTTGCCTGCCTGCCTGATTGCCCCTAACCACTTCTGCCTGCCAGCCTGATCACCCCCTAACCACTCCCCTGCTAGTGCTTCCAACCGCTCCTTGTTTTCTTCTCTTTTTTTTTTTTTTTTCTGGGCCAGCTTTAGCTCTGAGGCCTCGCTGCTGAAAACATAGATACAATGTTGCGGTCCGAGCCCGGCTGAATGGAAGCCCTTTTCTGGGGTTTTGTTTAGCTTCTTATTTGCAACATAGTATATAGTTGCTTAGAGTTGCAACTGAGAGGCTGGCAAGTGAGGCGGGGAACGTTGGAGTCTGCAGCAAGCAAGCCTCCCTGCTCGCTTCAGTGCCTGGCTGCCGGCCGCCATCTTGGCTGACAGTTAATTTGCATATACTCACTGATTAGCCAATGAAAAGGGTAGCGGTCGTACGCCAATTACCATGTTTCTCTTTTATTAGTGTAGATAAGTGGGAGTTATTAGGGCAATGCAAAAACAATATAATCCCATCTATAGTTTAGGATGATAACTCTAATAGCACTATTAAGAACAAACTAAAAAAGTATGTGTGAGCACAGCAATGGAGAACGAGAACCCATTAAGGTGGTATTTCAGGAGTCAAAGCAAAAAAGACCTTCAAGTGGCACAACATCTGTGATAAGAATGATGAGGCAACAGGCTTGTCAGAGGCACCCTACAAATACAAGTAAAATTTCTTGGCAACTAATGGATGTGGGTAAACTTGGATCCTCTGGAAAATGAGATGCCATTAAGCAAGACAAAGTTTAGGAGGGACAGTAACAAATTCTCTTTGGCATTGCTGTTGAAGGCAGAATGTATTTGGAAATAACAAGGAAGAGAGCCACCATAAAGAGCACATTTTATATAACCCATTAAGAAGAGACTCAATTCTGAGTAATCAAGAGTTGGCTACATTCTGATGACAAGGCAACATAAATGATTGTATTTAGCTAAAAGATTGATGTTTATCTACATACAAAATGACTAAAAGTATGCTTTAATATCCATTTCCTTCCTAATGAAAACATTCTGTTTGTAGTTCACAGGGTTAATAAACTGCCTATCTGGGGTTTTGTTTCTAAGACGAGGGGGTAGGAAAAATGTATATAGCTCTTTTTTAAGTGATAATGGTGATCATGCATGAATTTAAAACAGTGTTCCTTTTAAACTGTGAATCCTCAATAGCAGGGCAGACACCATTGGTGAATTAATTTCTCTTATTCCTTGCTAAAGGAACTGCGTTCTACAGTCACTGAACGGCCACATGCTTCAGAGGAGCTGGGCTTAGAAGCTCCAGGCTGAATTATTACTTGGGTTAGCTCATTGTTCTCAATCCCAGGGAGCTGTAAAACAGAATGAAGGGGGCGTTTTTAAAAGACTAATGCCTAGATACCCCTTCTCCCCCATTCTGACTTAATTGGTCTGGAGTTACAGTATCTTCTAATTATTAGGAGATAAGTCTAGAGTTATAGTGTTTTTTAATTATTAGGGGATAAGTCTAAGACAAAAGTTAACTCAATAGGAACCAAGGCTGTCAGCAAAAAGATGGATAGAACCTTGACTTTGACAACATTGTTGAATTAACTAACCCTTGAACTGTCTTTCATCCAGATTTCTCATAATGTAAAATGACAAATTTCTCTCATATTTTAAGCCACTTCTGATTGTTTTCCATTACTGGCAGTGAAAAGTATCTTACATGCTACACCTGGCAATACAATTTTTGGGATAAAAGTTTGGCTTTCTAAATAGGAAGCAAAACTTCAGTCACTCTGCTGACAAAGGACAAGCCAATTTTATTTGAGCTAGCAAAGAATGATGTTTTGCTGTACATGCAAAGATCTTTTCCCACAGCTTATATGAATATTTGAATAGATAAGTATGTGTCTGCTCATCTGCCTCTCCAAATGACTAAAGATTCCTCTCTGAAACTCAATGATGCAGTAGTGTACAAGACGGAATCATCTTGCACATATACCTTTTATAATCTTTTAATAGCTATCTCCCAGAAATTCTTTTAACATTAGTCTGAAATAATTAAAGACATTCTGAAAAAACAAAATGAAACACTACATGGATGATATATCCTTCTTGTTCTGTTCATCAATTCAAGCTACCTAAACACATCAAAAGCAACTGCCACCAATCTTTGAGGATGGTAGATACTCCTCAACTTTGGCTCTGATTTATGGTACATGAACAGGAAACACCAGATTTAAAGGAGCATGGTTTTCTTCTTCCAGAAAACACCAAGTGGTGGATGACACCACTGGGAGAGCCCTGGACTGGAAGGCCAAGATGGCTCCTACAAAGGTTTCGGAGTGATACCAGGGTTAGAGTTGCAGCAATGGAGCTGGAGCTGGCAAGGACATGGAATGGATCCCCATTTCCAAGCAGAGCCAGCTGGTCTAAAACATGATGATGAAGTCCTTGGAAGAAATCTCTCTTTTTGCCCTGCCCATCAAGGAATCTGAGATCACATACTTTTTCCCGGTGATCTCCCTCAAGGGTGAGGTTTTAAAGATTATGCCGATACAAAAGAAGACCTGTGCTGACCAGTGTGTCAGGTTCAAGGCATCTGCCATCAAGGATTACAACAGATATGTCAGTCTGGGTGTTAAGAGCTCCAAGGAGGTTGTAGGCACTGCCATCTGCAGGGATATCATCCCTGTGTGGTGAGGCTACTGGGGGAACAAGATCAGCAAGCCCCACGCTGTCTCTTGGTGATAGGCTGCTTCGGCTTTGTGCTGGTGGGCCTCATCCCTGCCCCCAGGGCACTGGCATCATATAGGCCCCTGTGCCCAAGAAGCTGCGTTGATGGCCAGTATCAATGAGGGCTACACTTCAGCCAAGGCTGCAATGCCACTCTGGGGACTTCGCCAAGGACAACTTTGATGCTATCTCCAAGACCTACAGCTATCTCACATCCAACCTCTGGAAAGAGACTGTGTTCACCAAATCTCCCTATCAGGAATTCACAGACCATCTTGTAAAGACCCACATCAGGGTCTCCATGCTGAAGACCTAGTATTCAGCTATGAACACCATGTAGTTTTTATACAAGAAAATTAAAGTGAATTAATCCTCTGAAATAAACAAAGGAGTGGGTCCCCAAATTCAATTCTAAGTCAATTATTTAAATCTTTTCTCATTTTGGTTTCAAAGGAAATGAAGACAGCTTGTCACTTCCAAGGCTCTCCTCTGCCCATATTCTGGTTTTGTTCCCTCCAACTCCTCCTGAACCTCTTCAATGAGGTTCAGGGGCTCCTTCCCTTTGACCTTTAAACATGTTCTCACCTCCCCATATAAAACTCTGCACCATATATTCCTTTCCTGCAGCTACAGCCTCCACTCCCACCCCCTGCCTTTTACAGCCAACCTTCTTGAAATGTGGCCCATTCATCTCTTCCACTCATTTATCAACCCACTTCATTTTGCCTCCAATCTCCACTACTTGATTAAAATTGCTCTGGGGAAGATCACCAATTATTGCCTCGTTGCTAAAATTAAGGACCCCTTTTAAGTCTTTGTGTTTCTTTCTTGATTATTTTTAAGGTTCCATTAATACCAACTTGTATGTTAGGTACTAGATGGCCAAAGATGCTTAAAACAGTCCCTATGTTACAAAGCTCACAGTATAACAGGTGAAAGAGTCACAGAGACAATTCTAATACTATGGTAAGTTTGATGATAGAAGCCTTATACATTATAGAAGGAAATCATTGGGAATGGGAGCTGGAAAGTGGTTTTAAAAAAGCGATGAATAATCTCACTTTTAAAGGATTAACAGAAATTCTTAATGTTGTAGCCATTGAAAAATATTCTAAATACAGCATATGTGTATGAAGAATAAAGAAATGACCTAAACTCAGGTCATAGCAGTGAGCAGGGAGGAGGGAATGGATCTAAGAGAAATTAATTAAACTGTAAGTCAGAATTTGATATTACTGGCTATTTTTCCTTCTTGATAGTCATACCTCCATAACTGTGAGGGATTGGTTCCAGTCAAACTCCATGCATGCACAAGTCCCTTATATAAAATGGTGTAGTATTTGCATATCAAATATGCATATTCTCCCATATACTGTACTTTAATTCATCTCTAGATTTCTTATAACACCTGATACAATGTAAATGCTATGTAATCAGTTGTGATACTCTATTGTTTAGGGAACAATGACATGAAAAAAGTCTGTATTCAGTACAGATGCAACAACCATTGGCCTAACTACATAGTACACATCATGGACAATGTAACATTTTTTGCAAATACTTTTGATCCACGTATGCAAAACCCTAGAATATGAAGAACTGACCATACTTTCCCTCAGGCTCCTCTTATCTCTCTCTTTTGTTGTATCCTTTTTCTATTCCCAAGAGTCTGCCCTGCTCCCCTCCCACTCAAAATGCTCTCAGGAAGATTTGATCCAAGCTGAGCACTGGCTGGGAGACGCTGCAAACCAGGTTACTATAAAGAAAAGTTTTTATATGTAACGTTTATGATGGTACTGTTAAACAAAAGAATCTCAGGATTAGCCACATCAATTGCTTTCACAAAAATAATGTACAAACTAACATATAAAAAAATAGCAGTTATAAGGATAATATGGTGCATGAGCAGTGGCCTAAGGTATACTAACATGAGTAAAATGTCTTCAACAGAAGCAAGCAGAAATCCTGGGGAAACGAAATTGCAGAATCTAAAGTGATTTATAAATAGTCTAACTAGAATTTAACTACAGATGAGAAAAATTTATCAGATAAATTTTAAGCATATCAAGATGTTAAAAACTGATTACATAATGAATTCATGGGAGATGATTTCTAGGCTTGTTCTTTCTCTGAAGAACGTGGGGTCGTCTATATCCAAATTCAAATCTGAAAATGTTCTGCAGAAATGCCTGTAACAATCACAATTCCTAAGCAGAAACCTAAGGAAAAACAGTGGTTTCTAAGCTAATCAAAGCCCATACCCATACCATATATACTCTGATATATCAAAGTCATCACCGAGCTTGTCAGAAATTAGTTGAAAAGACTGACATGTTATATTTATGCACTAAGGCTGCAAGCCTTTTAGCAGATGAACCCCATGTTCTGCATTAGCCAAACTTGCCAATGGCTTTCTCAAGGAGAAAATGCACCTTTGTGGAGGTCAAAGAGGAGTATATGAGAATAATCTCTTCTCATGGCTGTGCCTTTAACTCCCAATGGCCAACAGAAACAGTTCTTATAAAATTACACAAAGAGCTTTCAAAAACTTAATGAGAAACTTAAAATAGAGCAATTCAGTTGTCCTATTCATATTCATATTCTCTTGCTAATTTTATTTCTACATGGAAAAAGCAAATTGTTCATCCAAGAAAGTAAACAAACAATAGGGGAAGATGACTCTCTTTGATTTGCAACATTAACTACACTTTTTAAATCTTTATTGTTGAGAGTATTACAGATGCTCCACTTTTGTCTCCTTGTCCCCTCCACCCAATTCCCACCTTTAGAACCTCGGTAACTGCCAATCAGATTCTGCTTCTCATTTAAAGGAAAACCACTTTAACTATAAATTGATAGAACCATTTTGGAAAGCAAAACAAAAACCCTGTGTCTTCTTTTTAAGAAGAGAGAGGAAAAAGGGTCAATAGGAATGGAGCCAATCCCTTAATGCAGCTCAATATTATAAATAACATTTGGTATATATAAAAAACGTTATGAAACTAAAGATTTTTTTCATTCAATCTAATTCCACTAAATGAGCCTCTTTGTTAAGTGGATCAGCTGTTATCACAATGTAAACTGCTTTTAAAATTATTTTCCTTCCTCTTGAGAATTTCATTTAACAAGCTTATGTAAATTAAGTAGTTTTATTTACTGTCCCATCTAAATAAAAAGTTGTCAGTAACAAAAACCTTTCCCAAAAACATAACTCAGGCATCTTCATTAATAAATTGTTTGAATTGAATACGAAGAATATATCATTTCAATGTGTTGTAATAAAACAGCATCCTTTGGGACATAGAAACAAGACAAGTATATTTATGGAAGATGTGGTAAACTAGGAAAATTATAAATCCAATTAACACTTGATAAAGACCTCCAATACAGCCCTAGCCGGTTTGGCTCGGTGGATAGAGCAACAAACAGCCTGTGGATTGAAGGGTCCCGGGTTTGATTCCAGTCAAGGGCATGTACCTCGGTTGCAGACTGGATCCAGGCCCTGGTCAGGGTGGGAGGTAACCAATGAATGTCTCTCTCTCACATCCAAGTTTCTCTGTCTCTCTCCTTCCCTTCCATTCACTCTAAAAATCAATGGAAAAATATCCTCAGGTGAGGGTTAACAACAACAACAAAAAGATCTCCGATACAAAGCATTTTAGGACTCCTACTAATTATTCAAATGGTACAGTTTGCTGGCATAAACAGACTAGACCTAAAGGGAAGCACAAAGGGAAGGGGGAGGGAGGCAGAAACCACTCCTCTAAGCCATCTCAAAAGGATTTCCTTTTAATGCACAAACTCAGGAGAATAGAACAATTATGTCTTTTAGAGACCTGACTCAGCATCAAATATGCACATGGTAGTATTGTAAAGTCTGTTCTTTCACCTTTAACTTCAGCTACCCTGTCCTGTGCTCCACTATTTGCAGTTGTCCCTCTTTGTTTCATTAGTGACATAGAAGACCTATTAAAAGAAGCAGTCTAGGTGTAAACTAGCATTTTACTTTTGGGAAGCAAACACAGCAATCGCTATGGTCACAATATTGATCTCCTCATCTCCCATTAAGCGTCTAGTAGTCTTTTGTCAGCGCTTTCTAAAGGGTGTCCCAAAATTCACGCAAGAAGTAATTTTGATAGAAAACACAGGTTTATAATTAAAAATTGTAAATTTTTTATTGATTCATAAAGTATACAGTATAGGGTTATGTATGGAATAGCATATCGGGTAAATGGCCTCCACGGCTTTGCTGGCACATACGCACTCTTTTGTTATTGCCTGAGCAGCCGCATTTTCGAAGAAGAATGGTCCGATGATGCCTCCAGCCCAAAATCTGCACCAAACAGTGACACGTTGTGGATGCATTTGTTTCTCAACAATCACTCGTGGATTTTCTGAACCCCAAATGCAACAATTTTGTCGATTAACCAAGCCATCAAGATGAAAATGAGTCTCATCGAAATTCAGCCACATTTATGCAAAACGGTCATGGAAAATTTCAACAAAAGAGTGCATATGTGCCATCAAAGCCGTGGATGCCATTTACCCGATATGCTATTCCATACATAACCCTATACTGTATACTTTATGAATCAATAAAAAATTTACAATTTTTAATTATAAACCTGTGTTTTCTATCAAAATTACTTCTTGCATGAATTTTGGGACACACTTTATAAACCATATAATTTAAACCTCAAGCAACCATAAAGGTTAGACTTTCTTACCTTTCCACATAAGATGAAAATGAAACTCAAATAGGTTAACTTGCCATAGTCTCACAACTAGTAAACAGCTTATCAGAATGTGAACTCACATTACATCTCACTCCAAAGGCTCTGGATGACATGATTGTTCATGCAGAAAATCAAAGGATCTACCAAAACAGAAAACCTAATAGAACTAACAAATTTACCAATGTTGCAGGATACAAAAATCAAAATACAAACATCAGTTGTATTCTATGTTGTACTAGCAATAAACAATTTAGAAATAAAATTTTCAAGTACCAGTTACCAAATGTCATAAAAAATCATAAAATATTTAAAAATAAATTTATAATAGGTGAAGCAAAGAGAATTTGGGGGGCGGTAAGAATACTCTGTATATATCCATAATGGTGGATACATGTTATACATTTGTCTGAACCCACAGAATGTACAAAACCAAGAATACACCTTAATGTAAAGTACGGACTTTGAGTGATGATGTGTCAATGTAAGTTCATTAATTGTAATAAATGTATCATTATGGGGGAGTCTAGGAGTGAGGGGTCAGGGAACATATGGGAAATCTCTGTACATTCCTCTCAATTTTGCTATGAACCTTAAACTACTCTAAAAAAGAAAAAAAAAGTCTTAATAACAAATCATAAAATACTTCAAAGAAACACAAAACTCTTTAAGACCTTTAACAGAAAATTCCAAAATTTTGCTGCCAGAAATTAAAGCTCTAAAGAAATAAGTAGGTACTCCATATTCATTAATTGAAAGACTCAAATATTGGTAAGATGTCATTTCTTCTCAAACTGATCATTGCTATCACAATTAAAATCCAGCATACTTTTTGTAGGAAATGACAAAATTTTCTATGGAAATTCAAAAGATTTAGAATAGGCAAAACAACATCAAAGAAAACTGAACTTGAAGGCCTTATGTTACCTGTTTCCATGACTTAACTATAATACTATAGTAATTAAGGTAGTATGATTTTAGCAATAAGAGAAAAATTCCTTGGGACAGCCTTTATATGAACAACAAACCAAGATCTTTAGGTTTTTTTTTTAAATATATTTTATTGATTTTTTACAGAGAGGAAGGGAGAGAGATAGAGAGTTAGAAACATCGATGAGAGAGAAACATCGATCAGCTGCCTCCTGCACATCTCCTACTGGGAATGTGCCCGCAACCCAGGTACATGCCCTTGACCGGAATCGAACCTGGGACCTTTCAGTCCGCAGGCCGACGCTCTATCCACTGAGCCAAACCGGTTTCGGCTAGATCTTTAGGTATTGCTTTGAGATGTCGAACTTAACTGGATAGGTCATAGCTTCCACAACTCATCCCAGATACCAAGACTTAACATATATTCCTCTTTGTTACTCTTTTCAGTTCACTGGTCACCAACTCCTGGATTAAACAGATGATCTACGTCACGCATTTATTTGTTGAGAGATTCACTCAATTGTCAAATGAACTGTGTGCTTCCTTGTGAAGGTCAAAGTCTTCACAAGCACCCATCTGCCAGTAACCTGACACATTTAAAAATCAGTATGCATAGCAAAACCAATTTAAGATTATTAACATTTTTCATTTCCATTTAGTTTCCCATGACAGTTCACCCCATATTCACAATGTTTCCTTCATTTCACAAATAAGCTAAAGATAACTTTCACATTTATTTCACTTCTTCCAGAATTAAATGCTTTGGCAATACCAACCATTTAAATAAGCCAATGTTTAATATGGAAAAGGTTTTGAAAATATTTCCTTAAAAAAAAATTACAAAAGATCAATGAAACCAAGAGCTGGTTCTTAGAAAAAAATAAAACAGATTGACAAACCTTTAACCAAACTCAAAAAAAAAAAAAGAGAGAGAGAGAGAGAGAGAGAGAGCACCCAAATAAATAAAATCAGAAATGAAAGAGGAGAAATAACAACTGACACCAAAGAATACAAAGAACTAGCTGGTGGGTGTGGCTCAATTGCTGGGTGTCATCTCGTGCACTGAAAGGGTGCTGGTTCAATTCCTGGCCAGGGTATACACCAGGGTTGTGGGCTCGATCCCCAGGGAGGGAGGGGCGTGCAGGAGGCAGCAGATCTATGTTTCACTCTCACATTAATGTTTCTCTCTCTCTCCCTCTTCCTTCCTCTTTCTATAAAAATCAATTTTAAAAATTAAAAAAAAGAACACAAAGAATTATAAGAAAATATTACAAACAACTATATGCCAACATATTGGACAATCTGGACAAAATGGACAAATTTCTAGAAATATACAATCTCACAAACTGAATGAAGAGGAATCAGAGAATCTGAATAAACAGGTTACACATAGTGAAATTGAAGCAGTAATCAAATAACTCCCAACAAAGTCTTGGACCTGATGGCTTTACAGGTGAATTTTACCAAACATTCAAAGAGCTAACACCTATCCTTCTCAAACTACCCCCCAAATCTCAAGAGGCCAGCATTCTCCTAATTCCAAAATCAAAGACACTACAAAGAAAGAAAATTACAGGCCAATATCCCTGATGAACACAGATGCTAAAATCCTCAACAAAATATTAGCAAACCGAATCTAGCAATACATTAAAAAGATCATACACCAAGATCAAGTGTGATTTATTCCAGGTGTGCAAAGTTAGTACAATATTCACAAATCAATAAATGTGATACATCACGTAAACAAAATGAAGGATAAAAACCACATCATCATATCAATAGCTACAGAAAAAGCACTCGATAAAATCCAGCAACCATTTACAATAAAAACTCTTAACAAAGTGGGTATAGAGGTTATATATGGTAAACCCACATAATAAAGGTTATATATGATAAACTCACAGCCAACATCATACTCAATAAACAAAAACTTCCAACTGTTTCCCATAAGATCAGGAAGAAGACAGGGATGTCCACTTTCCACCACTCTTATCCAACATAGTATATGGAAGGTCTAGTCACAGCAATCAAACAAGAAGAAGAAATTAAAGACATTCAAAAGGAAAAGAAAGAAGTAAAACTGGCACTATTTGCAGATGACATGATACTAAATACAGAGAACCCTAAAGATTCCACCAAAAAAACTACTAGAATAAGTGAATTCAGTAAAGTAGCAGAACATAAAGTAAATACTGAGAAATTGATGGCATTTGTATATTCCAATAAGGAACTACCAAAAAGGGAAACTAAGAAAACAATCCCATTTACAATTACATCAAAAAATAAAATACCTAGGAATAAATTTAACCAAGGATTTAAAAGACCTGTTTTCAGAAAATTATAAGACAATGAAGAAAGAAACTGAAGAAGACACAAATAAGTGGAAGCATATACCTTGTTCATGGGTAGGAAGAATTAACATCATTAAAATTTCCATATTATTCAAAGCAATTTACAAAGTCAATGCAATTTATAGCAAGATATGAATGGCATATTTCACAGACCTAGAACAAATATTCTAAAAATTTTAATGGAACCACAAAAGACCCCAAATAGCCATAGCAATTTGAGAAAGAACAACAAAGTGGAGGAATCACACTACCTGTAACAAGTTATACTACAAGGCAATAATAATCAAAACAGCATGGTACTGGCATAGAAACAAACATAGAGATCAACTGAACAGAATATAGGGCCCAGAAATAAACCCATACCTTTACAGTCAATTAATATTTGTAAGGAGACAAGAACATACAATGGGGTAAAAATGGTCTATTAAATAAATGGTGTTGGGAAAATTGGACAGAGAGGTATAAAACAAATGAAACTAGACCACCTTCTTACACCATACACAAGAATAAACTCAAAATGAATTAAAGACTTAAATGTTAGACTTGAAACCATAAAAATCCTAGAAGAAAACATAGGCAGTAAAATCTTGGACATTTCATGCAGCAATATTTTTTCTGATATAGCTCTCCAGGCAAGGGACAAACTGCGGCTCGCGATCCACATGCGGCTCTTTGGCCCCTTGAGTGTGGCTCTTCCACAAAATACCGACTTCTGCACATGGGCCACGAAGTTTCAATCGCACTGTATGTGCACGCCTGCACGTGGTATTTTTGTGGAAGAGCCACACTCAAGGGGCCAAAGAGCCGCATGTGGATCGCGAGCCGCAGTTTGTCAACCACGGTCCTAGGGCAAAGAAAACAAAAGGAAAAAATAAACAAATGAGACCACATCAAACTAAAAACCTTTGCACAGCAAAGAAAGCCATAAACAAAAGACAATCCACTAAATGGGAGAACATATTCACCAATAATACATCTGATAAGGGATTAATTAATATCCAAAACTTATGAAGAACTTACAAAACTTAACACCCTCCCCCCCCAAAAAAAAATCCAATTTAAAAATGGGCAAAGGACCTTGATACTTCTCCAAAGAGCACATACAGATGGCCAATAGACACATGGAAAGATGCTCAACATCATTAATCATCAGAAAAATGCAAATTAAAAGAACAATGAGATATCACCTCACACAAGTCAGAACTGCTATCATCAGTAAATCAAAACAAGTGTTGGCGAGGATGTGGCGAAAAGGGAACTTCATGTACTGTTGGAGGGAATGCAGATTGGTGCAGCCACTGGGGAAAGCAGCACAGAGTTACCTCAAAAAAATTAAAAATAGAACTGCCTTATGACCCAGCAATTCCACTTCTGGGAATATATCCAAAGAAACCCAAAACACTAACTCTGCATCCCTGTGTTCACTGCAGCATAATATACAATTGCAAAGATTTAGAAGCAGTCCAAGTGTGCATTAGCAGATTAGTGGATAAAAAAAGCTGTGATATAATTACACAATGAAATACTATGCAGCCATAAAAAAGAAGGAAATCTTACCCTTTGCAACAGCATGGATGGACCTGGATAGCATTATGCTAAGTGAAATAAGCCAGTCAGAGAAAGACAAGTAGCCATATGATTTCACTCATATGTGAAATCTAAAGAACAAAATAAGTTAACACACAAAATAAAAACACTCCCCTGCAGGTCTGGTCCCCCACAACTGCTCTCCCCTGCCAGCCTGGTCATGCCCAACTGTCCTCCCCTGCAGGCCTGGTTGCCCCCAACTGCCCTCCCTTGCTGGTCTGGTCGCCTACAACTACCCTCCCCTGCAGGCCATGTTGTGTCCACATGGGGGTGGCCAACTTTTGTGTTGGAGTGACGGTCAATTTGCATATTACTGCTTTATTATATAGGATGTCATCCCAATAAATTCAATAAAAAGGGGGGAAAAAACATTTCTTCATTCTGTCACTCAAAAAGTTACTGGTATTGAGCTCTTTCAATAAAAGTAGACATAAAAAGTTACAACAAATTGCCCCAGCCAGGTAGCTCAATAGGTTAGAGCACCATTCTAATATGCCAAGGTTTTGGGTTCAACTTCCAGACAGGGCACATATAAGAAGCAACTAATGAATGCATAAGTGGAACAACAAGTCCATGTTGTTGTTTTTCTCTGTCTCTCTTAAAATAAATGAAATTTAGAAAAAAAGAAGTTATAACAAATTACCAAGGGTCAACAGCTGCCAGCCCCCAACAGCTGACCTGTTTTCTGGCTCTAGCAAGTAAGATACTGATCAGAGGAGGCTGTAATCTCTCCACAGTGAGTAGTGTGTGACTTTCACTGGAGAAGAATCACATGTCCAAAGTCTTCCTCAAAACATACCAGGAATAGTATGAAACAGCAGATTTCACGTGCCTATATTTTTCTGTAATACAAACTACACTGAGTGGCCAGATTATTATGACCGGCCAGATTATTATGACCACCCCATCAGTACTTCGTTGGGCCACCTTTTGCCTTCAATACTGCGGCGATTCTTCTTGGCATTGACTCCACGAGATGTTGAAAGGTGATGCGAGGAATCTGACACCATGCCTGATGAATAGCACTGTCCAGTTCTGTGAGATTTGATGGTTGTGGAACCAGCTGCCCGATGACTCTTTTTACTTCATCCCACAAATGCTCAATTGGATTGAGATCTGGTGATTGTGGGGGCCACCTAAGCAAGCTAAAGTCTCCCTCATGTTCTTCAAACCACTCCTGCACAATACGAGCACCGTGGCATGGCGCACTGTCTTGTTGGAAGAAGCCATCTCCATTGGGATATGCCATCAACATGATAGGATGAACTTGATCAGCAACGATACTTAGGTTATGTTGTGCTATTTCAGACGTTTATAATGATCTGGCCCTCTAGCAACTTCAGCAGGTGCCTACAAATGTCAGGTGGTCATAATAATCTGGCCACTCAGTGTATAAAAAGTAAAGCTCAAAAATCCTCTTCACTGAGGTAAACAGAACAGTGTAAGAGACTAAAGTGAGGCATGGTTTTGGGTTGTTGTGTGGGGGGGGGGGGGGGGGGGGGGATGTAAAAGAGTATTCCCTATTGTAACCAGGTATGAGTTCCAGGAATTGGAAAAAATGTTAATGTCTAAGGTATAATTCACAATTTGATAAATCGATGTAGAAATTTCCAGATAAACCGGATTAAAAATGGCAGTAGAGTAAGTGGATGCTGCACAGACATGCTCCCAGACCAAACTGGAATTACAACTAAAATACAGAAAAACTTCCTGAATACAGCAGACTCGCTGGAGAGAACCCTGATACTGGGGACCAAAAGTGGAGACCGCATAGAGACAGATGTATGCATTCTAATCAGTGAACCCAAACAGAAAATAGAAAGAAAAGGTAAGGAGGCCTGGCTGGTGTGGTTCAGTGGTTGAGCATCAACCCATGAACCAGGAGGTCAGGGCACATGCCTGGGTTTCGGTCTCAATCCCCAGTAGGGGGTGTGCAGGAGGCAGCCGATGGATGATGTTTCTCTCATTGATATTCCTATCTCTCTTTCTCCCTTCTTCTCTGTCTAAAAATTAATAAAAACATATTTTTTAAAAAAAGAAAGAATGAAAAGGCAAAGTACTACAGAAGAAGGACAGACTAACACCAGAAATAGTATAAGCTAGAAGACAGTCAGAAAATATCCTCAGATTAACAAAGATAACTATCATACCCAAGGAAAACTAACATTTAAGTGAAACATTTCCAGACAAAAAGAAAGTATTTAGTACTAACATACCCTCACTAGAAGAACTACTAAAAGTGGTATTCTGAGAAGAAACAATCAAAAAGGAGAAAATGAGGCACAAGAAAGATCTGAGCATGTGAGTAAACATGCAAGTATATTTTAAAACCATAAGCATGGCTGTTCAAGGAGAAGGGTAACAACTAAGAAGGCATAAAATATATACAACTAAAATACTGAGCACAATAACATTTGAGATGGAAAAGCATATAGAAAGTGTTCCAAAGTGTTTCATATTACACAAAAGAAGGGCAGAGAAAATGGGTAACTTCAGACTTGGTTAAATCAAGTATGCTTTTATGATATCAAGAGTAACCAAAAAGTTAGAATGTTCAAGATAACCAGGTACACTATAACAAGTTTGCTCTGAATCTAAATAATTGAGAAAAGAAAACATACACGCCTTACATAGTAGGTGCTCAATACATGTTTGCTAATAGCAATTATAATCATTTTTTAAAATCTAAAAAAGTAATTAGCATGTAATGGTTTTCAAGCAAGAGTGTCTAAAGTCATGTGTGTGTAGAACTACTTTTATCTAGATTATGTACTTGAATGAAGTAAAGAATTTTTAAAATCCTACGCTACTTTTGTTTCTAGTTTAACTGTTACCATGACAATAAATTACAGATCAGACATTACAAAGGAAGAATCAGGAATATGTAATTTTAGGTATATGGTATAAAATCAATTGTATAGCTACATGTTATTTTATTTCTGGGTTCTGTAACACATACAAAGAAAAACAAAAGATTTCTGCCCTCTTAAGTTTATAATCTAGTGGAGGAGAAAGTAGGTACAAAAATAACAAAAAAAATACAATTAGAACTATAAATGTAGAGTTCATGGATTATTATATTGGGGAAAATATCCAATGCAAAATCATTTTTTAAATTGATAACATCAATCAAATTTAAATAAGCCTTTGCTGAAGTTAGAATTACAACTGTAGCTCACACTGATCATTCAATTTTGCAGGCACCTATGATTCAATACTCCAACATATTAATGAGAAACTTTGTAAATTTCCTTAAAACTTGATCAAATTCAGCTACAATGTAAGGTTCATTACAGCACCAGCTACCCCGATCTTCCACTTTATTCAACACCTTCTCACTGCACCAAGGAATGTGCAAAGCACACAGAGGGCAATTAAATGATTGAACTGCAGAGCTGACTTAATAGAAAATCTCATCTATTTAGACACAGATCGAAATCATTTTGTGATGCTCACATGAAAAATGAAGTGCATGAACAAATGTCAAACATCATGGTTAGTAATATATTTTGCAATGCAGAAGTAAAGTGACATGCATTAAATACAGAATAACTCTTGAATTTAATATGAGGTTGTCAAATTTCTCAAACTACAGTCAAAATATTTTATTTCCTTTCAGCAGCTGAAGTGAAACTACAGCTACAAATATTTTTCTGGGCCAAATTTAAAGGCAGAGCACCTAATTTACTGAAAAACTAATAGCACCTTGTCATCTAGTCCGAAGTAACATTTCTAAAGGAGCTGTAAGTAATTTTCTAAAACTAAAGTATGTTAAACTTCAATGTTAATTTTTTTTCTTAGCCATATTCCAATTCTATGATTAATATTGAATTCAATGAAGGGGCAATATGACGATGTAGCATAAAACTCATAAAGCAGCCTACTTCTTAAATTCAGTACCACTACAGCTGTTTTGACACTTCAATCAATTTTTAGCAAGCAGGAGACTGTTATATTTCTTGCCTCAGAGTCAAGGTATAAACCTACTTTGGGGAACTGGAAGAGTTTTATAAGTGTCGACTTCTCTGTGTCTTTCCGGTCTATGATGAAATTTTGCTTTCTGTAGTACAGTTTTATTTAATTTGAAGGTCATTTAAAATCTTGCTTAGTTAAAACTAAATAAAAATAATGACATTTGAAATTGTAATACATGTAGATGTATTTTCATTTACATGTTTTGCCTAATATAAGAACATGCTTTTTCTAAAACTAATAGATGAATATAAAGTTTTAGCTTTATTTTATAATTTATACTAGAATCATCACAGATGTGACACTTCTAAAAGTCATTTTATCCAAGTACTTTTTCTTTGATTATGATCACAGTTTTCAAGTCATTATAAAGATTTTAAGAGACAAAGTCAAGGAGAGGAATGTTAAGAAATGCATTCCAGACCCCATAGTAGTCCATCTCAAATGAGACTTTTTCTTGTATTTATAGTATTAAGGCAGCTTTTCTTAAGTTTCCTTTTGCTTTTATTGTTTTGCCCTTTGGATGTCCTCCTAATTTACAACATCTATTTGCAAACACAGTGAAATTGACCTGTGTTATAATGACCTCTTTGTTGTTGTTGTTAATTCTTACCTTAGGATATTTTTTCCATTGATTTTTAGAGTCAAAGAGAAGAAAGGGGAGGGAGGTAGAGAGAGAAAGAGGGAGAAAGAGAGAGAGAAAGAGAAACATAAACATCAGTGTGAGAGAGACAGGTTGCCTTCCTTATGTGATCCAATGGGGGCCAGGGATTGAACCTGCAACCCAGATACACGCCTTTGACAGGAATCGAACCCCAGACCCTTTCATGCTCAGGCCGACATTCCAACCACTGAGCAACATGGGCCAGGGATGAACTTTATTTTTTAAAAGCAACTTCAGGACCTTTTCTCTTTTCCCTCCTACACCAAAATTAACAATCCCCATCTATCTCATTCTTCATCTTGTGTTCTACTTTGCTAAATCTAAAATTCCCTGGAAGTTATGATATCCTTTGATGGAGTGTTTGATTATTCCATAAAATTGAAAAAGGTAAACTTCATTTGTTTCACTAAGACTAACAGCATATACTGCACACTGCAAAGGCAGTTTGCAAACATGAGCTGGGGTTATAAAGATGTGCTAAAATACAGAAGATTTTTCATTCAAAACCTACCAAAGATTTTAGACGTTTTGCCTTCAAAACAATAATCGTCTATTGCCCCAATTCTCATAATTATCACTTGGCCAATAAAATACTGAAAATTCCATATTTTGAATGGTTAACACTTGTCAATTTGTATTTTCTGAAAATTTAAAAACTTTTAGAACATAGTATATTCTCTCTTTGAATATTAACTATTCTTATACAAAATTTAAAACCTGAACTGTTTAGTGCAGTATTGCTAGGTAAAAAATGTATATTGGGATTAGAAACCCTTTTGCTTTTTCCTATTCATACATTTTGAGAAAGATCAAGTATTTTCTGTCACAGATTACTTTATTTCCCCATTAAAACAGAACCTACTATCCAATGAATCACAACTCAATTTAAAAATTCAATTTTAAAAGTTCACTGTTCTTTCACCAAACGACTTTGGTTCTATCAAAGCACAACTATAAAACATTTCAAAAACACAAAGCTTTCAAGCCCATTTTAAAAGGAAACCCAATAAATTCAATACTGGAAAAAGCATGGTGCTCACTTACCCAGTGTTAAGCATTCCCTACATCTCTATTCATAGATCTCTAAATTGACTATTTAGAATTATTTGTTATTAACACATTGTGTTTCTGGTAATAGAATGCCTTAACACATTAAGCGCCAAGCCTGTTTTGTCTTCCTTTCCGTTTAGCCCACGATATCCGATTTCACCGATATGCTGGCGGCACCAGTGACTGACTGGTCTGGACGGAAAGTATAGTGTCAGTCACCGGTGACTGACATGGCGCTTAACGTGTTAAGATACTCTTTAAAAATGTTTTGCATTACTATGAATTCTTCTTAACCCAAGGGGAGAGAGACTAAGCAAAAAAAAAAAGCCCAAGTAAAGATGACCCAAGTGAAGAAGGCCTATGAAATTCCACATCAGTGCCAACCGCTCCATGAGAGGAGGTATCAAGGAAGATAACTGTACTTCTTCAGGAAACCCCTTGGGGAGAGAGGGGGTTGCACTGGCCACAGAACTGTTGACTATTAGACCTAGGAGTTTTACAAAAGTATGGAAAGCATTATAATTAGTAAAAGGAGTGGTATGTGCATACATTGGCTTCCAAACTATACAAATATGGTTACCAGCAAATATTTTTAACTGGATAATTGCATAAAATTATAATTAACAGGTGTGTAGCTTATGTTACACGGAGTGGTACACAAAAGGTGGCAAGTGAATTTTTAGAAATAAAGTTATTTTCATTTACAGCATTCATCCTGGAAAGGAAAACAAACATCACTTCTATTGAGACAGGAAAAGAGGAAGATCTTGGAGATGAAGGTGAATGCAGACAGGCTGATAATTTGGCTTGGAGAATTCTTTGCAGGGTGAAATGGGAGAGTTCTGGGACTGGGTTGCTACAATTATGCTGAGGTAACCTACGAAGCCACAGATCACAGACTCCAGAAAGTCATTCCGCAGTGTCCTCAGCAGCCTCAGCCTCCATCTGCTGCCTGGGAAGAATCCATTTCACTGACCAGTTTAACACAGACCCAAACTAAAATCAAATGCTCTATATTGGCTGTATTTATTTTTCAGATTTTCCTAGGTCAGGAAAGAGAATTAATATGTGTGGATGCTTGAGGAATTATAAGGGAGATGATTCTACCCAATAAATGACTTTACAGCTTGTTCTCCTTCAATAAAGACCAAAAGAATCTGAAAGATATGACTAGATGAATGTTGACTGTAATTTACTAAATCATAAGACCTGCATTTTTCTCACTAGAAGACCGGCCCAAAATGCCTAATGGCTATCACAAGCTGTCGAGAAAACACAAATACATACTCTAAAAATATCAGAGAAAACTACCTTATTGTTTTTAGGCAAGCCACAGTGAGAGAATAGTAACCAACCTGAAATCTGCACAAAATCACTCACAGCTCATAGACACAGCTCTAACAGCAGAACCATAAAGATGTTACAGGAACAACATTACTAATTCAGAACTATGTAAACCAAAGATCAGGTACAGCCCATAGTATCTTAAATCAAAAGAAAAGTCCAACTGCATGCACCAATCTAAAAGCTAAAGTAAAGAGCTCAGCGAAGTGAATAAATTAAGTAAAAATACAGGGTCAATTTCAACTTTCCTCTGGTCTATTCAGGGACCTTATTCTCAAAACAACCATAAATTTGAACTTATTATGCTTGCAATCTGATTAAGGCAGATGCAGAATGCAATTTGATCTCAGTGAGTCTGACATCCAGATGCATGAGGTTTCACAGCACTAGAAAATTTTATATGTAAGCATCTCCCAGTTCAATGAACAGCTTCATACTGAATTTCATTAAATTGATTATTTAAAAATACACATGGATTAACCAACAAAAATCACATTCAATAAAGTTAACTGCAAACTAACCTTCCTACGGCTTGAACAAACATCTTTAAAGAAGAAAACTGTAGCAGCACTAATGAATTAATATAGACAAGGCCTAAGTATAACTGACATAATGCATTATCTTGGCATAGTTCCTTTTACCTTTTCCTTTACTTTAAGTTTCAAAGGAAAAAAAATATACAGTGAAAACAGCTAAGATTGTTTACTGAGCACCTGTCATATACTAGACACATCTCTTATTTATCAGAACAAACCCTTGAGCTAATACTATTATTAGCCTTACCATTCAGAAAGGAAACTACAGGGAAGAGAATATTCCCCAAGTCATAAAGTTGACAAACGGCCCAGTCAAGATTTGAACTCACAAAGTATTACTCCAGAACAAATGTTGTTAACCATTCTTACTGTCTCATAAAAGGTAAGGTAAGTTTCTCCATATAAGCATCTAGAAAACCATCTAACTGGGGAAAGAGAAAAAAACTATTCATAAAAACTATGCAAGTTCAACTCACTCAGTCAGGGAGAGGTTAAGCTTTTTCTGTAAAGGGCCAGATAATAAATATTTTAGGCTTTCTGGTCCACCTGGTCTCTGTCACAACTACTCAATTCTGATACTGTAGCCAGAAAGCAACCATAAATAAACAAATAAGCACAGCAGTGTTCCAATAAAACTTGATTTAAAAAGTAAAAATTTATTTGCAAACACGGATAACAGGTAGGCCTAATCTGTCTTAGTGACCACAGTTTGTTAACCCCAGACCAGTTCATAAGCAGATTTAAAGTTTCGGTATACTATAAAACTCATGACTCCTACATAAATCAATTACAGAACAATCTGCACATAAGTCTTCTCAAGGGCAAGTGATTTTAGTTGCAGAAAAACTTTTATTTTAATTATATTGTTAAAACAGTCTTTCAGTGTTAACAGCAGCTTTTCCCTTTGCAGCCTCTCATGGACACCTGTAGGTTTTTCTAAATGACAAGGGATGCCAGGACCTCCTGCCAAGAACAGGCTTTACAAAGCCACAGCAGTGTGCACCAGGGCTGCTGCACAGCCTACATTTATTCCCCATCAACAGCATCTATTCTATTATGATGGGGGTCCTGACATATAGCCAACAAAATCAGATTTCCTAGAACAATGAAGGCAGGAAGCTACTAAGTGAGCGCACTTGAGTTAGCTATGCAAATTAAAGATGTAATGAATCAATCTAAAGTGTCACTTATATGTGGAATATAAAACAAAAGAGTAACAACCAAGCTAACAAAACAAAACAAAACTCACAGATATAGACAACAGAATGGTGATTACCATAAGGGAAGGGAGGTCAGGGAAGGGCCAATTGAAAATTACACTTCTTTGATCTCAACTTCCTAGTTTTTAACTGCCATCTTCCTGGCTGCACACCCAGTGAGGCACAGGTGACAGGAAGTGAACAAGGTTTGCTCTATGTTCTTATAAATCCCCCAGGCTAACTGATATCATGAACAAAATGGAATCTTCTCTGATCCTTCTTTCTATCACTTATATACTTTCTATCACTTTCTATCACTTATCCTATCTTATCCTATCTCTCACCTGTAGCTAAATGTGCAATATATCTTAAATTATACTCCTTCTTCTCATTTTCCTAATGCTACCACTCTAATTTGATTCTTATCCACCTATCATCTATTTGGTTTCCAAATGTCTTTAATCACTTACACCGTTTAGTAAAAACAGTTTAAATATACACCCATACATTTTTTTTAATATATTTTATTGATTTTTTTCACAGAGAGGAAGGGAGAGAGAGCCAGAAACATCGATGAGAGAGAAACATCGATCAGCCGCCTCCTGCACACCCCCCACTGGGGACGTGCCCGCAACCAAGGCACATGCCCTTGACCGGAATCGAACTTGGGACCCTTGAGTCTGCAGGTCGACGCTCTATCCACTGAGCCAAACCGGTTCTGGCCCAACATACACTTTTATTTATAAAATTTATGCATGAATATATGTGGGTGTATATCAAATCAAATAAACAAGAAAAATATGAGGGGTCAAATGTAAATACAAGTTCTAATATTTTCTTCCTATACCCCAGCGGTTCTCAACCTGTGGGTTGCAACCCCTTTGGCGGTCGAACGACCCTTTCACAGGGGTCGCCTAAGACCATCCTGCATATCAGATATTTACATTACAATTCATAACAATAACAACATTACAGTTATAAAGTAGCAACGAAAATAATTTTATGGTTGGGTCACAACATGAGGAACTGTATTTAAAGGGCCAGAAGGTTGAGAACCACTGCTATATCCCAATGATTCATCACACACATTCTACTTATAAACTTTATTATGGCCATAGGTTCCAAACCTGGTACTAACAAAATAATCCTTGTAAAATGAAATGTATACTCACACACATCTATATATATAAAAGCCTAAGCAACCTTTACAACTGAACAAGCGGAACGACCCGTCGACCAGTTGCTATGACGCACACTGACCACCAGGAAGCAGACACTCAATGCAGGAGCTGCCCCCTGGTGGTCAGTGTGCTCCCACAGCCAACCTCCCACAGCCCGTCCCCCCTTGGCCGGCCAACCTCCTGCAGCCCCTTCCCCTGAAGTCGGCCAACCTCCCACGGCCCCTCCACCCCTGGTTGGCCAACCTCCCACAGCCCCTCCCCCCAGCCAGCCAACCTACCATGGCCCCTCTCCCTCAGCCAGCCAACCTGCCATGGTCCCTTCCCCCTGCTGGCCGACCCCCCCAATAGGTCCCAATTGGGAAGCCGGCCGGCCAACCTCCCGGGATCCCTCCCCCAGGCCAGCCAGACCCCCAGATAGGCCTCGATCGCCAGCCAGGCCAAGGGACCCCACCCATGCATGAATTCATGCACCGGGCCTCTAGTAAGTGTATAAATATTATGAAAACACTAGTGAGAATCTGATTCATTTCGCTTGGACAACCCACAAGGGAAAGCATATAGAGAAGGTCATACCAAGGCTGGGCCTTTAAACCCATTCTGTGTACTGGGAACAGAAAATAATATAATACATTCCAGCAAAAACAGCAGAATCAAATCTGTCCCCAAAAAAGGCCACCAGAAACAGTCCATTACTTCACCACAATACAAATCAGCATCAAAACTAACTTTGTTAAAAAATTACTAAACAAAGGGGAATAACTGTCAACAATGAATTAAAAAGATAAACTGGGAAATTAATGTTCTTGGGTTGGCTTTTTAAAAGGGAAAAAGTAGCCAATAATAAATATAATATGTAACTATGTTACTTTATACACACACACACACACACACACACACGCACACTCACAAATGCACACACATACATCACTCTGTATTCAGCCTTTTACATTTGTAAGGCATCTAAAAAAAAAAAAAAAGCTGTTATTTTAATTCCTTAAGCCCCTAAAAGCAAGTACCACGTGGTTCAGAATACTAAATTAAAAATTAAGCTCACTCATTTGATAACCCATTAATATAAAACTTTACTAAAAATTGCCTAACTAATTCCAGGAGACTATTTTGGCTTATATGTCAAGTGTTCATTACTTCTAATTTTTTATGCTGCTTTCCAATTTTTAAATGAGAATACACCATAGGAACTATACATCTTAAATTATTCCTCTGGCTTTTAATAGAACAAAATAGGTTCTGAACCAGGTATTTAGAGAAATCAGTGCATAGAGATATATAAAAAGGGTAACCAAGAAAATGTGACAGACATATGGGGAATGGTGGGCCATTTAGGAGTACCTTTAACTCTTACCAAAATATGTTTTCATTGTTTAATAAATCCTTGTCAAGGCAATAGGTACATAATGCAATGTTGTTGCTCCTTTTTGTAATATTTATCCACTTTGGTGAGGATGACTCCATTTTGTAGATGTTTGTATGTTTATGAGGAATTTATATTTTAAGATGCTCTGTTATTTTTTAGTCTAAAAGTAAGCATAAGAAAATTAAAAACAGTGGTTCTATTTAAATAATCTTTATCCAACAAAGGATAAGATTTATGTGACTGTGTAGGCTCTTTGCCTTATGATCAAAATATAAATATTTAAAAAGCACTTAAATCCTAGAATTCTTCAGAAGAAGAGCTAAATGTTAGTGCATCTTTAGAAAACAGTTAAACATATTTGGTTTGTACAAATTTAAAGCTTTATAAAGTTCACTTTTCTAAAATAAAGACTACTAACAGTCACTAATCTATACTAATAAAAGCGTAATATGCTAAGACAGTCTCTTCAATAAATGGTGTTGGGAAAATTGGACAGATACCTGCAAAAAAAAAATGGAACTAAACCACCAACTTACACCATACACAAAAATAAACTCAAAATTGATAAAGGACTTAAACATAAGATGAGAAACCATAAAAATACTAGAGGAATCCACAGGCAGCAAAATCTCAGACATATGCTGAAGGAATTACTTCACTGATACTGATCCTAGGGCAATGGAAACTAAAGAGAAAATAAACAAATGGGACTACATCAAAATAAAAAGCTTTTGCACAGCAAAAGAAACCATCAACAAAACAACAAGAAAGCCCACTGCATGGGAGAACATATTTG
>NW_005370932.1:170570-178289 GCF_000412655.1 Myotis brandtii | reverse complement strand
ATCAGACTGTCAAACCTCAGAGGGAAGGTAGGGGAGGGTGGGGGTACGGGGGAGAGATCAACCAAAGGACTTGTATGCGTGCATATAAGCCTAACCAATGGACACAGACAACAGGGGGGTGAGGGCATGAGTGAGGGCGTTTGGGGGGTAACGGGGGGATGAAGACACATATGTAATACCTTAATCAATAAAGAAAATTTTTTAAAAGCATAATATGCTAATTAGACCAGACAGCCAAACGACCTTTTGGACATCATTCCAGACATCCTTCCAGACAACGCCGCATGGTGGAGGTAGAGGCAGAGGCAGTTAGGGGCAATCAGGCAGGCAGTGGAGCAGTTAGGGGTTGATTAGGCCAGCAGGGGAGCAGTTAGGAAGCGAAAATTACTGGCAGGAATGTGGAGAAAAGGGAACCCTAGTACACTGCTGGTGAGAATGCAGGCTGGTGCAGCCATTATGGAAAACAGTAAGGAGTTTCCTCAAAAAATTAAATATGAAACTGCCATTTGACCCAGCCATCCCACTTCTAGGAATATATCCTAGGAAACTCAAAATACCAATCAGAAAGAATATATGCACCCCTATGTTCATAGCAGCGCAATTTACAATAGCTAAGATCTGGAAACAGCTCAAGTGCCCATCAGTAGATGTGTGGATAACAAAGCTGTGGTACTTTTACACCATGTAGTATACAGCAGTAAAAAAGAAGGATCTCTTACCCTTTGAGACAGCATGGAGGGACCTGCAGAGTATCATGCTAAGCGAGATAAGCCAGTCAGAGAAAGACAAGTGTCACATGATCTCACTCATATGTGGAATCTAATGAACAAAATGGACTGTTGAATAAACAGATCCAGAGACATAGAAGCATGGAACAGACTATTGAATCTCAGAGGGAAGGCAGGGGTGGGTGGGAAGAGATCAACCAAAGACCCTGTATACATTTATGCATAACCCATGGACACAGACAATAGGGTAGTGAAGGCCTGGGGTGGGGGGTCGGGGGCGGGCTGGAGAGGATCAATGGGGGAACAAGGGGACATATGTAATATTTTCAACAATAAAAATTTTTTTAAAAGAGAGTAACACTAAATATCTTGAGGAACATAAAAATTAAGATGCTACTGCTCACAGTGGCAAAAATGTTATGCTACATTTATAGTTTAGTTCTGGAAAATAGTTTTGCAATTTTCTACCATTTCTGTTTTACACGTATACATAATATGACTATTACAAATACAAAACCATTTCAAATACTAGTAAGTATCACAAGTTTTCTTCACTGCAATCATTCCACAATGGATGACTAACAAGCACATGGCATCCGATCTGGCTAAAAGACCAGAACAACAAAATTGTTCCCACTGAGTCATGATATTCATCAGCTACCTACTCAGAACAAATATTCTTAAGTACATCAAGATGGGACCATGATAGTGATGCAAAACATGCGTCTCTGGTTATCATAGGAAACACTATTGGATGTTCATGCTAAAAGAGAGTGGCAGCTGTGATCAAGGATCTTCTTAAATTACTTGGTGAACCACCTCTACCCAATTCATCCCACAGGAAAGAAAGTAAAGACCATGTAGAAATAGGTGGTAGAAACTCCAAACACTGACATGCTGAAGTCATATTAGGATACCTCTACTTGTTTTCTCTATCTTTTGCTAAGTACACATCAAAAGTATGAAACAACTATTGCAGATGAAACTTGAAGACCCTGCACAAATATATTTCTAAGACCTCCACATAAAAACTAGTTGCTGCAAGAGTAGAAAAGTGGTTGCCAGGGGTTGGAAGGTAGGGAAAATAAGAAGAGGTTGGTAAAAGGGTACAAATTGCCAGTTGTAAGATGAGTAAGGTCTGAAGATCTATCATATAACATGGTAACTACAGTTGACTGTAGTTGAAAACACTGTATTGTATAATTAAAATTTGCTAAGAGAAATGAATTTAAATGTCCCCATACACATACACAAAAAGATAAATGTGAAGTGATGTACATTTGACGCACATCCTGGCTCAAGAATGTGTATTTTTGCTAATTTCTTAATCTCTTTAAGCCTTGTGTCTCCCTAACAACACTTTAAAGCCCCCCCAAAAAAGGACCTTTTGTTTTGCCCTCTTCCTCTTTTGCAAAGGGCCCTGTTGGGAGTCTAATGATGCCTATAGTCCCCTTCTCAAAGTAATGTTTCAGATGCAAAAAATAAAATATTTAGGGTTACTTGGACCCCTGACTTTTTCTTCTATCCACTGCAGGATAAGAGGTTTTGTTATAGAGGGAATTATAATAACTTTTCTACTTCTTAAAGTCTTTAATTCCAAATTATGGAAAGTCTCCTTTGATAATGACATATCTTAAACTAATGTAAAAATCCCCTGCTTCACAATTTACTGTGATTCCTTAGACATCCTATACCTACCCCACCCCAAGACCCTTTAATTTTTTATGCTAAGATACATGGTCTGTGAAAGGGCCCATGGCAAAGAGAAGAGGGTGAGAATGACAGCAAGTGTTAGGAACCCCTGTACAATATAGAAATTGAATACAGCACCACTGTGTGAGTGCAAACATATCATTTTATTGTGCTTCACTTTCTTGCTTTTCACAGATGTTGTGTATTTTACAAATTGAAGGCAAGACACTTCACTAGCATAAAAATTTCAACTCACTTTATTGTGGTGGTCTGAGCTAAACCCATAATATCTCCAAAGTGTGCCAATATTTCAATATCCTGTAACTTGTTAGTAGAAAACTTAAGATTCAGGTCTCCCATTTTCTATTTGGCAAGTGAACCTTAAGAAAGTTTAAGACAACTATGTTACCGACTTTCAGTCTGAGTCACAGCTGCTTATTCAGTACTAAAAGAACGACAAACCAAGCTGGTGGCAGTGCTGTAACATCATTCACTGCTAAATATACTAAAACAAAAGGTTCCTTTAAAGTTAGCTTTTCTGATTGTTTCCCAAAGAAGAAAACAATGACACACTCTAACAGCCAATTTCTCAAGTGGAATCTTTCATAATAGAGTCTTAATATGGCTTCTCATTTCCATCAACTAAAACATTCAAAGCAACAGCTGTACTTCATACAAATTCTGCAATTTTATTTTAGCTCTGACCATATTGATGATTTTTTTCTTCTTTAAAGAAATTACAAGCTCAAGATAAAAATCATTTTTTACAGAGTACTTAAAAGGATTGCCCATATTACCAACCAATAAATTCAATATAGAACTTCAGTAAAATACAGCTCTTAACTACTTGTTTTATCTAACTTTCTTACCAACAAAGCAAAAACCTTTGTAACAATAAAGTACAAATGACTATTTTAATAGTCCATTTGAAGTAAGAGTAATTCTACTTAAATTATAATTGGTTGGAATTCTACACTCGTTTTTTTTAAAAAATATATATATATATATTGATTTCAGAGAGAAGAGAGAGGGAGAGAGATACATCAAGGACAGGGAATCATCAATTGACTGCCTCCTGCATGCCCCCTACTGGGGATCAAACATGTGCCCTGACCAGGAATCCAACAGTGATCTCCTGGTTCTTAGACCGATACTCAACCACTAAGCCACACTGACCAGGCTGGAATTCTACACTCTTTTAATTGATTATTAAATTGATTATTAAATTATTAAATTGATTATTTAATGATTATTAAATCTTAGTTTTTATGAAATTTCTGTCATGATAACTCAATTTATTAACAAAATTTTACATAGTAAATGTTGTTTAGCCAGAGTTTATGTCTTACACACACACTATATATATAGCAGTGGCACCTCCAAGAAGCATGAGAGAAAGCCAAGTGTTTACAGGATATGTTTAATAAGAAAATTACATGGTTCCTTTCTTTCAAGCATAACAAAAGAGGATCAGTTCTTTGACATTTAAGCACAAGAGGACTTTTAATTTTGACCTGATAAAATATGCAACCTGAAAATAATGACTTTAACTCTTCTCTCCATGTTTCTTATATTCACTGTTATCACCTCCATCTACCCTTCAGAAACGGGAAATAAGTACTGATCATGTCAAAACTCTTCTATACCATACTAAAAGTGAGCCTCACTCTTCAACTACTGTACTCTGGCTCGTTGAGACAAACTGAATTTATCATTCCTTTCAATATAGAGATTCAAGTTGCCACCACCAACTGGTCAGTTAGACATAATAGGAAATCTATCTGCTATCCTTAATTCATATTTTGATCAAACTGACTAACCGAAAATGATTTTATATATCTAATCACACTAAACAAAAATAGTTAAATGACCCCTATTTACACTAACAAGTTTCAATTCATATAGAGCCTCTTAATCTAGCACAACCTCCCTATCCAAATTTAGTTATGACTCCCTCACATATATCTCTGCAACTCCACCCACTCCCTTTTCACAACATTACATGTACATTTCTATCTGCAAGCCTTGGCTTATACTACCCCCTTGCTAAAAAATCCTTATAATCACAATTCTTGGCTAAATTTCTTTTTTCAAGGCTCAAGTCTTACCCTCACAGGTCCTTGTACTTCCTCCCTCCAAAACATTTCTATAACATACCTAAAGTTAACAGGTATTGTTACTCATCGCTTAATGCTTATGCTCTCTGAACTCAACCAAACTACAAACAACTTGAGTATAAGCACCTCATTGATCATTGGGAAAATGCAAACCACAATGAGATACCACTTCACACACAGTAGGATGATTATAATCAAAGAGACAGATGATAATGAGTGCTGGCGAACACACAGAAGAACTGGAACCATCATACACCACTGGTGGACATGCAAAATAGTACAACCACTCTGGAAAATATACTCGCAATGCCTCAAAAGTTACAGTTACCATTTGAGCTAGCAATTGAACTCATAGGTATATATCCAATAGAAATAAATACTTATGTGCACACATACATTTGTACAAAAATGTTCACAATGGCAGCATTTATAATTTTTTTTAAAAATGGAAAAAAAGTCAAATGTACATCAACAGATGGGGAAAAAACGTGGCATATCCATACAGTGGAAGATTAATTGGCCATAAAAGGGAACGGAGTACTGATACACACAACAATATAGATGACTTTTAAAAACATTGTTACAGATTAAAAATGGCAGCTGAATAAGAGGATGTTATACAGACACTAGAGCAGTGGTTCTCAACCTTCCTAATGCCGCAACCCTTTAATACAGTTCCTCATGTTGTGGTGACCCCCAACCATGAAATTATTTTCGTTGCTACTTCATAACTGTAATTTTGCCACTGTTATGAATCGTAACGTAAATATCTGATATGCAGGATGTATTTAGGCGACCCCTGTGAAAGGGTGGTTCGACCCCCAAAGGGGTCGCGACCCACAGGTTGAGAACCGCTGCACTAGAGGCCTGATGCACAAAATTCGTGCAAGAGTAGGCCTTCCTTCCCCCAGCTGCTGGCACCAGCTTCCCTCTAGAACCCAGGACCTGGGCTTCCCTCCAGCCACCAGCAGGCACCCGAGACCCAGGTTTCCCTCACAGCCCCGGCTTCATCCAGACAGTTGTCAGGGAGGACATCTAGAAGGATGTCTGGTCTAATTAGCATATTATGCTTTTATTATAGATGCTACCTCAATTAAAAGTAATATAAAAATATAAAAAATAAAAAAATTATGTTAAGTAAAAGAAGCCAATCACAGAAGACAACCTATGATTCTTTATATGAAATAACCAAAATAAGCAAATCTATAGAGATAGATCAACAGTTAATCGTGGCTATGGGAAAACAAGGGATTTAGGGAAAACAGCTAAAGGGTGAAGTTTCCTTTTGGAGGTGATGAAACTTTCTATAATTGTGGTGCTGGTTGGACAACTCTGCAAATGTACTAAAACTATTGTTGTATACTTCAAATGGGTAAATGGTGGCTGGCAAGAGTCCTCAGTGAAGCTTGCAGCACAGCCAGACTCTGGCCCGGACCCAGTCCGACCTCACTGGACCCCACCCGACCACGGCATGAGGATAGAGCCCGCCTGCATCATGGCCAGCCCAGAACCAGGAAAGTTCTTAAGGAAGTCAAGGTGCAGGATGAAAACATGTGTTTTGAGTGTGGCGCGTTCAACCCTCAGTGGGTGAGTGTGACCTCCAGCATATCTGGGTCTGCCTGGAGTGTACTTCAGCATTCTGTGCTCTGTCACTATGGGCAAATGGAAGGACACTGACTCAAGAAGGTGAAAGCTGGTGGTAATGCTAAGTTCCGATAGTTCCTGGAGTCTCAAGAAGACTAGGACTCCTGCTGATCCCTGCAGGATAAGTATAACAAGAAAGCAGCCGCCCTCTTCAGGGACAAGGTAGCCCAGGGGTCCTCAAACTTTTTAAACAGGGGGCCAGTTCACTGTCCCTCAGACCGTTGGAGGGCCGGACTATAGTTTAAAAAAAAACTATGAACAAATTCCTATGCACACTGCACATATCTTATTTTGAAGTAAAAAAACAAAATGGGAACAAATACAATATTTGTATTTGCATGTGGCCCGCGGGCCATAGTTTGAGGACCCCTGAGGTAGCCACTCTGGCCAAAAAGCAGAAAATGGTCTTTGGCATAATCACCTGCCCAGAACTGGACCCCACTGAAGTCCAAGACACTGCTGTCCACCGCCCACCAAGCCTCTGGCCAGCGGTAGAACTCAACCGCCTCCTGAGACAAGGCCTTTGAGTGCTGGCTGGGCAAGGACCTCAGCTCCTATTAGTTAGTTACCTATAAGGAAGCTCCCATAAGACTGTCAGTTGATTTCTCAACAGAAACTTTGTAGGCCAGAAGGGGTTGGCACAAAATATTGAAAGTGATGAAAAGCAAGGACTGCAACCAAGATTACGCTACCCAACAAAGCTATCATTTAGAAGAGAAGGACATAAAAGAGTTTCCCAGACAAGAAAAAGCTAAAGGAGTTCATCACTACCAAAGACCCGGTGCACAAAAATTCATGCTCTCAGGGGAGTCTCTCAGCCCAGCTGCACACTCCCACAATCCAAGACTCCTCGGGTAGGGTCTAGTCCAGCCGTGGGCAAACTACGGCCCACGGGCCAGATCCGGCCCGTTTGAAATGAATAAAACTAAAAAAAAAAAAGACCGTACCCTTTTATGTAATGATGTTTACTTTGAATTTATATTAGTTCACACAAACACTCCATCCATGCTTTTGTTCCGGCCCTCCGGTCCAGTTTAAGAACCCATTTGCCCACCCCTGGAGTCCCATCGCAGCATGGCTCTGGTTCCCCGTGCCTGTGGGCCGATGGGGAGGGATCAAAAGGCCAGTCTGATGGCTCCATTTCCACAGCTCCCTCCCCAGGACTGACTCCCTCTGCGGGCTGCCAGGGAGGGGGCGGGTTGGGAGGGCCAGGACGAGATTGGCCCTCCGAGCAGGCAGAGGGACACCCTTGCCAGCCAGGGATCTGGATCCGTCCTGCTGACATTTGCACTGGTTGTCAGGAGCCACCTGGCAGCTGCTTTTATATTGTTTCTTCCTTGTGGAGCATCTAGAGAGGAGAAGCAGCCATGGTGCCAGAAGCCAACTTCCAGGAAGCCTGCAATGCTGTCAGGATTATGCCGGCGGCACTGGTCCGTTCTCTGGAGATTGGACATGCGGGACTACTGAGGGAGTGAGTGGCTGCCGCCAGGCTGATGGGCCACCAGGACAGCACTCCCGCTGTGGTAGCACACTTAAGG